>NC_067148.1:22062442-22376192 GCF_903995435.1 Acomys russatus
CTTCTGGCTTGTAGTTTGAGTGGGATGCAGTTCACTGTGTCAGGGAGAGTGTGACAGCTCTGTGCCTGGGTGGGGGTGGGGCAAGTAGAGCCACAGGCGGCTGGTTAGCATCACACCAGAAGAGATGTGATGTGATGGGTTTTCTCTTCCCCTCTCATTCACTCAGGAATGTCAGCCGTGAAATGACCTGTCTGTAGAGTGTACTTTACCTTCTGGCAATCTTCCCTGGGAGCATCCTCAGAGACATACTCCAAGATGATCTGAACTCGCCATAGGTTTTTCTGGTTTTTTTTTTTTTTTTGGTTTGTTTTCCCAAGACAAAATTTCTCTATGTAGCCCTGGACTGCCTTTGTCAACCAGGCTGGCCTCAAACTCACAGAGATCTGCCTGCCTCTGCCTCCTGAGTGCTGGGATCAAAGACATGCACCAGCACACCCAGCCTAGGTATTTCTTTTTCTTTCTTTGTTTCTTTGTTTCTTTGCTTCTTTCTTTCTTTCTTTCTTTTTGGTTTTTCGAGACAGGGTTTCTCTGTGTAGCCTTGACTGTCCTGGACCCACTTTGTAGACCAAGCTGGCCTCAAACTTAGATATCTGCCTGACTCTGCCTCCCGAGTGTTGGGATTAAAGTCGTGCGCCACCACGCCTGGCTACCTAGGTATTTCTTAATTCAATCAAGTTTTCAGTCAAAATTGGCCATCACCCTGGCCACCTGTGACATTGATGAGGTTTAAAAAAAATTCTCCAAATAAAACACACTCTTCATATTTTTAAGCTAGAGTCTTAAGGTTAAAGCTGAAGCTTAAAATGGTGTGTACCCGGTGTTAGAATACTCTCCGGCTAAGCCAAGATGACTCGAAAAGAATAAAATTTAAACTCTGAACATAACCCACCACTCGGAGGCAGTAGTGACCAGTCTATTAAAAGCAGTTCCTCACCGCGATATGTGTTGTCAACTTTTGACTTGCAGTGGCAACATGAGATAGCAGAAGAAAAAGATTCATTTGTTCTGGAAGATTTTCCTCTTCCCTTGTGCTATCAATTACATATTATATGAAGAGAAGTCATGATTTCTTTAAAAAAAAAAAAAACCTCTAACTTATCATTAAGTATGATTATATGAAATCAGACAAAGTGAATTACAAAATGCTTCTGGAAGTTGTAAAAATATCAAAATTTTATTTAAAGCCTTTTAATCTCATTTTCATGAGAGGCCCACATGGCCTTTACAATGCTGAAGATGTGATTAATGTCAGCGACATGTGTCTTCATATGAGTCATAACTCTGGGTACTGCTTAACAGTGAGAAATCATGAATAACTTTAGCTAATAAGACATCTCTCT
Source organism: Acomys russatus (assembly GCF_903995435.1). Classification (NCBI taxonomy): domain Eukaryota; kingdom Metazoa; phylum Chordata; class Mammalia; order Rodentia; family Muridae; genus Acomys; species Acomys russatus. The sequence continues at coordinate 22,063,783 of NC_067148.1, forward strand.
CTAGCTTCAGAAGGGATGTGACTTGGGAACTCAAAGTCGCTAACTCGGTGATGATGTGGTGACAGTCTGGTGACCCCACCAGCTGACTCTCGCCTCCTTGGAAACACTGATTAGGACATGGGTGTTGCTGAGATCTTAATATGCTATATAAGTGTCAAGATTCAGGTTTCTTCTGTATCTGTCTTGAACAAGCTTGTGCCAATGAAATTTACACAATGAGTTCTGAGAGGAGGCCTGCGATGGTTGGGTGGAAAACGTCTCGTGAAGACCCCTGCATTTGAACACTTGGTTCCCAGATGGCTTCACTGTTTGGGGAAGGTGTGGACACACTGGAAGGTGGGGTCTTGCTGGAGGCAGTAAATCTCTGGGGAGTAGGTGGGCCTTGAAGGTGACTCTTCAGCCTTACCTCTGTCCTGCCTCATTGGCAACCATCTTCATTAAGATACTCACAGGGAGAAGGAATCTCAACATGTCCTAGTAGATTCCTCTTGGCATCTGAGACAAGCCTGTGTGAAGTCACAGGCCACCTGCTCATCTGTTATAATACAAAGTGTACTAATTCTCTCAGTGCAGAGACCCAAGGACTTTAAGGCCATGACCTCAGCAGAGATGTTAGGCCTCACCAATAACACGTGGGCCACGCTGTTGGCTCTTACATGGGGTCCCATGGAGTGTGGTTGAAAACAAAACATCCCTGGCCTTGTTCCTGAAAGTGTGGGCAATAGGGCATCAGTCCAAGTAGAAGATGCCTTTTCTGGTATATGTACCTTAAGTATGGAACAGTAGTCCTGTAACAATGGACACAGTACATACTGTAACAATAGGCATACTACATACTGAAACAATGGGCATATTACATACTGTAATCATGGGCATAGTACATACTTTAATAATGGACAACTGAGAGGAAGAATGGTCCCTCACAGGCTCATCCAACTTGACCTGTGTCTATTCCACTCCCGCGAAGTGATAATAGCTCCATGAGAGTCAGCCTGGCCACAGAGAGCTAACAGCTGTTGGTGTACTAACATTGCCAGCATACGTTATGGTTTCAATATAGCCTGAAGACTCATTTCTAAAAACAACCAATTGAGTTGCCCTTTGGATTAGTTTTCTCCATTATGGCTTGAGTATTGACACCAATCCCAATTCAGCATTTCTAAATGAATGGAAGAAAAGACTGGTTTTTTTTTTAAAGGTATAACATCAGTGTCTAATTTTAATTATCATTTATGTAACCTACAATGATCAGCTATGTTAAGGCTAATTGTGCATAATGAATGATGTATCAAGATTTAAGAGTATATGTGATGACATTCCTGTCATTTACATGTCACTGGGATAGCCATACAACTTCGAATCAAACAGATGGATATTTCAAACATGGTAATTTCAGATGCACATTAGGGAGAATTTTCCATAATATTTAAATGTTTTGAAGATGAATGTATATGAAAAAGTGCCACATTTCTGGTGCACAAAGCTTTGCTGTATGCTTGATTTTTTTTTTTTTTTTTTAATTGCGGTCTGTAAAGCCCTGGATTGAAGCTTTGTCTTTTTCCTCTTTCACAAAGCAGAGCTGTGTCCCAGTTGGTAAATTCATCAGGACTTATAGACCATGTCTGTACTTGTGGTTCGAATGACAATGGCTTCCATAGGCTCATAGGGAGTGGCACTATTAGGAGATGTGGCCCTGTTAGAGTAGGTGTGGCCTTGTTGGAGTAGGTGTGGCCTTGTAAGAGTAGGTGTGGCCTTGTTGGAGTAGGTGTGGCCTTGTTGGAGTAGGTGTGGCCTTGTTGGAGTAGGTGTGGCCTTGTAGGAGTAGGTGTGGCCTTGTTGGAGTAGGTGTGGCCTTGTAAGAGTAGGTGTGGCCTTGTTGGAGTAGGTGTGGCCTTGTAAGAGTAGGTGTGGCCTTGTAAGAGTAGGTGTGGCCTTGTAAGAGTAGGTGTGGCCTTGTAAGAGTAGGTGTGGCCTTGTAAGAGTAGGTGTGGCCTTGTTGGAGGAAGTGTGTCACTGGGGGTGGTCTCTGAGCTTTCAGAAGCTCAGTGTTGCTCAGGCCCAGTGTGACTCTTTCTTCCTGCTGCCTGCAGATCCAGATGTAGAACTCTCAGCTCCCTCTCCAGCACCATGTCTGCCTGCTTGCCACCGTGTTTCCCGCCACAATGATAAGGAACTAAACCTCTAAACTGTCAACCAGCCCTGACTACATGCTTTTCTTTATGAAAGTTGCTGTGGTCATGGTGTCTCTTACAGCAGGCAATACAACCTAAACTCTGCTCTCCTACCGACTTTTGGTTCCACAGAGACAAAGTCACTTAAGTTTGTCAACTCAGACCTCTCCAGTAAGAAAGGGGGAAAGAGGATGGGGAAGACTGATGGTGTCTGATGTCTGAATGATCACATCTAAGTCATATTAAACAACCTCGTTTTTAAAAAATATTTTTATTAATTTACTCTTGTTACATCTCAATGGTTATCCCATCCCTTGTATCCTCCCATTCTTCCCTCCCTTCCATTTTCCCATTATCCCCCTCCCCTATGACTGTTCCTGAGGGGGATTTCCTCCCCCTGTATATACTCATAGGGTATCAAGTCTCTTCTTGGTAACCTGCTACACTTCCTCTGAGTGCCACCAGGTCTCCCCCTCCGGGGGACATGGTCAAATGTGAGGCACCAGAGTATGTGAGAAAGTCATATCCCACTCTCCACTCAACTGTGGAGAATGTTCTGACCATTGGCTAGATCTGGGTAGGGGTTTGAAGTTACTGCCTGTATTGTCCTTGGCTGGTGCCTTAGTTTGAGCGGGACCCCTGGGCCCAAATCTGCCTATCATATTGTTCTACTTGTAGGTTTCTAGGACCCTCTGGATCCTTCTACTTTGCTATTCTCCCATGCTTCTCTCATCTAGAGTCCCAGTAGGATGTCCTCCCCATCTGTCCCAGTTTCCTGGTAAGTGAAGGCTTTCGTGGGACATGCCCCTTGGGCTAGTATGCAGATATAAGTGAGTATATACCATTTGAGTCTTTCTGCTTCTGGGTTAACTCACTCATTATGATCATTTCTAGCTCAATCCATTTATCCACAAATTTCGGGAATTCCTTGTTTTTAATAGCTGAGTAGTATTCCATAGTGTATATGTACCACAATTTCTTTATCCATTTTTCTACTGATGGACACTTAGGCTGTTTCCATGTTCTGGCTATTATGAATAAGGCTGCTATGAACATGGTTGAGCAAATTTTCTTGTTGTGTGCTGGAGCATCTTCTGGGTATATTCCAAGGAGTGGAATAGCTGGGTCTTGAGGAAGCCCTATTCCCATTTTTCTGAGATAGCACCAGATAGATTTCCAAAGTGGCTGTACTAGTTTGCATTCCCACCAGCAATGAAGGAGTGTTCCTCTCTCCCCATGTCCTCGCCAGCATGTGGTGTCACTTGAATTTTTGATCTTAGCCATTCTGATGGGTATAAGATGGAATCTTAGAGTTGTTTTGATTTGCATTTCCCTGATGACTAAGGAGGTTGAGCATTTCTTTAAGTGTTTCTCAGCCATTTGATATTCCTCTGTTGAGAATTCTCTGTTTAGTTCCAAGCCCCATTTCTCAATTGGGTTATTTGGTTTGGTGGTGTTTAATTTCTTGAGTTCTTTATATATTTTGGATATTAGACCTTTGTCAGATGTAGGGTTGGTGAAGATCTTTTCCCATTCTGTAGGCTGTCGCTTTGTTCTCTTGACAGTGTCTCCTGCCTTACAGAAGCTTCTCAGCCTCATGAGGTCCCATTTATTAATTGTTGACATTAAGGCCCGAGCCGTTGGTGTTCTGTTCAGGAAGTTGTCTCCTGTACCAATATGTTCCAGGCTCTTCCCCACTTTTTCTTCTAAGTGACTTAGTGTCTCTGGTTTTATGTTGAGGTCTTTAATCCACTTGGATTTGAGTTTTGTGCAAGGTGACAAATATGGGTCCAGTTGCATTTTTTTACACATAGACCTCCAGTTAGACCAGCACCATTTGTTGAAGATGCTATCCTTTTTCCATTGAATGGATTTGGCTTCTTTGTCAAAAATCAAGTGACCATATGTGTGTGGATTCATATCTGGGTCTTCAATTCGATTCCACTGATCAACCAGCCTGTTGCTGTGCCAGTACCATGCTGTTTTAATTACTATTGCTTTATAGTACAGTTTGAGATCAGGTATGGAGATTCCTTTGGAGCACCTTTTATTGTACAAGATTGTTTTAGCTATTCTGGGTTTTTTGTTTTTCCATATGAAGTTCAGAATTGAACTTTCAATGTCTTTAAAAAATTGTGTAGGTATTTTGATAGGGATTGCATTGAATCTGTAGATTGCTTTTGGTAGGATGGCCATTTTTACTATGTTAATTCTCCCGATCCATGAGCAAGGAAGATCATTCCATCGTCTCATGTCATCTTCAATCTCTTTCTTCAGAGTTTTGAAATTTTTTTGAAACAAGTCCTTCACTTGCTTAGTTAGAGTAACTCCTAAATATTTTATATTGCTTGTGGCTAATGTGAAGGGTGTGGCTTTCCTAATTTCTTCCTGTGCAAGCTTGTCATTTGTGTATAGGAAGGCTACAGACTTTTTTGAGTTAATTTTGTATCCAGCCAATTTGCTGAGGGTGTTTATCAGCTGTAGGAGTTCTCTGGTGGAATTTTGAGGGTCACTTATGTACACTATCATATCATCTGCAAATAGGGATAATTTGACTTCCTCCTTTCCCATTTGGATCCCCTTGATCTCCTTTTGTTGTCTTATTGCTCTGGCTAGAACTTCGAGTACTATATTGAAGAGATATGGAGAGAGTGGGCAGCCTTGCCTTGTTCCAGATTTTAGAGGAATTTCCTTGAGTATCTCACCATTTACTTTGATTTTGGCTATTGGCTTGCTGTATATAGCCTTTATTATGTTGAGGAAAGTGCCTTGTATCCCCGATCTCTCTAAAACTTTAAACATGAATGGGTGTTGGATTTTATCAAATGCTTTCTCTGCATCTAAACAGATGATCATGTGGTTTTTTTATTTTCAGTTTGTCTATATGGTGGATTACATTGATGGATTTCCATATATTAAACCATCCCTGCATGCCTGGAATGAAGCCTACTTCGTCATGATGAATGATATCTTTGATGTGTTCTTGTATTCATTTTGCAAGTATTTTATTTAGTATTTTTGCATCTATGTTCATAAGAGAAATTGGTCTGAAATTCTCTTTCTTTGTTGAGTCTTTGTGAGGTTTAGGTATCAATGAGACTACGGCCTCATAAAATGAATTTGGTAATTTTCCATTCATTTCTATCTTTTGGAGTAGCTGGAATAGTATTGGTATTAGCTCGCCCTTGAAGGTCTGGTAGAATTCTGCACTGAAACCATCTGGCCCTGGGCTTTTTTGGTTGGGAGACTATCAATGATTGCTTCTATTTCTGTAGGGGAAATGGGACTATTTAGCTTGTTTATCTGTTCTTCACTCAACTTTGGCAAGTGAAATGGATCAAGAAAATCGTCCATTTCCCTTAGATTTTCAAATTTTCTGGCGTATATGCCTTCAAAGTAGGATCTTATGATTCTTTGTATTTCTTCAGTGTCTGTTGTTATGTCTCCCTTTTCATTTCTGATTTTGTTGATTTCAATACTGTCTCTCTGCCTTTTAGTTAGTTTGGCTAACGGTCTGTCTATCTTGTTGATTTTCTCAACGAACCAGCTCTTGGTTTTGTTGATTCTTTGGACTGTTTTCTTAGTTTCTAATTTGTTAATTTCAGCCCTGAGTTTGATTATTTCCAAACATCTACTCCTTTTGGGTGTTTCTACTTCTTTTTTTTCTAGGGCTTCCAGTTGTGTCCTTAAGATGCTTATGTGCGATGTGTCCAATTTCTTTTTAAAGGCACTTAGTGCTATGAATTTTCCTCTTAGCACTGCTTTCAATGTATCCCACGAATTTGGGTATGTTGTTCCTTCATTTTCATTGAATTTCAGAAACTCCTTGATTTCTTTCTTTATTTCTTCCCTGACCCAGGTGTCATTTAGCAGAGAGTTGTTTAGTTTCCATGTATGTGTAGGCTTTTTGTTATTTCTGTTGTTGAATTGCAGCCTAAGAGCATGGTGATCTGATAGGATACAAGGTATTATTTCAATCCTCTTGTATCTATTGAGGCTTGCTTTGTGACTTATGATGTGATCTATTTTGGAGAAGGTTCCATGGGGTGAAGAGAAGAAGGTATATTCTTTCTTATTTGGGTGAAAGGTTCTATAGATATCTGTTAGATCCATTTGACCCATGGCATTGGTTAATGATGATATTTCTCGGCTTAGTTTCTGTTTCAATGACTTATCCTTCAGTGAGAGTGGGGTGTTGAAGTCTCCCACTATTATTGTGTGGGGATCGATGTGTGGTTTAAGCTTTTTTAGCAGATCTTTTACAAATGTGGGTGCCCTTGTATTGGGAGCATAGATGTTCAGAATTGTGATGTCATCTTGGTTGACTTTACCTTTGATGAGTATGAAGTGTCCTTCTGCATCCCTTTTGATTAATTTTGGTTGAAAGTCTATTTTGTTCGATATTAAAATGGCTATGCCTGCTTGCTTCTTGTGATCATTTGCTTGGAATATTTTTTCCAACCTTTTACCCTGAGGTAATGCCTATTGTTATGGGTGAGATGTGTTTCTTGAATGCAGAAGAATGTTGGATCTTGTTTATGCACCCATTCAGTTAGTCTGTGTCTTTTTATTGGAGAATTGAGACCATTGATGTTGAGAGATATTAATGACCAGTGACTGTTAAGAGTCTTAATTTTGATGTTGTTTCCAGTCGAGCGTTTGTGGAGTTGTGTTTTTGCCATGATATAGTTATCTATTTCCTAAGTAGTTTTGGTTGTAGCTTAACCCTTTGGGATGGAGTTTTCCTTCTAATACCTTCTGTAAAGCTGGATTTGTGGATAGGTACTGTTTGAATTTGTTTTTGTCATGGAATGTTTTGTTTTCTCCATCAATGGTTATTGATAGTTTTGCTGGGTAAAGTAGTCTGGCCTGGCATCTGTGGTCTCTTATGGTTTGCAGGATCTCTGTCCAGGCCCTTCTGGCTTTTATAGTCTCTGCTGAGAAGTTGGGTGTAATTCTGATAGGTTTGCCATTAAATGTTATTTGGCCCTTTTCCCTTGCAGCTTTTAATATTTTTTCTTTGTTCTTTATGTTTTGTGTTTTGATTATCATGTGATGGTCAATTTTCCTTTTTTGGTCAATTCTATTTGGTGTTCTGTAGGCCTCTTGTATGTTTATAGGCATTTCTTTCTTTAGATTGGGGAAATTTTCTTCTATGATTTTGTTGAGAATAGTTTCTGGGCCTTGGATTCTGATATCTTCTCTTTCTTCAGTGCCTATTATCCTCAGATTTCTTCTTTTCATGGTGTCCTTGTTTTTTTCTTATATCCCAGAATACCTTGGACTTATTTAAGATATTCTAGCTGTACACAGTGACAAGTGTCTGAGACAGTGGCCCAAGCTTCTGAGGTATCAGAGGTGCTGAAAAACCTCCACCCAAACCATGACTGGAAATAAATGACTCTCTTGCTTGGAGGTAGATTACTGAATGGGGCCTTAAAGCGCTCTACTGGCTAGTTTTACGTCAACTTGACACAAGCTAGAGTCATCAGAGAGGCTGGAACCTTAATTCAGAAAATGCCTTCCTAAGACTGGCCTGTCAGCAAGCCTGTAGGACATTTTCTTCATTAGTGATTGATAGAGAAGGGTGCAACCCTTTGGGGGTGATGTCATGCCTGGGCTGATGGCCTGGGGGTCTATGAGAGAGCAGGCTGAGCAATACATGAGGAGCAAGCTGGTAAGCAGCACCCCCCTCATGGCCTCTGCATCAGCTCCTGTTTCCAGGTTTCTGCACTGTTAGGCCTAGAACATGGAAGTATAAGATGAAACAAAACCTTTGCTCTCCAAGTTTGTTTCTGTCACTGTGTTTTATCACAACAGAAACGTAACTAAGATAACTACCGATAAACTGAGAACAGTTCCTCACCACCATACGATAGATGTTTGTGATGGTCAAGGTGGATTGCCAACTTGACAGGGTTCACGGCCACCAGGGAAGCAGTCCACTGAGCATGTCTGTGCAGAATTATTTAGCTTAGATTATCAGAGATGGAAATAGTCATCCTAAATACGGTTAGGGACACTCCAGGGCTAGCACTTATTAAAATGAAGGAAGTGTTTGTTACTCACTGCCTCCTGACTGTGGGTGTACATTTCTGACTACCCCTCACTTTCTTGCTGCCAAGCATCCGACCTACTGTGAACTGTATCCCCTGAATAGTAGGCTAAAATAAACCCATCCTTTCCTCCTTAGCTTGCTTCATTAGGCATTTGTCACAGCAAAGGGGAAAGCAGTGAATACAATATTTAATGGTTATTTTTAAGCATGGCAGAGGTGGAGATCTGACAAAGGTGCCTTATTATGCAGCATGAAGCAGAGGGGGCACAGGTGAAGGGAGATGCTGTGGGGCTGGGCACTGTAGACAAAGGTCAAGTCCTCAGAGAACAAGGGACAGGCCCGGGTGTCACCTCACAGAGCCTTCCCGTGACTTGGTAATGTGAAGCATTCGACATACCAACCCCCTGACATAAATCAAGGAGTTCCTCGCGTACCAAACACTTGAGATTCTTTTTCCCTCTTGACTCGTGGCTTGAAGGTAACTTTAAAAGAGAGCAAAAGAGGTTTTTCTCAGAAACTAAGAGAGCTCTGGTGAAGAGAGGAAACTGGAAGGAGAGAATAAAATAAGTGGGGACACTTACAGCCATAATTCCACTGTTCTTAGAGGCCAAACAAACATCTTTGGGTGAAGCCTTTCACAGGCCAGGCATCACTACTTACCCTGATCCTTATCGGTAAAGAAGGGAGGCAATTCATATAGGTTCTCAGCAGGCCAAAGCTGAAGAAAAGCCAAGGGGACACTGAGACTGTCTGAGGATTTACTTTGAAAAATGAGGTTTTTGTTGTTTGTTTTTTTGTTTTGAGACAGGATCTTACTATGCATTGTTGACTGGCTGGCCTGGCCTATGGAGACAAGGCTGTCCTTGAACTCACTAAGACCTGCCTGCCTCTTTATTCCATGTGCAGAGATTAAAGGTGTTAAACCACCAAGCCAGGAAAAAGGGAAGGAGGGAGAGAGAGAGAGAGAGAGAGAGAGAGAGAGAGAGAGAGAGAGAGAGAGAGTGTGTTGCTAGCCACAGAGGGACCCGATTCGCAGAATGTTCATGTCCAGACTCTGTCAACTATTACCACAAATTTTGCCCCTTCTTGGTTTCACAAGGGCTTATGTGATTTAAAAAATAAAAACCTGCCAGTGTGGCAGTGGAGAACAGGAGGGAACAGGAGAACCTGTTTCCTGAAATTATCTTTTCTGTATGGCAAAAAACAATCAGCCTGAAACACACTGCCAGCCAACAGCATCCCTGGGTAGCCAACCGCAGCAGCATCTCTCTCTCTCTTCCTCTCCCTCTCTCAGAAGTTCCCACTTCCTCTCCTTTTCTCCCCCCCCCCCGCCCCCGCCGTGTGTGTGTGCATGCAGTCACTTGTCATTTAAGCAACTCCATCCAAACATAATCTTCAGCCATAGAACTCCCCCCCCCATCTCTCATGTGCTATCAGGAGTCCTAATGGCTTCTTTCCATAAACGATAGTGAATACTCACACCCTTACCTCTTCTGGTCAATACACCACCACCACAGAACCCTAGAAGCTGTACCTCACAGAGGGCTTGGCACATTTGGTAGTATGAGCTCAAGATGGCTGCTTCGGAGTGCAACACCTTATTTCACTGTGTGCTAAGAATGAGAGAGCTTGTCTCACTGTGTTGAGGACACTATGCTAAGGCTAATGTCATGTCACCTGTTCCTGGGCTAAACCTGAGAGTTACTAATCCATTGAGTTTTTAAAGTCATTATGGGGGGGGGGGGGAGTATGCTTCCTTAAAAATATTTGTCCTGACTCCCAGGAGTAACGATATCTTCGGAAGGTCTGGGCTCTCCTGGGTACCACATCTAAAGCTGAATCAGAGGCTGGAGAGATGGCTCAGCATTGGCTATGCTCTACCAGAGGATTTGGGTTTGATGCTCAGCACCCACACAATGGCTCATAATTGTCTGTAACCCCAGTCTCATCGGAATGGATGCCTTTTTCTGACCTCTGCAGGTGCCAGGAATGCATATGACGCACAAACTTACATTCAAGCAAAACGCCCATGCACATAAAAATAATAAATAAACAATTCTTTAAAAATTAAAAAAAAAAAAAAACCAAAAAAAACCTCACTGAGTCAGAATCCAGCTGACGTGGTCAAAGGAGTAGCATCAAGTGGTTAGCGGTTGATTTTTAAACCATATTTATTTACTTGTGAGTGTGTGGCATGCGCATGCGCCACAGTCTGTGTGAGGCGGTCAGAAGACAGCTTGTGGAAGCCACGGGTCCAAGTGACAGAACCCAGGCCTGCATCAAGCACCTTTACTTGCTGATCATCCTTGCCAGTTGGCCCAGTTCATTCTTTCAAGTTAGTTCAGGCTGTGGAGATCCAGAAAAACTTTGGTCTTTCTCATTCTGCAGTGGATCACAGTCTGGCCTCATCAGTGTGTGAGGGCTGGTGAACTGGCAGAGCCCTGGGGCTAACAGAAAACATGGGCGTGGCAGCTGCGTCTCTAGAGAGAGCAGCCAGGTAGCTTGAGGCTTAAAAGGACTACAGCCGGTGACATCTCCCCTGCATGTCTTAGCCTTTGAGGAGATGGATGGCTGCCTCGGTGAGCTGAAAGCAACCAGCTGAGTCCCCGAGGAGATCCCTAAGTGGATCCGTAAGTTCTCAGAAAACACCAATAGAAACTTGGGAAAAGTGGAGGAGAGATTTTTCCAGCATTTACTTTGGGCCTGAGACCTAGGATGTGGTAGGCATGCGATGGATGACTTTTATTTTAGTTATGTCATTACTATTTCTCTCCGCTAGGACTTTGCAAGCTACAGCTAAGAGTTGTTAATTGCTTCTGAGACAATCTAAGAAGGCCGAATTCAAGGCTGTAGCTTCCCTCTACTGTCCTAATGTGAAAGGAAAAGGAACCAGCCAGGAAAGCAGCTTGCAGAGAGCTTTTGAAGTGGCGTGTGTGCGGGGGGGGGGGGGGGGGGGGGGGGGGGGGGGGGGGTGGGTGGGATGGGGCGATATGGGGGTGGGGGGAGGGGGTGGGGGGGGTGAGGGGCCGGGGTGTGTGTGTAGGGGTAGGCATTAGGACACAGCTCCTGTGTGGTTTCCAGCTGTGGCCCAGGCTGAGAGGTGACAGCCACCTCCCTTCAACTGCAGATGTCTGCGAAGGCCTGATAACCTCTGGAGACTCAGGGTGCGCATGGGAAGAACGTCAGAGGCCTGCTTTATGGACGTTTTTACTGAGTGCTGGTGACGTAGCTGGCTTTTCCAACATCAATAGGGGCTTGTCTTTAAGCAGTTGTAATTACTTTCTAATAAATAGTGAGCTTTTGTGCGTAGGAGCAGCCGATCCCCTTTTTTTCCTGTCCCGCTTTGAACGCTGATTAGACCCGTCTGAGCTTGTATCTCCTGAACTACAACTTGTAAAAGGCCCTTTCTAGAGTTTCTGAACTTGGACTCATTGGCAGGGCTTTAAGATTCTGTAATATCAGATCCCTGTTCATACATGTGGACGTGAAAGGATAAGGCTTTCCCAGGCTCTGGCTCTCTTGAAAAGGGTTTGCTTTCTACTGCGAAGGCTCTTACCTCACATCCTTAGGCAGCTGAAGCTCTCTGAAGCCTCAGTGTACAAGACGAGGGCTCACAGACACGCATCTGTGGAGACATGGGTCGGTGGTACTGTCAAATTCTGACCCGAGGTCTAGCAAAGGCACAGAAACGGTTTAGATGTGAAATATCTCCTCACCATGAGATTCGGCTGGTCATTCTCAGACTGACCTTTAGGTGCTCCCAAGGGGCGGGGCGGGGCCAGGGCGAGGTGGGGCAGGGGCATTCTTCTAGATCCTCGTGTGAGCTACTGAGGCAGATTTCTAGAGGGGATCTGGGTTGTTTACAAACATTACATCTATGTCTGTCATGCCACTGGGGCTGGACTTCCCATACATAGTGCAGTAAATTTGAAGATTTTGAGCCCCCCCGCACGACCCCTGCGACTTTGAGAAGCCTCTCTATTTGATCCTTCCTTAATCTGAACTGATAGATACATACCACCCCTGCTTTTGAGGGTAAGAAAAAAACAGAGAAGGATAAAGACCGAGAGATGGAGAAAACCCAGGAAATAGTAAATGGTGTTTTCTCCCAAAGGCAGTGGAAATTAGGAATGGCTGAGAAACTAGGTAGAAGAAGCGGCTTTTCCAAGTGGGCGTCTCCTTAGACACTGGCTTCATATACACACATCAGAGAATCACTGATACGACTGAGCATCACTAAGAGTTCACTGATGACCACACCCTGTACCAAGTCACACTGAAATGCTACATTTCACTCATCTTTTTAAATAAATACTTAAAGGCCTCTTTAGCAGGTGACCCACGTTACAATAATATGCTAAAATGCAGGTACTTCTTATAATCTTTGACACATTCTAGAAAATGAAAACACAGACTGAATTTTTTTCCCCTTAAACTTCTCTCTTATTCTACATCTTGCGCTGTTATTGATCTGGAGCTACTATGCACCCAAGTGTTAATTGCTTGTCCCTCAAGATCTTTACTGTCTTATACATTCTCACGTATACCAAGTGATACTGTGTAACCTTGCCTCCCAAATTATCCCCGATTGTCCAATAAAGTTGCCTATACCTGAGCTGGGCAGAAGAGAGGTAGGTGGAGCTTAGGCTCAAGGGCTTTGGCTTTGAGTGGTCACAGAAGGATCATGAGAGACAGGTTCAGGAGAGGAGGGAGGAAGGAGAAAGGAGATGGAGCCACTGCGGGTTAGCATGAACAAGAAGCATGTGTCCAGGAGGAGTTTGTTCTCAGGATTGGCATGATGGAGAGAAGCCGCCCAAATGGAAAACATGGGCGAGCCTTTACGGGGATCTTGGCTGGGGAGTAGACAAGATAGCTTAAAGGATTTATGTCTGCCCAGCCCTAGTGCTTTAAGATTATTAAAAATCTGAAGGGTCTCTGTGTCCAGTTATTTATATAATAGTGGGTTAAGGAATAACCACTGTATTAATTATCATATGAATCAATATTAAATATTAATAACCTTTTTACAATCTTGAATACCTCCCTGCCCCAGGTTGGGGTTCATCTCAGAGGGAAGTGCATAGGGATGATCAGAGTGGATATAGTCAACAGAAAATACCTGCCACCCTGCCACCAATTTTGGGCAGCCAACTCCCTAATAAACACACACACACACACACACACACACACACACACACACACACACACAAAACCAAAAAACTTTGCATTTCAAAGTGCACAAACTGCATGGCTCCATCTTCATCTATTTTCATTGTCAACAAAATACACCTGTATAATTTTGTGTTGCTGAAGAATATTATGGCTCCCCTTTCCTTCTTGTTGGAAGTATCTTGGTATTTCCTCCCTCAATGTAATTCAAAGATAGGTCTGGCAAGTGCTGTGCGATTTGCATATTCTTCACTTGGTTTGCATGCTTGGCATAGCCTTTCTATCACTTAAGTAACTGAATTGACTAAATATGTATTTTATGGATATGTGCGATCCATATTTTGCCAGCCGTGACTTCTGAATAATTTATGCAGGAAGGAGCTCTTGGCTTCTTTCATCCATGAGTCATTCCTCCCACCTTCTGAGAAGGGAAGGTGACTACTTGCTTTGTTCGTGAGATACTGAGTCTCTAATAGAATGGGGAAATTTTTTCTGAGGTCATTTTCCAAAGTCGGTAGAATTGTTCTTACAACTTGTTGACTAACCCAGGAGTCATCAGATTAGATACCCATGTGGTGATGCTTTCTTCCTAAATTAGATGCTTGCACTATCCTGGGGGTAACGTTGATTTGCTAAGTGTGGATTGCACACCAGGCATATTGCTGCATGGTTTTCAAACACATTATCTCATTTACCTGAAATAGTAGCTCTGGAGTAACGGTCCTCAACCTTCCTAATGCTGCGACCCTTCAATACAAGTTCCGCATGTTGTAGTGACCTCCAACTATAAAATTTTCACTGCTATTTCATAACTATACTTTTGATACTGTTATGAATTGTTATGTAAATGTCTGTGTTTTCTGACGGTCTTAGGTGACCCCTGTGAAAGGATTGTTTGACCCCCAAAGGGGTCTTGATCTGCAGGTTGAGAATCACTGCTCTGGAGGGAATATTTTTATCCCTGTGACTCTGGGTAAGGGCACTTATGTGCAGGGGCCAATCTATTTGTATGCACACACATACACATAAGTGTAAAATAAAATTAAGATGCCTGTCCCTCATAATCTTAAAATGCACTAAAATTAAGTATTGAGGCTTCCTTTGCATTGAGGAGTAGGGGCTATTTTAAAACTTTTCTGGCTTTCTTTATCCTCATCTGAATGAGTATTTATGCAAAAATTAACATTTGTCTCTAGAGAGCCCAGGGAAAACCATTTGTTTTGCAAATGCAATACAATGCCTGTACACACTGCATGTTCAGCAAATATGTTATTGCAGTCCCCCCTTCAACCAAAGCCACCTAAGCTATGAACTAATAATCCACTCCAAAGCAGAACCACAGTGTATAAGCTGGGAGGCCCAGGCTGCTCTGGGGCACATGGGTTGGCAAGGAAGTGCTCTTCCATACAGAGGTTCCTGCTCAGCCTGAGGCTTATCAGGCTCATTAAAGTGCCGATGTATCAAATTTCAGACAAGATATGCCTCAGCTTCCAAGGCAGAGGATGACTTGAGTGTCTGATCATGCCTGTTTATGCCTTTAAACCATCCTAAGTCACCGTGCTTGCAACTGGAATTACCACCTCTGGCTTCTACTCTATCTTCCATGTGTAGCTCAGTCTCTTCCTCCTTGGAAAGCCTTATGCAATTGCTCCTAGCCACATTGATCCCCACCAACAGCTGATTTCCATGTTGCTTGTTGCTCTGTGACCCACTTTCCTCTGCCTTTCCCAGGGACACACATTCTCCTTTACACTTTCACTCCGTACCAACCCTGAGAATAGCAGATATGCATTCGTGTGTTATAGGAGTGAAAAGTTTTGGAAAATGAAGCATTTGCTCACAGGCCCCAGACTCCAGGGATGCTGAGTCATTGCTAAAGCAAATTAACAGTTATAAGAAATGAGTCTCAATCAAAGTGATTCTCAGCTTTAAACATTACAGTTAGATGTTTATTTTTGTGTGTACATATGATTAGGTGCATGTGTGCCACAGCATGCACATGAAAGCCAAAGGACAGCTTGTGGCCATTGGCTCTCTCCTTTAAACCATGTGAGCCTCCAGGACAGAACTCAGGTCCTCAGGCTTAGTGGCAGTTGTGTTTTCCTGCTGAGCCATTTTGTTGGCTCTTAAGTTAAAACAAAACATTCCTACAACACACTCACGTCTGTTGAGACTTTTCTCCCCCCCCCCCACCCCCATATTCTATGAGAAAACCACCAAACACAGACAGTGCACAGCCTTGTAGAACCCTTTCCCAGACCACTGACTTGCAGTTCCACCCAGAAGGTAAGCTGTATCTTTCTTGAATCAAAGCAACCATCTTAGTATTTGAAGCAAGTTTCTGGCACTTGGGTCACAGCTCAATTGCAATAGTTCTTGCTGCATAGGTTTGGGCCCTTGAGCTGGATCCCACGCAGTCATATGAAGAAGGATGGGTCAGTTGTCATGCTGGCACCGGAGGGACAGAGACAGGAAGATGCCTTGGGCTCACTGGCTAGGCAGTGTAGCTTAATCAGCGAGTTCCAGGTTCGGTGAGCGACCCTGCTTCAAAAACAAATATGGAAGTGTAAAAAGAACTTTTATTCGCCTGTTTCAGTTATTGTCTGGAAGGATTACTGTCTCCATCTGCTAACCTAGCCCTACTTCTAGAATCTTCTAGCCTCTGTACAATCTAATCCAGGCCTAGAATGTTTTAGCCTCTGAGACTTACTGTTTAACGAGCTCACCTCTTCTGTTTTTTTTCCCCCCCTGAGGTCAAAGCTAGCTGGTTCAATTCAGCTGTTCTGGCTCAAACTTCCCTCCCAGCTTTCACATTCAACCTGTCTTTTCTCTCAGCCTCTGAATTGCTTTGCTTGGCCTCAGACTAACTCCAGCAATCATCTAATCTTCTGGCTCCTTCTCATTCTCTGGCTCATTCTGTCTTCACCTGTGTCTAGCTTGCTCTCTCATTCAACCTCTCTTTGTAAAACTCTCCCAGTAAAACTGCCCCACCTCACCCTCACATTGCTCGTTAAGTAGCTTCCTTCCTTCTCTCTTCTCACGAGAGTTGGGCATATCCTAATCTGTCAACTCTTTCTCTGATTCATTACCTTTTCTGCCACTCAATTAGACATCACTTTCAGACATGTGTTTTCCTTCTACAAACTATCTTTACCTTCATTGTTTGGGATTAAAGTTGTATAGCACCACACTGCAGGTGGCTTGGCTAGCCATCATAACAATAGCATTGTTCCCCTAGCTTCCATCTCTATCCTACCCTTGGAATTTACTGCTCACATCCCACCCTACTTGGAATTCACCTCCATCTCCACCCTGCCATCGGAATTTACTGCCTCCATCTCACCCTACTTGGAATTTACTACCTCAGACCCCCATTCACCTAAAAGGTCACCTATTGTTAGCCTAACCACGGTTGCTGAGTTCTGCTTCTGTAAAGGGTACTTAAACCCTCTGCTTTTACAGAACAGCGTTTTCTATCTCCTCAGAGCTTGGTGGACCCCAGCGCATCAGCTCAATAAAATTCCTTTCCTTTTATATCGACTCTGGACGCTGGCTCTCAATTGGGCTTCCAGGAATAGACACTGGCGATCGGAGTCCAGAGACACCTGAACCTAAACTTTTCTTTACCTGCAACTTGCTCTATGCCAGGCTGGCCTTGAACTTAGATCTCCTTGCCTCTGTTTCCTGGATTAAAGGTGTGTGTGTAGTCCAGCCTGATCACACAGACCTACAAGGCCTTTGGATGCGATCTCTTGCCGGAGCAGCCATGTTCTGAATTAAAATTCCTCTACAGTGAAAAGTGACAGAGAAAGATAGTGTCAATCTCTGGTCTCCATAGGCAAGTACAGACATACATGCACATAACCCTACAGACACACACTCACCAACAAAACTTTTTGTTTAGGCTTGAAAGTTAGCTACACACACACACACACACACACACACACACACACACACACACACAATTTAAGAGAGGTGTAATTGATATTTAGTTGTTTTAGTGCTGTTTCAAGTATTAGCAAATCCAAGCAGACAAATGAGCATGTCCAAGCATCACCACCTGTGATGGCTACTATTAGTTGCCAACCTGGCACACCTCGGAAGAGGGACCGTCCCTCTGATCAGGAATCACCTCCACCAGATTGGTCTATAGGCATGTCTGTAGTGGTATTTTCTTGGTTCTTAATTGATAGAGGAGGGCCCATCCTGTTTGGGTGGTGCTAGCCCTTGGCATGTGGTTCTGGGTTCTATAAGGAAGCTAGTGGAACAGCACGAAACAACCAGAAAACAGCACTGCTTTGGTTCTGCTTTGGGTCCTGCCTCGAGCTGACATGATCTCTGTTTCCCTTAATGATGGACTGTAACAGGTGTGTCATATAAGCCCGTTCCTTCCCCAAGTTGTTCAGCATTTGATGACAGCAACAGGAAGCAAACTAGCTTCCAAAACTAGCCTACCAAAGCTTATGAGCTCTTTAGCATTAACCTCTAGGCAGCAGCTGATCAGTATTCTGTCTCTATAATTTTGCTTTTTCCGGAATGTTCTAAATGGAACAATATAATGTACAGCCCTTTGAGTTTGTCTTTTCTAACTTAACAGGAAACAGAGGAGATAAATCCACTCTGCTGCAAGTATGGATTGCTCCAGTCAGCTTTATTGTTGAACATGTGTATCTTTGTGTGGAATCTCCGAGTCTTGATTTAAGAGCAAGGGTTGAGATCTGAGATCACTACTGATGGTCTGTGGATGTAGATCTTAATAGAGGCCTCTCTTATTCTATCCTATGATGCATATGTAGTGGCCTGAGCCTCATAAAGCTCCACACTAGGACATCACTTAGAAGAAATAGTGGTAGTACGCGCTGCTTTAGAGGATCAAGGTTAGGAACCGGTAACGTGTTGCTTGGTGATATTTAGAATTTGCAATTAATGTGGATAAATAAGAGCACAAATGACAAAGCCCTGCATTAGACTTTTTCCATTGGAGATCTAGGAACACGCAAGCAAGGAGAGGAACTTCCAAAGAGTTAGGAGTTTAAACCCTTCAACAGTTGCTGGGGTGTTTAGAATATCACAAATAAATCTCTTTATGCAGAAACTACAAAGTAAGCTGTTATTTTTTTTTTTACCACCTGAAAGGAGAGCTATCAATGGTAAGAAAATGCTCTCTCTAATGGTTTCTGTAGAGCTTCTCACTCTTGGCTAGACTCATGAATTGCCTAGGGAGCCTGCTAACACTGCCACCACCTCCAGGCCTGTCATTCATCAAAAATTCAAATGCCTCCAAAGAAGAATTATTTGTGTTTTTACATGTGTGTTCTTCTTCAGTGCTCTCTTAGGGGTAAAGCCTTATCCTTAACAGTATAGAAGAGTCCACACATTTTCTGAGAATGAAGGAATTCCTGAAGGAAAAGTATAGGATAGACCCTTTGCCAGCAGGGTGTTATATTGTACAATTCACTTCTGGGGACAGCATGAGGTCAAATCTGAAAGATGTCATCCAGGGATGAGGAGGAAGGTTGTAGCTGTTTGCAGAATCAATTGGCTTCAGAGCAGAAGACACACAGAGAGAGAAGGTGGTGGGTAAAGGGGAAAGGGGAGAGAAGAGAAGAGAAGAGGAGAGGAGAGGAGAGGAGAGCAAGAGAGATTAATTTGCCTGGTTTGATCATCTTTAGGAATCTTACCTGGTGCAAATGTGGTCTGATTGCTAGCCCTGAGGAGAAAAGCATCATGAAATGTAAATAGGTTTATTATCTGCTGTGTGCTTCTTTGATTTGCCCATTTAGGTTTCTCACCATGGAGTACAACTGAAAAATTCATATATAGAAGGCTGTGTTAGCATATACCTCTTATTTTTATGCAATTAGATAGGCCTGCAGGTGTATAATTATGTATAATACATGCAGCTTATAGGATGGGTGAGTCTTTTTTAACCGGTATTATTATAGGGTGGCTTGATTGCACATCCCCACCAAATGTACAATGTAACCATAAAGAGATAATTGTGAAGCATGAGGCTGACAGGAAAATAAGAGACATTTTAATGTTCCTGTTCCACTTGGCACACATCTAACTTCCAACTGTCTTGCATAGGTCAGAGCTAGAAAATTGCTTAAGATTATGTCTCAGAGACCAGGAATCGTAAATCTATCCCCAAGAGTACTTTTAATCTTTTGGAAATGAGCTTTTCACCACTCTGCTCCTTCTGTGCTCTGCCTCAGACCTGCCACCCACTCTTTGCATCTCTTCTTTAATCTAGAAGCTGCCGTGGTCCTTAAGGAACACAATGGATCTGTTCGGAATGCTGCAAATGCATGTTCCCACTCAGAGCAAAAGCCAGGGTCCTATAGTGGTTCCCAGGGCAGCCAAGCTCACCTGGCTGCATCAGACAGGCGCATTGACTCCGTCATGCTCCAGGAAATATTTCCCATCACTCCCTTGCTTTCTTCCAATCTTCAAAAAAAGATATTTATTGGTTTTTATTTTGTGTATGAATGATTGTCTGCATGTACATGAGTTGCCTGCAGTGCATGTGGAGGACCAAATAGAGCATCAGATCCCCTGGGACTGGAGTTCCAGATGGTTCTGAGCCACCATGTGGGCACTGAGAACTGAACCTGGGTCCTCTGCAAAAACAGCTAGTGCTCTTAACTTCTGGGCCATCTCTCCAGGCCCCTTCCCTCCCATTCTACACTAGCTGCCTTTTCAGCAATGCTCACACTCTGCTGTCTTTGGTCTGCCCTTCATCCCTTTCCAACATTCTGGATGACCTTTATCATTTCCTCACCCAGTCTGCTAAGAGTGGTCAGCTCTTACAATCCTGTGTTCGTGTATGCATCACCAGACTGTACATGGGTTGGATTTCTGAGCTGTTCTTCCTCCACTGATGATTCTCATTCTTTGCTTTCTTTCCATCCATGTGCTCGTGAAAGACACGGGGCACAGATGCTTTCATAGTAACTGATGCAAAGAGGTTGGGGAAGCTCGGAAGATGGTGGGGACGGATGATGGATAACGCAGAAGATTCTATCTCTAAGGTCAGGCATGAGGGTGAGCAGGAATCCGAATTAGAGAAGGAGGGGAATGCTCACAAGTGGTGGAGATAAGAAGACGCAGAGTGTTACAACTATTTCCCAGAGTGCTCCATGGGTAGAGCAGGGAAGCGGGGAGACCAGCGGTGGTCTATTTGTACAGTCTGGGTGCAATGTGATGAGGATTCTTACATAGGTTGTATGTGTGCATATATATGTATATATGCACACATGTATGTGTTTGCATGTGCATACATATGCATGTGTGTGTTTGGTTGCTTGTGTATGTCTGTGTATGTGGGGTTTTTGTGTGTATGTATGTGTGTGTCTATGCACATGTTTATATGTGTGTGTGTCTCTGTATGCGTGTGTTATGTTTTAAGAAGGTTTAGAAGATTTTATCAAGTCTTTCGTTGTAACATTTAGAATGGTTAAACCAACCCAACACATAGAAGTTAATTATAGGGGTTTGTGCATCTTAGCTGCTACACCAATGAGCAACTTTTGTGCTGGATTTCCAGGGAAATATTAATTTCTTGTACTTTGATTCTTTTCAGTAAAGCCCTTTCATGCAATGTGGATATGCGATTCTATTAAGTCATCTTGTCAGGTGTTTGTGTTTAGGAAAACCTGGTGGGCCCAGATGCCTCTTTAAACATTCCTTATATAACTTGTGTAGCCACAGACCTCCTTAACCACACCAACTAATGAGGAAAGACTCTATAAGCATGCTGGTATCCACAGGGATCTCTCAAAGTTTGAACCAGGGTACTTCATGTCTGTCAACTCTATAATCTCAATGGAAACACGCCCCATTAAAACACTGTCTGAACCAGTTTATTTTTAGCGCTGCAAATGCATTCATTTAATATAATTCTAATGAATTTTAATTTTGTTTTAAAGTTTACTTTTCCAGCAAATATTCTCATAGAACACCATTGCAATTTCCAAATCATATTTAGTCATATTGAAGACTTGAGCAAAAACCTTCTAAAACAACATGTTGTTAGATAATTCTATAGCAACTCTTAAGAATATATTTTGTATAGGAGAATGGGGAAATAGAAGGATCCAGAGGGTCCTAGAAACCTATAAGAAGAACATATGATGGGTGGATCGGGGCCCAGGGGGGTCTGCTCAAACTACTGTACCAACCAAGGACGATACAAGCAGTAAACATCGAACCTCTACTCCGATCTAGCCAATGGATGGGGCATTCTCCACAGTTATATGGAGGGTGGGGACTGACTCTGACATGAACTCTGGTGCCCCATATTTGACCACTTCCCCTTTGGTGAGGAGCATGGTGGCACTCAGAAAGAATAAGGAGGCTACCAAGATGAGACTTGATAGCCTATGACCATATAGTGGGGGAGGAGGTCCCCCTCAGTCACAGACCTAGAGGCGGAGAATAGGGTGAAAGCAGGAGGGAGGGAGGAACAGGAGGAAAAAAGTGATGGGATAACAATTGAGATGTAATCTGAATAAATTAATAAAAAAATAAATAAAGTTACAAAACCACCCTGAGAATCCGAGAAAAGGGAAAAAAAAGAATATATTTTGATAATTAATTTGTTACATTTTTATTTGTGCTGAGGCAGCCATTCAATGGCTTGCCATTGTTTGCATGGTGGCAGGAAGGAGGTAGAATGTGAGTGGCTGGCTCTTTAAGGGCATCTTCTCTCTCCCACCCTCCACACTCCACCACCTTGCTTCTGTTTCCTGCTGTCAGAACAGTCTTCATCAGCCTGCATCCTCTCAGTCTGGCTGGCCTGAGGACCTCTCTGCCTTCCACGTCTTTACCCACTGGATGGTTTCTTCTGGATTCTGTGTTCTCATTAATTCTTACACATTCACCCTTGAAAGCAACTCAACATCTGTCGCTTAGCAAAGCTGTACCTGGCCTCCCTCCCTGGATAAAGTCCCCTCTCAGAGAAGTCAAGATCATTCTTTAAAGAAAAAATTTCAATTAAAGTTGTTCTTTGACAATTTCACACTCGTATGCAGTACATTCCGATTACTGTCGCTCTTGCCATCACTCACCTCACTCCCACCTCTATTGCGTCCCCACATAAGTTCTTTTTTCTACACTTAGGTCTTTTTGTTTTGGTTTGTAACCCCCTGAGGTTAGCCAGGGCTATCTGGGTGACCATGTGTCTATGGCTGTTCTCCATTGGATTCCGGTTGGTTCATCAGCAGGTATACAACTAGATAAACCAAGATGTGAACGTTACCTACAGTTTTAATGCCTCTGACACTTAACCTAATAGAGTTAGAAGCCTCAGGGATTATAACGTTGGGATCTTTAAGGAGGCCAGCCACAGTTGCCAGGATGTATGGGGTCCTGCCCAGAGGAAACCTGATTAGAGTTTCATCTCTGGCTATGGGGTCTGTCCATGTGAGCTTTTCTACTCTTCGCTTTATTACCAGATTCTACAACAGGATTGTTTACAAGTTTAATTTATCTTGTGATGACATAGACTGAGGGCAGACAACTCTTAGGAGGATAGTGAAAGAGAACACTGTAGCTACACAGAGCTATTGACCCCTTTGGCTCTATTTTTATTATTTCTAAAATGTAGTGTTGGCAGCTGGAGATTTGGCTCCATGGTAGACAGAGCACTTACCCAGCATGCCCCAGGCCTTGAGTTTTATCCCTAGCATGGGATTGACTCAGCCATTCTGTAAAGCTGAAGCCTAAATCTTGGAATCTTAAAGCACAGTATAAGAGATGAACAAAGGAGAAACGCTAAGTATTGCTACAGTTTCTGTTCTGGCTTCACCGTATGCTCAGCGATTCATTTCATGGTGGAAATTTTGATGTTATTAATTAGCTAAGAAAGAAGCTGGAAAGTATGGGATAAGATGCTGGGACTTTAAGGATCTATAAGACATCTGATGGGGTGTAGTATTCACTGGTTCTCTGACATACCTCATTTCTTAGGTCACAGGTCACAGACTCTTTGTCCACTAGCCCTCAGATACCAAGGATCCTACTCCACCTGGACTCACTCAATCACAGTCACAGCTAGTGTCCACAAGCTTTCTAGTGGACAAAATAGATAACAGTGTCCCCGGGAGGGCCAGCCAAACTCAAATTCCAGTGCACCAGTGTTCTCTTTAAGGTCAAGAAAATAGGTGGTTCTTCAGTTCAGTGTGGTGTGTGGCCGCCATTTCATAAAACTAACCCTGGGTTCAAATCACTATAAAGCCCTCTTAGTCCCACATTGTCCCACCTTGGAGTTTTGTTTCTTGTCTGGAAGTCTCCTCTCTCCAGATTGCTCAGGATGACATCAGATTAAATGCCATGTTAGGTTTAGGTCCGATGTCCTGTTTTTAGATACACTGGTCTCCCTACCTTCTCTAGGAAGTCCTGTTTCATCCATGGACATGGCACCTTGGTGTTCCCTTTGGTTTAGTTTCCTGTCCTGCCAAGGGTAAGATAAAAGAGAAGCTCCATGTCCTGGATGACAAAGGGCAGACTGAACCAGTTTCCACAATGTCCTGGGCCATCTGTGCCTTTCCTGAATTCCTGTCAGCTCTCCACACATATATAGTCAGCCTGGCTTAGGGCAGAGAGAACATTTAGAGCCCATTGCTAAAGAAATCAGCAAGTGAGGAGTCTGCTGGCTCAAGTTTCTCATTTCAGCACTGGGGTGGCTCAGACAGTAGGCTATGTGAATTTGAGGCCAGTTAGCATGACATGGGGAGACCACACCAAAGCCAAAATTAAAGCAAAATAAAAGCTAGAGAGAAGTGTTCTTTCTTGCTCTGGTTTATCTTAAAACCTTTTTTATTCACTTATTGTTTATACAGTATTCTGCCTACATGTATACCTGCATGCCAGATGAGGGAACCTGATCTCATTATAGATGGTTGTGAGCCACCATGTGGTTGCTGGGAATCAAACTCAGGACCTTTGGAGAACAGCCAGTGCTCTTTAACCTCTCAGTCATCTGTCCATCCCTCTTGTAATTTTTTTTCGACCATGGTGAGCTTTATTTGCTATTTCGCGTGTGGTTTTCCATAACCAGGCTATGTACAGGAACAGAGTGGAACCTCCAAGGAGTGCACCAGCCACCATGCTCAACTTACCCCTCCAACGAGGACTGTAGCTGATGCTGAGCCCTGGGCTGATGGGTGCCTGAGAAAGGGACAGTGGAAGCCAGGAGGCAACAGCAGGTGGCATATGCACAGGTAGCTCCCATCATGTTCTCTTTGTGCTTTAGCTAGGCTCAAAGATGAAGCCACTAAGCAGTGACACTGGAGCAGCTCTTTCCAAAGCTGAAGTTCCCGTCTGGTCCTGGAGGTCAGAGTGACAGCTCTGGAACTCATCTGGGGCACCCGCCCTTGATCTAGTCTTACTTGTTTTTAGTCAGCTCAGGTGAGCCTTAAACGTACTACATAGATGAGGATGACCTTTATCTTCAGCCTCTGCCTCCTGGATGCTACGATTACAGGCATGTACCACTATGCCCAGTTCATTTAGTGTCAGAGATCAAGCCTAGGGCTTTGTGCATGCTGGGCAAACACTCTTCCAATTTAAACTCCAACTCCAACCCCGACTCCCCACTGCACACTCATACAGCTCTCCAGGTCTCCCTCCCTTCTCTTCTCTCCTGGGTATGACTGTACATATATCCAACAGGAGCCATAATACAGCATGACTGGAAATTGCCTTCAGGGTCACAGTCTAAGATACTTGCAGTTTTACGGACAGACGAGCTGGGTGGCCAGCAAGCTGCAGAGGGGCGGGGCTTCTCTGGCTTGGAGATGCTGCTATTGTAGCAGGAAAGTGGCTGTTTGTACTCTTGGGAATGAGATCTGTGGCTGACTCATATGTGCAAAGCCATTGCAAGCTACAGTTCATCTCGTAGTCCTGTCTCAGAGAACCTGTGTTTATTTCCTTGTCATTTGAGCTGTGCTCTATGTTGTTAAACACAACAGATGATTTTCAATGGGGCGTTGTACTTTGTTCACCTATAAACCATCACTAAATGGGCACTGTTGGTGGTAGCCAGGCAAGGGAAGCCAGGCCTGTTTTTTTCGGCACTGCCCCCTCCCTCCCTGGCAGGGTAAAGACAGCCTCAGGACCTTAGATCCTTTCTGTGTTTGGGAACTCAGTTGCATGAGTGAGACTGGGGTGGAGCTTGATCCAGCTAAGAAGGTGAAAATACCATGGTCGCTTTCTTGTTACCAGCCAGTGAGGGTCTGGGGACTGACTCGGCCTGGGAAATCAGATCTGGCCACTGGGACTGAAACTCTGACCCAGTAGGGATGGTGTGGGGTCGGGAGGGCCACACCGATGTGAATGGTGGTAGCGTAAGAGTTTTCATTCACCATGAAGGGTGCCTCTGTACACTCTGTGTGCTCCTAGGCCAATGGGGCCCCCTCAGGTAAGATCCCATCTGAGGTTCCAGCGGTTTATTCTCAGCTTGTGCCTGTGTACTTTTACAGTATCGTTTCCTAGATACACTGGTTATTCCGTGAGCTAGATATCTTTGAAGAAGGCATTTTTTTGTTTGTCTGTCTGTCTGTTTTGTTTTGTTTTGTTTTAGCATTCTTTAAACATGGAAGCTTTCTTGCCTCCTCTTCATCCCTGCCTCCTCCCTCCATGTGACTGAATGAACCCTGCTCTCACACATCACTTAAAATGTGCTGCCCAGGCTTCCAGCTGGAAACCCTGATTGGTCACTGGACTTGGATCTTATTATCTCCCCGAGTTTTTTTTTTATCAGCTTCTCCCTTGTTGTATCATTTACCTATTTTTTGGTTGAGCCATGTGGACTTTGTATTTGATTGTAACTTTTGCCTGCAAAATGGCAGGTTCACACGGTTTTGACTCATCTTTTCTTGTCACAAATTTTGATTACCAAAGACTAGAAATCTAGCCAATTTTATCTTAATGACTATATTGTGATACAACCAATTAACCATAAATTTTATATATTTAAAAGACAAATCAAACTGAAAACTAACTAGGGAGACTCTCTGAAGAATGACATTCATTTGGGAACAGAAGGGCATTGCATGGCAAGGTAACCTATGGGGAGATTTAAGGAGTTTGAGGCAAGGGGACATTTTTAACCGCAAAGAGAGACATTTCTGATGCTACTTGGATATGAAGTTCATTGGTGTTGGAGATCCTATGACTGAGTTAGAGTCTGCTTGTTGGTGATGGGGTCTTTGCTGGGCAAGGTGCTCACTGAGAGTGACCTGTGGAGGTTGCTTCTGTCTTGCAGAATGTTCAAGAACAACTTCCATATGAGAATCTGTGACCAGATGCAGTCATATGAGACATGCAGAGCAAGGTGCGTATGCGTGCGTGCGTGCGTGTGTGCGTGCGTGTGTGTGTGTGTGTGTGTGTGTGTGTGTGTGTGTGTGTGTGTAGAGTTACCCCAACAGTATTTCTCTCAGGCAGGCATGAGGGCTCCTCTCCTGTATTATTCCTGAGCTCTAATGGATCTGAGCGTGACACAAGAATTGGCTTTCTCTCGGTATCAGCAGCTCTCACAGGTGTGATCTGTCAAGTTTTGATGTATGAAACTGCCATTGATCAAGATAATGGGCTTGCGGTTACCTCAGCAGGCTTCGTGTGCATCTTCCCCCTCCTCCCCAGTCACCGCCTCCTCCATTTCCACACAGCCACAGACATGCTTCACTCTAGAGTTAGAGCTTGTGGAATTGTGTGTAAATGAGATCATTTTGTGTGTGTGTGTGTGTGTGTGTGTGTGTGTGTTTTAGACCCTGTGTTCTTTCATTGTGAGTTTCCTTCATGTCGCTGCATGATCTGTAGTGTATTGCTTTAATTCCTGGGTAGTATCCAATGTGTGAATATCCCACAGTTTGTCCACCTGTTCATGGATAGATATTTCTACGAGTTCCAGGTTTTAAATTTATTTTGAGCCTTTGTTCAACCTTCGATTGGTCCTTCTCCTCCTCTTCTGCCCCCTGCTGGTCCCCTTATCCCTCCGCAGGTCCCACCTTCTTTGATGATGCATACATTCAGTAACTCTCATTTTCTCATCCCTCCTGTTTAGAACTCTTCTTCCCTACTCACAGTTGCCTTTCTATGTTCATGTTTATGCATAAATATATACACATATTAAATATACTCGTCATCATACTTTTTTGATTTCTTGAGATAGGGTCTTATGTAACCTAGGCTGGCCTTGAATTTGCCATGTAGCAGGTAGATGACCTCTAACCCTTGACCCTTTCCCCCTCTCTTCCCAGGTGCTGGGATTGCACTTGGTCTTATCTATTAACTGTTAATACAAAGCAATGGATTCCCCTGTGGCATTTTCGTACATACATGTCATCATTTGTTTCTCTATGTTCCTTCCCTACTGCCTTCTCCTTCATCCTGACAAAGAGCCCCCCCCCACCCTTTCCCCTTTTTCCCCTTTCCTGGTTTTCTCAAGGCCTTTCACGACATCCTGTGTCACTTTTGGATCTCTGACCCATTTTGAGTTTAGTGTCGTGTATAGTGTAAGGCATGCATCAAGATTCTGGACAGCAAAGAAATGTACTGTAAAGAGTAACTGGTAAAAACAAGACATTTAAACATTTCTTGCTCAAAGCAAAAATAATAACAATATAATATGGAATTTAAATTGTATGCAGATGTTCAGTTTATAACAACAACAGCAGAAGGACGTGAAGGGGAGGCACGAGCATGTGCTGTTTTGAAGTTGTATTTGATTCATAAAAGCCACTTGAAAACGGTCTGTGGTAAGTTAAAGTGAGAGTGTGGATTGCACAGCATACACCAAAGAGCAAGGCAGAAAGAGCTGCATGAGCCAGTGAGAGGCCCCAAAGCACAGGAAAACAAAGGGCAGCGAGGAGACATAGAAAGCACACAACAAATGGGAGTGTAAACCCAACCCCATCAGTAATTACGTCAGGTCCAAATGCTCTGTGTAACACACCAGGCAGCCAGATTCTGCTTTCCTGGTTTTCCTAAGGCATTTAATGGTAGTCTGTCTCACCTTTGGATCTCTGACCTCTTCTAAGTTAAGTACAGACACATTGGTGAAGTCATGTGGCTTCTGAGAACAAACAAACTAGGAGCAGTCTGCACACTCAGCCCCAGCCAAACCATGCTGCCATCTGGTGCTCCGAGTATCTGGCGGTTCCTCTGGGCCTGGCCACTCAGCCTCTCTCTGTCTTTGTTCACATGCTATACTCAGAAGCCTCAGTTTCCCCTGGTTGTAACTCAAAGTCCTCAGTTTCTTCCTCTTCTAAGCAGTCTCTATGTCTGTCAGGCGGCTTCTGACATTGCACCTGTACAGCGTGGGACTAGTCCTTTTCTATTAATATGGTAAGACACCATGACCAGGTTGACTTATAGAAGAAAGAGTTTATTTGGGCTTATGGTCCCAGAAGGCGAGAATCCGTGATGGTGGAGTAGAGGCAGGAGGTGGCAGACATGACAGCGAGAGCGGCCACGTCTTGAACCAGAAGCTCAAAGCAGAGAGAACAAACTGGATACAGTGTGTTGTTTTGAAACCTCCAAGTCTTTCCCTAGTGACATACTTCCTTCAGCAAGGCCACGCCTTCTCAATCTCTCTGAACAGCTCCACCAACTGGGGAAGATGTATTCAAATGCCCGAGGCCATGAGTGACTACTGTTCAAACCATTCCTCTCTTTGTTAGTACAACCTCTCTGCTTTCTGCATGTGGGTTCAGGATGCGAACCTTCAGCTTCCTGCACCTGCTGACATGCCCTTACTCTTACCTTCTGGAGCCATAATACCAAATAAAGTCTTCTATGAGTTGCCTTGGTCATGGTGTTTTATGTTTTATTAGCAACAAAAAAATAACTTATACAGTGGGAGAGGGAGAAAAAGATTTCTTTTTCTTTTTTAAATTAATTAATTAACTCACTTTACATCCCAATCGTGGTCCCACCTCTCCTCCTGGTCTCACCTTCCCTCCCTTTTTTCCCATATCCTCCCCTCCTCACCCCCTCAGAAAAGGGGAGCCCCTACCCCCACCCCAGCGGGTCAGGTTGCCTGAGGACTGAGTTTATCCTTTACCACAGTGGTTTGTCAAGGGAGTTTCTCTAGGAGGAAGTGATCAAAAAGCACATAAGAATGTCCTTGTCAGAGACAACCCCTTACCCCGCTCCCCTTACTAGGGGACCCACAAAAAGACCAAGCTGTCCATCAGGTACATAGGTATAGAGGGTTTAGGTCCAGTCCACACATGGTCCTTGGTTGGTATTTCAGTCTCTGCAAATCCTCCCCGGGCCCAGGTTAGTTGGGTCTCTTGGTCCTCTTGTGGAGCTTCTGTCCCCTCTGGATCCTCTTATCCTGCCCATTCTTCCACAAGGCTTTCTGCACTCAGCCTAGTGTTTGGCTCTGAGTCTCAGCATCTGATTGGATCTGTTGCTGGTTGGGGCCTCTCAGAGGACAGCTTTGCTAGGCCCCCATCTGTAAACATAGCAGAAAAGACAGATTTCATAATGTCTTTTATAATTTTATCTCAATATACATCCTACGTCCAGTGAGATGGCATCTGCAAACTTGATGACCTGTTTTCAATCTCTGGAACCCAAGTAGAAACTGGAGGCTAGAAACTGGTATCACAGCATTGTTTTCTGACCTCCATACACACACATATGATGGCACAGGTGCACTCCTGTACACCCCTACACACACACTGATAATAAAACAAAATGAACTGAAAACATTCACACTAGCAAGAGGGAGGCAGGTAGGCAGGGTCTGTTGTGCTCCTGGAGTGGGGAGGAATCTGATTCTTTGGAGTTAGAACATTGAATATAAGATTATTAACTGAGAAACTGTTACCTAATTTTTACTTTCTACCTTCATGCCAAGCATTTTCATACATTTCTTTTTATTTTCCTAATTTGGCCGGGAAGAGGTGAGGCATCACAAAGAAATGCCAGATAAACACAGAGGAGGCTGACTCTAATTAAACAGAAAATCAGGCAGATAGAATTTGTTTTCCACTTCCCTAAATCTAGAATTAAAACAAAAGGAATAATTAGCACACAGCTAGGACTCTGCACCCACTCGGATGCCTCATCTATCCAGAACTCTTACGGGGGAATTAATATTACCGTGCTGGTTTGCATTAGACTTTCACAGCTGCACAGACGATTAGATGGTGACAGTAATGCCCCTGGTGGTTTTGAGAGCTTGCAGGTGCCTGTCTGCCTGTAAGGCTCAGCTTCTAATGAGCTCAAGTTCAAGCACTTTCTGGACTCCCAGCATGCAAGCAGCAAGTGCTGCGTTTCCACCTGTCTTATCACTCAGGGCTGACCCATCGCCAGTTAATGTTTTTGGCTTCTTTCTAAGACAGCAGTTCTCAACTTGTGGGTCGTGACCCCTTCGGGGGTCACATATCAGACGTCCTGCATCTCAGACATTTGCACTATGATTCATAATGTAGCAAAATTATAGTGATGAAGTAGAGACAAAATAATTTTATGGTCGGGGGTCATCACAACATGATTATTAAAGGGTCGCAGGATCAGGAAGCTTGAGAAGCAGTGTTCAAAGAGAACATCTTTCACAATTTCAGGGAACTGTGACAGCTGACGCCTGATGAGCTCTGTTTCCACTGTTTTGCATATCCACATTGTCATGGGGGCTGAGCTTTAATAGCTACACTGACACAGCTAAAATGATCCTGACAAAGAACCACGCTCTGAGTCTAAGGTCCCCTGCTGAAAGTCATGATAGCAGCTTCCTCATTTCTGAGACAAGGTCTCACCTAGCCAAAGCTAGCCTTGAACTCATAATGTAGTGGTGATGATGGTGAATTTCTGATCTTCCTGCTTCCGTCTCCTAAGTGCTGCCGTTACAAGTGTGGTTTACGGGGTGCTGGGAATCCAACTTGTGGCCTTGTCTATGCTAGGCAAACAGTCTACTAACTGAGATGCAGTCCCAGCTCCCAGATAACAATCTTAAAGAGTGAAAGCAGTGTAGGGTCTGATACCTGAGGAAGGATATGCGTATTAGTTGCTTTCCTGAGTGCTGTTGACAAGCACCTCACACGGAACAATTTAACGAAGGGGGAGTTTATTTTGGCTTACAGTTCAAGATGACACATTCCATCATGGTAGGGAGACACTACAGCAAGTGCCTGAAGCTTTCCGGGCACATTGCATCTGGCCTCAGGAAGCAAAGAATGAATAGGAAGTGGGGTGGGTCACAAATCCCCAAGGTCCGCCGCCTCCCCTCCACAGTGACTCCCTTCTTCCTCCTAAAAGTTTCACAACTTTCCCAAAGAAGCTATCACCAGCTGGAGACCACATGTTTGAATGAATGGGCCTCTGGGGGCACATTTCACACTTAAACCACAGCATTGTTTGTCTACACAGAACCTATATGAGTAGATTTTCATCAGCTGCCCTGGGCCAGACCTAGTTCTCAGCTATGCCTATGAGGGTCTCTTTATTTTGCAGTGTATGTCTTAGCTGACCGAGCCACAGAGACCTGTGAGAGAGTACATCAGGTGGTTCTTATGGTAGTTTGAATGAGATGGTCCCACTGTATAATCTTGAGCATTTGAGTGTTTGGTCCCTAGTTGGTGGTGCTATTGATGGAGCTTAGGCCCTGTGGCCTTGTTGGAAGAGGCATGATACAGGAGTTTATAGTTCATGCCATTTTGAGTCTGTTCTCTTTCCTTTGTGCCCATGCCTAAAAGATGTGAACCTTCAGCTTCCTGCTTCCATGTCTTGGTTCTGCCATCATGGATTCTTCTTTCCCTCCTAGACCTGTAAACTCAAATAAACCTTTCCTTCTGTAAGGTGTTTACTTGTGTGTTTTATCACAGTGACAGAAAAGCGGCTGTTATAGGGCTGAAGAGAAAACCCCAGGAGGTGCCATGGGAGAGTGAACACCTCCTTGAGGTTGACCTTGGGGTAAGTGGCTGTGTGGGGTCTGGAAGAAAAAGAGCATGATAGAGGGAAAAGTGTATGCACAGCACTGAGTGGGGGAGGCATCCTAATGTTGTTCAGATAGAAAGAAGAAGTCCTCACATTGCTGGAGTGTGTCTAGCATCTAGGTGAGTGGGATATGACAGGAAGTGATGTCAGAGTGAAATGTAGCTTTTACTCATAACGCTCCTTTTCACAAATTTTTCTTTCTTTCCTTCTTCTTCTTCTTCTTCTTCTTCTTCTTCTTCTTCTTCTTCTTCTTCTTCTTTTTTTGAGACAAGGTCTTGCTGTGTAGCCCAGATAGCCTTGAATTTGTGATAATCCTCCTGCCTCAGCCTCCTAAATGCTGAGATTACAGGCCTGTACTACCATGCCTGTTTTTCTGGTACTCCCAAGGTACCAATAGAATGGTTTTCATCAAAGCTGTGGTCCAACCTGGCTTGCAGTAAGCTACTGAAGAGAAAAGTGAGCAAGGTGGAAAGGGGCTAACACCTACTCTCCCCCACCCCCAAACAGTCCCTGAAGAGGTAGCATCAACATCCCATGGCTATAGCCTTCTAAGCTGGAGAGTTCTTTTAAAGATCACTATTGGGAATTGCAAGATATGATGATGAACACAACTCTGGCCAGGGTGAGAGTAGGAGACAAGCCAGTGGGCAAAATTGTCCAATATAATCCAACTTAAGACCATAAGTAACTTAAAAATTCTAATATTTACATTTAAAAAATCAAAGAAAGAATGGTCAAAATAACTAATACATTCCATCTAACCTATGACCCACCCCAAAATTACCTCAAAATATAATCAACATAATGAGTTAGTTGATATTCTTTTCTCCAACAAGCCATCCAGATCTGGTTTATCCACAGCACAGTTCAGTTTATATTCCACACATTTCAGGGGCTCATTAGCCTCATGAGATGGTAGTTTCCATGCTAAACTGTGCAGCTTCAAAAGTTATAGCCTGGGGTTGACCTACTGTTTAGGGCAGGAGGCTGCAGAGATCATCAGCAGGGAGTGTTTTGCTCACACTGTGGGTCATGGCTACAAGCTGATGAGAGCCAAGGAAGGCCCTGTTAGACAATGCCCATCAGAGAACTCCTCAGAGCAGGCCTACTGTGGAATGCTAAGCCATGAGAGCCTTGGCCCATCCATTCCCTGTGCTTTCTGTAGATTTGACCTTGCTCTAGAAGCTGTGTTCCTACCTCCGTTAAGTTGAAGAGAAGTCTGAAAGACCTGTATCAAAGCAAGCATTTGTTGGATTGAGATGCCCTCAACTTCCCGTTAAAATGCATTTTACTAACCCGACTGCATGGAAGTCTCAAAGGTCAGTGAGATAAGGCTGTCATATGTGTGTAACATTCTATTCCCTTTATAATAAGCATTTTTAACTCAATATGGTGCCATTTAATTCCCTTTAAATTAGAACCATCTGTTTTAAGAGCCAGAGCACTGTTACAAGGCAGAGAAAGGCCATTGTGGAATTCCTGCCCCTAACGTCCCCTTTCCTCCTTCCTTAACTTTTCCAAGCTTGTAAGTTAATAACTCAGCAACTTTGTTTTCAATGGAGTCAAAACAGTAAGCTAGATGCAGTAGCACAGACTCATAATCCCAGCACTTGGGATAGAAGATATTGAATTTGAGGCCAGCTTGATCTACATAATGATCAAAACACCAAGGGCTGAGTATGGAGCTCAGTGGTAGAGCACTTACCTAGCATGGCCGAGGCCCTGGATCCAATTCCCAGTGCTGCCCCCAAATGGAGACAAAACACAACCAGGCAATAAAACACAAACCTCAGCATAAGCAAGGAGAATTAAAGTTTGTGGTGTGCCCATCCACACTGGACCTTTTGGGGGATCATGGTAACATTTGCTTCGTGAGTTAGTAAAATGAACTGTTCTAAAATTTCAAACTTTTTGGCA
The DNA here is from genome assembly GCF_903995435.1 of Acomys russatus. NCBI lineage: Eukaryota > Metazoa > Chordata > Mammalia > Rodentia > Muridae > Acomys > Acomys russatus. The sequence continues at coordinate 22,098,049 of NC_067148.1, forward strand.
AATCACCAACAATTTATTTGCTAGTTTTTTTTTTCCCCACAGAAAAGAAGCCAAGCCTTGAATAGAGCTGTACTTTACTGGGAGAGGTTGAAGAACAAGCTCTGCTACTGATTTGCACAGCTCATGTGAAGGGAACACTTCCATCACACTGCAAGTGGGAGAAATATACGCACACTTTTCACAGGAATAATGCTGCTCACCCTGAAGGACTAGACGCTGTTTGTATGTTGAGTGGCAGGGAAGGAACGCAGACTATATACTGCATGCATCACACGTCTCACTGAGCTGTGTGGACAAAGCCTCCTTACTGTGACTCTAGCCTGGGGGATAGTGCCTGTCTTTAATGGGACCACTTGATGGCTTTCCAATGTGTGTATATGTTTATGTGCGTATATGTGTTTATGTGTCTGTGTCCATGTGTGTGCATGTATGTGGAGGTCTGAGCACAAAGTTAGGTACAATCTACTTAGTGTGTGTGAGAATGGGCTTGGGGGGAAGGGGGGAGAGGGGAGAGAGAGAGAGAGAGAGAGAGAGAGAGAGAGAGAGAGAGAGAGAGAGAGAGAGAGAGATGGAAGGAGAGGGGAGGGAGGGAAAGAGGGAGAGGAGTGGAAGTCTGTCTGGAACTCACCAAGTAGGCTAAGCTGGCTGACCAGCAAGCCCTAGGGATCTTCCGGACTTTGCCTCCTCAGCACTGGGCGTATCAGTACCTACCACAGTGCTTGGCTTTTCATGGGTTCTGCAGATTGAACTCAGGCCCAGGTGCAGACAAGGACAAGCCCCTTGCTGACAGCCATCTCCCCCGCCCCCCGTTACAACTAATCTTCTCTTCTCTTCAGACCTGTTTGGCCTCTTTCATAGCCTCCCCACGCTGTACCAGACTCTAGAATTCTCAACATTTTGTTGCATGGAGGTTTATTGTCTACTTGCTTTATAGAGCTGTCATTTGTATGCAACCAAATGGCTACATTTGAGAATTCTGTTCCAGTAGAGTTTTTTTTTTTTTTAATTAGCTTTACTATGATCATTTATGCTCAATAAAATTAGCCATTCTGGGTGCATAAATTCTACATATGTAACCTGTATCGGAATCAAAGATCTAGAACATTTGCGCCATTTTTAGGATATCACTTACAAAACCATAACATAAGTAGTATTCTCTAGTGCTGAACAAGGATATTGCTCTGAGCATGGGAAGAAGAAGGAGGAGGAGAAAATGCCAGATATTTCTATTTTTAACAGTTAAAAATCTGACAATTGGTTTGTCATGATATTCTTAGCAGAATTATGAGAAAAAGAGGCACCGAGTACTCTAGCACCATGATTTATCTCCCAACATCGTCACTGCTGCAGAAGAACTATTTTGCTTCAAGAAGGATGAGCTTCCAGATCAGATGATTAAAAAATAATCAGAAACCTCAGGCTGACATCTGTCTTCAGGCGGTTATGCGACCTTGAACTTCAGAAGGGAAAAACTAGAACTCTGGTCAAGCCGCGTGGCTGGGAGCAGTTCTACTCTCATTCTCCCAGATCTTGCGGGGCGGGGGGGGGGGCAGGGGCAGGGCAGTATCTGAGCTTCTGTGGAGACCATGAGGATGCCAGGCATCCCACTGTCGCATAGTAATGAAAGCAAAGAAGTGAGCAAGTGGGGCTCCTCGAGGAGAGGATATTTGTGTCTATTCTTAACTGCTGTCTTTCCCCAAAGAAAGACTGATGTTCAGATACATATTTTAATAGGTCTAAATTTAGCGCCAGAACTCCATGTCTGAAACTTCTGACATAAGCACTATGCATGTATATAATTAAAATAGCAGCGAAAACCAATATAAAGGTTTGCCATACACCAAGCATCACTCTCTGTTTCCTTGCATATACGAACTCCTTTACTATTTACAGCAATCCTGCAAGGCAGATATGGTTGTTATTAACAGTCTCCTGATGCATACGCTGGGGGCTAGAGTAACAAAATGACTTGCTCGGGTCATACAACTGTTACATTGCACAGCAGGCTTTCAAACCCCAGCTGACTGCTGAGTCAGTGCGAACTTTGGGTTCAGTCTGCCCCATCTTGAACACAGCAGTAATCCTGTTGCCAATCCGTGCCTCTTAAATTCTATACCGACACTGTATTGGTTGTGTGCTGAATTGACAGCTCTAAGGATTAGGAATGTAACACCCTCTTTTCTCCCTCTCTGCTCTGTCTCCCCACTCTCCTCTCGTCTACTGGGTCGCGAGTCGGCGTACCCCTGCCGTACCGTGACGGTTCTCTATCTTCCCAGGAGATCAGAGCCCTTGGCTCTTGCACTTTTAGACCATATCTGAGGCGGAGAGTGACTTGATTAGACAGTGAGGATGGTGAAAGCGATTGAGATTAGGATGAAAACACAGCAGCAACACAGAGTTCGCAATGGGACTTGGAGGGTGAGACAAGTGCACAGGATGCTCAGCTCAGCTTCTGCAGAGGTCGAGAAACATCTGGAGTCTCAGCTAATAGCACTTCATGCTTATCTTTCTGTCTAGTCATATCAGAAGAACACAGAGGAAAGGAAACAACAAGAATAAAAAATAAAAAAAATTAAAAAAAAAAGGGAGGGAGACTTGTCCTGTGAAGAGGGAGAGGAATTTTGCAGCATCTGTGTGAACCTCAAGCTTTGGTTCTTGGTCTTTGTGCAGTCCTGAGGTCCTGAATCAGGCTCCCCCCCCCCACCCCAGCATGTGGTAAAGCCATAGCGGACATCTTGCTCCTTGACCTACTTAACAGTTCTAGCAGAATGTACCAGTCTAGTAAGTACATGTGCCTGGGGAAATGGAGTAGCATTTTGTTTTGTTTTTTTGTTTTTGTTTTTGATTTTTTCTTTTTTTACTTAAAGATACCATCGAATAGCACCAGGACTCTTGGCTAAAAACCTGGGTTTGGGGTCCTGCACTAGGATGTGAGCATCATAAATAAGGGAAATTGGAGAAACTACTTCCAGGGAGACAGCTATGGTCTAAATTCTGCAGACGGATCAGTTCTAACCTTTGCAGAGAAGCACCTAGGTATGGCTGGCTCTGGCAAAAACGTAGACACATTAGGATTGGGAAGCAAGCCTAGGGGCTGGAGAGTGGCTCAGCAATCAAGAACACTGGCTGCTATTTTAGAGAACCTAAGTTCAATCCCCAGAACTGATGTAGTGTCTGACAGTTGTCTATAACCCTAAGTTAAGAGGGGTCTGTTGCTCTCTATGAGCACTGCACACACATGGTGCAGACATATACGTAGGCAAAACACTCACATACAAAATGATTTTTAAAAAGAAAGCCTAGTCGCAGGTAAAAGATAGTGAAGGGAACAGATCGTGACAGGTGGCAGGGGTGGAAGCTTGCAGCCTCTTCTACAGTGCTGTAGTAGGGCTGTGTGACCATTCCCTGTGGACTGAGACAGTGTCTCTTGGAGAGAAGCTCATATGGCATATCAGGTGCATGACACTTCTGAAACTTAAGATTTATAATTCCTTTGAAAGGTTAGGATTCCAGAGGAAGGAAGCTTTGATAAGAACGTCTGCAAGTTGCTCAGAGTGTTCGAGGGATTAGGTTCTCATAATCACCCATGTAGGGTGAGCCTTCCTATAGGATACTCCAAGAACCTTAGCTAGTCTAAGTTCAACTTTGGTGAGATAGCTTCTCTACTTTGCCACCTGTGACATATCAGAGCTGAACAGACCTGTGTTGACATCTTCTCCTCAAGAAAAGGCACACAACAGTAGATCTGGATACAGATGGGCCAAGGGATATTTTCCAACTGCCAAGGACAGAACATGTTTTATTATATTGTGCAGAACATTTTTTATTGCATTGCTCTTTAAAGATTTTTAAACATTTTGTTTAATTATGAAATATTTTAAACATATATAGATGTGGAAGCAGCCATGTATGTGTCTTGGATTTAACAGATGGGACCATTTTGTCATGCATATTCACAGCTCTGATGAGTTCTTCCCAATGTGGAGGCCTTCAGTTCCTTGAGAGAATTTGCTTGGGTTCATCTGCTTTGACCCAGACTACCATTTGGAAATCACAAAAACACACTCATGTTCCTGGTCGCATTGTTAAAATACCCCTAAATGGAAGTAACCCAAGTGTTCATTGATGGATGGATGGAGAAACAGTAGTTGGTGTAGGCATACAAGGACAGAGTCTCAACAGGGAAGGTCATTCTGATGCCCCCACAACGTGAATGAGCCTTGTCGACAGTTATAGGAACCAAAGACATTTCACAGGACAAACGTGTCGACTTTCACTGACTCATTCTTTTCTGAAGGCATATATTTATATGCTTTTTATTTTTGTTTGAATTTGCAACTTCATATCATGGAACCATCAACTTATATGCATGTTAATTTAAAAAGGAGAATAATTGTTGCTTCAATAAACTAAATATATTTTTATCTCATGCAAAGAAACTGACTTTGTCATGCTCTTCAAGTTAGGATTTATTATCAGATCACATTTGTTTGTTTGTTTGTTTTAATATATGGGTGGGTCATGCCAATCCTAGAAGCCGTGGATGATCAAATAAAATACCAGTGCCAACTTTGGGATGCTTCCTTATGAGGAAAGTTACAGAGATTTATACAAAGCAGTAAAGGTTATTCTTTTGCTCTTGGTTGCTCACAAAAACTGGATAATGAGACCCTATTGGTGAATACTCTATACACATTAGTTGCCGTAAATGGAGAAACTGAGTCAGGATTCAACTGGAAACTCTCTCCTCATTGGTTAGTTTTCACTGTCTAGAAGGTGCTATGCATGTTGTTGGGAGAGAGAAGCCATCAGCCGTCTCAGATGGCTCTGAAACCTCTGAACTACAGTAATGAACATACTAAACAGGATGAGGCTCTGATGCAACAGTGGCATGACTATTAGTGCTCTCTGATTGGATCTGAAACAAGATTCACAAGAAGAGCTCATACCTGGTACTGTGAACCCCACAAGGCTAAGGACACTCATGGGCACTGGAGGGGAACTTCTTCTTCTTCTTCTTTTTCTTCTTCATTATTATTATTATTATTATTATTATTATTATTATTATTATTATTATTATTATTATTTTACTAACCAGGCATGCATCAAACTCCATTCTAAATGTTTGTCAAACTGCCTTCTAAGTGTTTTTGTTTATACTCATAGACATTTTTCATTCCCATCCTTGATAAGAGAGGTTTTGCTTGCAGAGACGTTTGTTGAATAGAAGGATTGCGTGGCTGTTCAAGAAGAAGGCTGAGAATAAGTAGTGAGTGAGTGCTCAGTCCCACCCAGTACACAAATGGCACTTTCTGTACATCTTAGGAGCTGCAGAGACTGCCAGAGTGGAAAGTATTACTGACATGACACAGCTATTGAAACCGTGAGGTTATAGCAGCTATGAGTACCTACTAGGCTTGCACAAGACTGGGCCTGTCAACAATCAGTTATGGATGAGGGGGTCCATGAAGTCATATCATTCCGTGTGGAGCTACTGGCTGTTGATGGATGCCATTGCCTTCAATATATATTCACTAGATAGCCCACTAAACTTCAGTGGAAAGTTCCACATCCATGGCCATTGCCCTAGATAAGCTCAGTGGTTAACAAAACCAAACTGAAAGTCACCAGTGTAGGAAGGGGATTGTAAGGAGGAATGGAAGTTGACAGAGTTGGGAGGGAGATAAGAAAGGGTTTGGGAGTGTGAGTAATCTGAATGTATTTTATATATATACATGAAATTGCCAAAAATAAATTTAATTTAAAAATACTTAACCAGGTTGGAGTCTATTAAGGAGAGATTTTTAAAAAATTCATATTAATCATTGATGCTAATAATAGAGAATTCACCCAAGAGAGTGGATGTAGACTTAATAGAAAAATCACAAAAAAATTTAAGTTTCTTCATCTCTTTATTTCTGATAGTGTCTCTGTTCTTATCTTCATGTATTTAACAGACAGTTTCATCACCTTTCCTTCACGTTATTTAAATGCATGTGTATGATCAAATATAGTAAGATTTCATTGTTGTTGCTGTTGATGTTGGCTTTTGTGATACTGTAGATCAAGTCCATGGCCTCACATATTTTGAAAAAAACATTTAAAGAATATTGTGCTTTAAAATTCATTCGGCTCCTTGTTTTTTTTGGGGTGAATGGGGCTCAAAACTGCAATGTTTGTAACTACCATATCACCAACCTTAGAGCTAGATGCTTCTAAATATTTTTAAGTATTCTGTTTTATTCACAGTTCATATTTGGATGGAGATCTTTTTTTTGTCTAATTTCTGTGTTGAGGCTCGCTATCTGCAATCTCTCATGGTACTTGGAGGCTAGTTTCTGTGTACCTGTTCAATGTGTATTGTCACCAGCTGTGTGTGAGGGCTCTTATTTCTCCATATCTTTACCAATGTTAGTGTTCTCTTAGTTCCTCATAGATTTGGTGGTCCCAGGATACCTTGCAGGAACCAGTTCCCTCCCTCCTCCAGAGCTCAGGTCATTAGGCTTGGCAACAAGTGACTTTATCCACTTAAGCCATCTCTCTGGATCTCTAATTAGATCTTCAGCGAGATACATTTAATGGTTTGCTTTTATTTGTTGCTTCTTTTAAAATGTGTTTCTTACATTCTTCTACCTGACATACAATTAAATAAGTACACTCACACCATTAAAGGTGTTGTGCTCTTCTGATTGAGCTATCTGGGCACCTTTACCTGTGTCAAGATGTACAGATTCTTAGGTCAAGGAGATTACTGAGTAGGTAAGGATGTTTTCTTTACAGGCATGAGAATCTGAGTTTGGACTTCCAGGACCCACAGAAAGAGGAAGTCATGGTTTGCCTGGCTGTGACCTTAGTGCTAGGGAGTGGGGAGACACGGGATATCTCTGCATGCACATTCACCTGTACACACACACACACACACACACACACACACACTCACACACACAAGAGAGAGAGAGAGAAAGAGAGAGAGAGAGAGAGAGAGAGAGAGAGAGAGAGAGAAAGAGAGAGAGAGAGAGAGAGAGAGAGAGAGAGAAAGAGAGAGAGAGAGAGAGAGAGAGAGAAAGCAATGATCAATGAACAATGAACATGTTCTTATTCTAATGTTGAGACAATACACATATAAGTAAACAAATGTAAAATTTTGTCAACTGCTTTGCTGGCATCTGGAGGTATGATAATCTAATTTGCTCTATGCATAACTGAATGTGGGCTTTTTTGTGCTTATGTGTATTTCCTGTGTTAGGTGTCAATAGTACGTTCTATGAGCAGCATTTAGAAATTTCGTCTTTAATCCATGCTTTGTACAAGTTTAAAAGGCATTGCTTCATATTTTGGTATAATTCTGCTGTGCAATAGTATGACATGTCTACAGTTAAATACTTTTCAAATGAGAACCAGACTCCCTACCCTTCCTTATTAATTTAATTCTGCTTCTTGAATAGCATAGATCAAAAATAAAAAATAGAGACTCATTCATTTGTTCCCCTTTGTATGACGCAGACATCTGCTCACATTTCCACCAGCAATATGATCACTAGAAAATGCCAAAATCTTGTCTCTGTAGTCCCATTTTCCCACAGACCATTTCCACAAAGATGTATAATTAACTGAGTTTATAGTGACTCAGATTTTTTCCCTGTATGGTTTGTACCAATCATAGAGTCCTTGTATTCATCTGTTGTTTTTAGTTTTCAGACACTGGGTTAGTACATTTTTATTTTGCTTTTATTATCTAAAGCATATACACGATTAAGAGACATGAAACAAGATATTAGAGTAAGTCAATTTTGATTATTAATTTTCCTCCACTTAAGTTTATAACTTAAAAAAATGTACTTATTTACTTTACATCTCAGCCATAGCCCCTTCCCTCCTCTCCTCCAGGTTCTTTTCCTCTCTCCATTCTTCTTCCTCCATGCCCCCTTCTCTGCCCCTCAGAAATGAGGACCTCCCCCGACCCCCACCCCCCACAGACAGACACACCAACTCACTCCAGCATATCCAGTTGCATCAGGACTAAGCACTTCCTCTTTCACAGTATCCTGGCAAGGCAGTCCCTACAGTGGGAAGTGATCCAAAAGCAGGTAATGGAGACCATGTCACAGACAACCCCATTCCTCTTTCTAGGTGGCCCACGTGGAGACAAAGCTGCCCACTGGGTACATATGGGTAGAGCGCTTAAGTCCAGTCCAGTCATGGTCCTTGGTTGATGCTTCAGTCTACGCAAGGTCCTCGGGCCCAGGTTAGTTGACTCTGTTGATTTTCTTGTGTAGTCCCTGTCCTTATGGGTCCTGATATCCTTCTCCCTTACTCTTCCACAAGGCTCCCTACATTTTACCTGGCTGTGAGTCTCAGCTTCTATTTCAGTTCGTTGCTGGGTGGAGCCTCTCAGAGGATAGCCATGCTAGGCTCCCATCCACAAACATAACAGAATGTTGTTAACAGTGTGAGGGGTTGGCTCTCTACCATGGGGTGGGTCTTGGGTTTTGGTTGTACATTCCCTCAATCTTTGCTCTATCTTTATCCTTGCACATTTAGTAGCGCGGATAAACGTTGGCTTGAAGTTTTTGTGGGAGGGTTGATGTTCACCTCCCTCTACTAGAAGTCCTGTCTAGTTAGAGGAAAAGGAAGGACCTCTTAAGATTCCATGACTCCTGACACAAGGGATCTGAACAAGAGTAACTTCCATATGCTTCCAGGAACCTACCCTGTCATAGGTCTCCAGCTTGTCTCAGAGATGCCCCTACCCATGGTTTCTCTTCTCTCTGCATGCCTTCTGTCCCCCTGACCCCACCCATGGCTCCCATTCTCCCTACATCTGATGCCCACCTTCATTTCCCTCAGTGTTCCTTCTCCTATCCTGTTCTCTCTCTTCAGCCACTTCTGCTGTTTATTCTGTTTCCCCTTCTGAGTGAGGTTGAAGCATTATCCCTTTGGTGCTCCTTGTGGTTAGCTTCTTTGGGTCTGTGAATTGTTGTATGGTTATTATGTACTCTATGGCTTATAAGTAGTATCTGCTTATAAGTGAGTACATACCATGTGTGTCTTTTTGGGTCTGGGTTACCTCACTCAGGATGATCTTTTCTAGTTCCATCCACTTGCCTGCAAATTTCAAGATTTCCTTGTTTTTAATAGCTGAGTAGTATTCCATTGTGTAAATGTACCATAGTTTCTTTATCCATTCTTCAGTTGAGGGACATTTGGGTTGTTTGAAGTTTCTGCATATTACAAATAAAGTGCTATAAACATAGTTGAGCAAGTGCCCTTGTGGTATGGTGGAGCATCACTTGGGTATATGCCCAGGAGTGATAAAGCTGCATCTTGAGATAGAAGTATTCCCAATTTTCTGAGAAAGCACCAGACTGAGTTCCAAAGTGGTTGTACAAGGTTGGCAGAGTAAGAAATAAAAAAAAAAGTAAGGCTTATTCTTATCTAAATAGATTATTCTTGCTCCTACATTTTTTATTTTAATGGAAGATCCATATTTAGCTTACCTGTTTGCTATTATAAGCTGCTAATTGCATGAAATCACAAATCAAATGTATCCCAGAAAGGCTATGGAAAATCTGATGACATAATGTCCAAGTCTTCCATTCTCATTTAAGCAAGTGAGGCTTTTGTTTTGTTTTATAATGATAATATTGTTACACAGCAGACCAATGGTTACTTTGATCAGGCTATGTCTCCCCAATGGTAGCTTTACATTCTAAGTAGAGAGATGACATTCCAGCAGTTGTGTCAATTATATATTTTCCCATTAGAAACTTGGTTTTATGAGGATGGAGAGATGGCTCCATGGTTAAGAGGCCTGGCTGCTCTTCCAGAGGACCCAGGTTCAATTTCTAGAAGCCACACTGAAGTTCATAATTGTCTGTAACTATAGTTTCAGGGAATCCAACACTCTCACACAGTCATACATGCAAGCAAAACACCAATGCACATAAAATAAAAATAAATAATAAATCATTTAAAGAAAAAGCCAATTGGTTTTGCATATAAGATTGAACAGTGTTTGATACAATATATATCATTTTATAGCTAGATTTTCTTCACTAATCTCTGTAAGAAAATAAAATACCTCTTATGCATGGAATAACTCCTGTTGAGTGAGATTAAACCTATTTTATGCAAACTATAATATGGGACGTTACTGTCAGGCTTACCCTCTTGTTTGGTTCTCATTTGACCCGTTATTTGGGAGAGGGGAACAAAGAAGATGAACTTCCGAATGTCCCGAGGACACCTTCCCCAAACTATGAATGCAGGTCCGTCCTTTGGCTGACTCCCTTTCCCTAACTGCTCCAGAGCAACGTGAAATATTTCTTTCTTTCTTACTGGGAAGGGGAGCCTTGTGCTTGGGCTGTGAGAGAGAAGGTAAGAGTTATCTTACACAAAAACATTACCAAGAACTGGAGAATGAAAGGTGAGTCTCTGAAGGAGCGTTATTCAGATGCATTCATACATGCATACACTGACCCCATTTCATCCTTTCCCTAAAAGGGGCCGAATCAATAACTGCTGCTTATTAGAGCATGTGTCTGCAAGTTTGACTACATACAGAACCTTCCTCATGGGCGCCGTGTCTTCAGCACTGGCCACAGCCCATCAACTAAAGACATACTTGTATTGGATTTCTGAATTATGTTACTCATGACATGAGCAGTTTTATAAAAGAAAACTTATTTGGAAAATAAAATTGAATGACATAAATATTATTGGATTTCAGACTACTAGTAGTCTTCTTGCAGTTAAGGTAGGATTATTATGGGATGCAGCAAGAGAGAGCATGCACAAATGCGACCGGACCACCACAGTGACAGATGTCAGCAAGTGATGTTGAGATGTGGCTTCTGGGGGTGTACTTTGGGGAGAATGGAAGGAAGTTGAGTTGCCTATAGACTGGATGAAGTAAAAATGAAGGTAGATGGAACAGAGACTTTATTATCTAAGGAAACCTTATTTAATGGGTGGTAGAAGTGGCCGTTACTCACTCAGCCTCAGCAGTATTTGATGGTTGGGCATCACATGCCGACCGATGCTTTGTCTGAACTGGGTCCTGTTTATCATGGTCCTAGAGCAGCCCTGTTTGAGGTTGGTCTTCTGTGGCATTACCTAAGAGAGTATTTCCCTACAGCCATCTCTGAGTGCTAGGCTGCCTTCTGAACAAAAACGGAAGCATTTACCTCTTATTTTAAGTTTCCAATCCCACCCCCTTTTGCGTAGCACAGATGAAGTCACACCACAGGACATTCATCTATGACACTCCTTGCCAAGTTGAAGATGATTGATGGCAAGGGTGTGCAGCGAATATGGTCTCAAGGCCTAGGGTTGACCTCTCCTGCTGTTGATGGATGAGCTGCTGAGCCTTCTCATGTGACCACTGTACAGTAGTAGGGATTAATACACAAAAATTCTTTCAGTCCTCATGATAGATTTCAACAGCTAAGATTATGAGCCCAAGGCAATAGAGATGTGGCTCAGAATTTAGCCTGTTTTTGAACCCAAGTGGCTCAAAAACAAAACATTTGCTTAAAAAATGTGCTTTTTATCCCTTGTTACTTATGTGTATTAAATAGCCTTTTTCCATAGGGAAAATTCCCACTATCTAAGAGGAAGCATGGGCTATAAAATTGTCTCTGACAAATATGATTAATCAATTTATATTAATTTGTTGAGCTTGCAGAGCAGATGTGGTGTCATTTATATCTTCTGCTAACAGAGACTTCTTTCTTCTTCACTCTCTCTTCCTCTCATACTTTATTTTTTGTGGCAGTGTCTTGTGTAGCCCAGGCTGGCCTTTAACTCATTATATATCAGAGGCTGTTGTCAAACTCCTAATCATGCCGCCTCCACTTCTAAAGTCCTAGGATTAAACTCATGTGCCACCATGCAAACCACCACACCTAATTGTGTAATTTCTACCATGGGAAAGGTATCTGTAGAATACACACAAAGACTGCATCTTTTGCTGTCTGAGAAGTACTTTCAATTAGTCAATGCTAGCGTTGCTTTAAAGTGTTTGGATTACTTCTAAGAGAGCACACTTTCCCCAAAGGATGATACTCTTAAATATCTGGAACCTTCTAACGCTGACTTCAAGTACATCGGGTATGTTAGTGTGTGGCTTCAGCATAAGAAGGCATGTCCCACGGCAGCACAGGTTTTACTGGGGGTGCAGTATGGCTATGGCAGCATTTGCGTATCAGGCTTGTGCTTCCGGGGTTATCCAACCCCCCAGTGGGATAAAACCAGTTCTTACAAAGAAGAGTGAAAAGTCTCAACGAGGACAAACTGACATCACAGCAGAAATGGTGGCAGCATCTGTGCCTACTGCTGACTAGGGTTGTCAGCCTTGCTGACAGGACAGTGGTGCAGTTGAAGCACACTTTGATGCTGTGAGTTCAAAGCTCAGTATTAGTGAGGATTTGTGACTAGCGATGTTGAGAAATTTAAACACCAGAAAAGGGACTATGAAAGGGAAGTTTCCTTCTGAGGCACATGGAAAAAACAAACAACCAAACAAGCAAACAAACACAACAACAACAGTTACTAACTTTGTTTGCTGAGACAAGGTCTTTCTATGTAGACCAGGCTTTGAATGCACACAAATCCACCTGCCTCTGACTTCTGAGTGCTGGGATTAAAGGTGTGCACTATCACACCCAGAAGTTATCAACATTTGGCAGTGGCATTAGGTGACAGACGCAGATAGCCAGCAGATTCCAATGATAACTATGGACTAGGAAGTGAGTGTGTGTGTGTGTGTGTGTGTGTGTGTGTGTGTGTGTGTGTGTGATGACAGTAGAGGACTGTGAGAAGGAGGCAATAGGCATAAAGGAAGGAGGAAATGAAGGAAATAAAGAATAAGGGAATACACATGACATGATGAGATGCTTGTGACATGAAAGCAGAAGGGATGACCATTTGGGAGCACAAAGGAGGACAGGGAAGAGGAGGGAAGTGCTGGCGGGTGGAGGATGGCAACATAGAAGGGGGAAAATATAGTGACATATATGTGATGCCACAGTGAAACTTAAAGAAATAGTGATCAGGGGCTAAAGGCATGGCTCAGTACTTAAGAGAGACTCTTGTTCTTTTAGAGGACCAGAGTTCAGGTCCCGGCCCTCTCCGTAACTCCAGCTCCCTCTTCTGGCCTCTATGGATACTTGCACAGATGAGGCATACTCTCATATAGACACACACACACATATACATAAGTGAAAAAAATTTTTTTATTCTTAAAAAAATTAATAAATTTTAAAAAGCCACCTACCTCTAATTTCTCTGTTGCATGAAAGGTGTCTAAGACCCATCATCTTGGCCTTTCCACAAGGAGGACATGTCAAGCAGTTGGGGGGGGGTTGTGTGTTGGGATAGATGATCTGTAAGCTGGGAAGGTGCATCTCAGGTCAATGGCCAGTGCGTCAGTTATTGCTGATAGCGACTCAGGGGCAGCAGATTATGTGGTCCTGGAGAGTGATTTGTGAATAGTGCATAACGAGACCCCATAGTCAGGGCAGCTGTGGCCCCTGGCAGAAGTTACACACATCTTATTATGTGATATGGTGGGATCACAGATCATAGGTAAGGTTTCTACATTTGATGGGGTGATCTATTATTAACTAATAGAAGAATAAGCTGTGAATTTATTAAGAAATTGACATATTAATGGTGAAGTAAGTGGGCCCAGGGTAAAGATTTCCCCAAAAACTTTGCTAAGTAATTTTAAATATTTATTTATGTATATATTTTTGTTTTTTGAGACAGTCCCAGTGTAGCCCAGGCTTGTCCTGAGCTCACTATGTAGAGCAGGCTGGCCTTGAACTCATGCTACTCCGTCTGTTTTCAGTGAGCTACATGCTGAGGCATACCCCCAATGTCTGCTGAGTTTTGCTCACTATAGTGTTGACTTCTTTGTTTTATATTTTGTTTTATTGAAAATATATTCTTCTCTCATTTATACATCCCAACCAACCATAAGCCCCCTCCCCACACTTTTCTTTTTCTTTCTCAAGGACTGTGAATGATAAGAAAAGTAGCTCCTGGGGCAAAAGGCAAAACTTTATGGAGGATCTTATACCAGGCATCAGTAAAACAAGTGTCACCCCTACTATAAAGGAACAGGCAGAAACTCCTTAAGATGGAAAATAGATAAAAGGCTTTCCTACAGGAAGGCGTTAGAACTCTGCATGAAACGACATCTGTCTGAGAATATCAGGCAATTACCAAAATAGACTCAGTGTGTCCTCAGCAAGACACTGCATATATACATACCTGTGTGTGCACGCATGTGCATGTGTGCATGTCTATTTTTTTTCCTTGAAATTTCTACAATTAGATAGGTAAGTAGATGGATAATGGGTGGATAGCTAAATGATAATTTCCCAGAGTGATAGATTATGTTATGTAGCTAAGTACTTCCCCCCAAAAGAGGGGAAAAATGAACATTTGAAAACAACTTTTTTAAAACCTCCCGGTAAATACTAAAATATTTACACGACAGACGCACATGTGAACAAGTGGTTGCTTATACATCATTCCTTTAATGTTAACACATGTCCTGCATACAACTAGTTCCAGTCTGCTTTCTGTTGTTACGACTGACGCCATGACTAGCAGCAACTTACACAAGAAAGGTTTTATTTATAATGACAGGTCACAGTCAATCAGGAAAGGAAGCCAGGGCAGGGGCTTAAAGTAGGAAACTTAAAGTAGGACATAGGAATGGAAGATGAGACTGTGTGTGTGTGTGGGGGCGGGGGTTGGAGCACACTGCTTACTGACTTATTCAGTTATCTTTCCTGTAAAGCCCAGGCCCACATGCCTAGGGACTGGCACCATCTACAGTGGTCTGGGCCCTCCCACATGCATTAACAATCAAGAAACTGCCCCTCGCCCCACACTCACAGGCCAACGTGGTGGAGGCAATTTCTTAACTGGCATTCTTTCTTCCTGGGTATGTCTCGGTTTGTGTCAAGTCGACAAAACCCAACCAGACAATGACATACGTGATAAGCATTTCTCATGTGACTAGATACTTTTAAAAAAATCTGATTCTGGTAATTTTATAGCTGCGTTGAAAGTATTTTGTGTCAAATAGATACAATATAAAGATGAATGTGAAATTCTAGGGAACTGGATGTTCTGGATATCTTTCACGTTGTTTGTGAGCAACAGAAAAGCGAAATGACCTTGATAGAGCAATAAGGACTTATTTCCTGGAAGGATGAAATTCTACATTTTAGTATTAGGAAATCTTGTCTTTTTTTTTTTTTTTGGTTAAAGAATTATAACTGAACCCAGGTGGTGGTGGTGTATGCCTTTAATCCCAGCACTTGGGAGGTATTATAGCATCTCGTTATATGGGACCCTGTTATGTGACAAAACTTTTCCTGGGGAATCGCAGGACACATTTCCTCACCCCAGATAGGGAGCCTACAACAGATCAAAGTACAAATACCACTAAAGTGCAACTTCGTGAACCGATGAGTTTTATTGGGGTTACCTTCAGGAATATGGGGTGAGGGGTTAATTACAGGAGCCAAAATGGCTTAAAGAGGGCTACACAATCAAGGCTCAGCTCAGCATTGGTACAGACAGCCTACAAAAGCTGAGAAGGCTGCAGGACACTGCACAGCTGGCTGGCAGCTCGACGGGCTGGAGAGAATCCTGTCCAAGTATCTCTAAACCTCTTCTAGGCAGCTCGGCGTCTCAGCTTCTGTGTCTAGGCAGTTTCTGCTTCTTCCGGTTTAGTGGCAGAGTCTTTGCAATGTGTGCTTTTCCTAGAGCCTTCTCGGTAGCTTGCCTTCGCTCCTCTGAGAAGCACTTCTCAGCTTTTGTTACTCTGTCACAGAGGGGCCTCGGGTAATCTGGTGGGTTTCAGGGACTTCCTGAAGCTCTTTTGAGTCCTTTGCCCTCCTGCTTAAGGAGCTTCCCTACAGTGTGGAATATTTCAGACTGGGAGGAAACTCACACAGCTGACCCAAGCCCTTCTAGGTTTCTAGATTTGACTCTAAGCAAGCAAAGATTGTTCATGTGCAAGGTGAAGGGACTCCAGCCAGCTCCAGTCTGGCAAACATGGATCTGGCACACCTTGCCCTTCTCTCTAATTCCCTCAGTCTTGCTAAAACAAAAACAAAAACAAACCATTAGGCCTATTCCCTGTTTGACCACTTCCTCCTCCTGAGGCTGACTACTAAGGTCCAGCCATCAAAGCACTGAAGTCCAGCAATCAAAGTCCCCTTTGGCCCAACTAATTAACGTGCTCAATTAAGATTAAACACATCATCCTAACACAGGCTTCTCCCTTTACCTTCATAAGCTGCCATTTTCCTGTGTGTCATACCTGTTCCCTCTCCAACCAGAGTCTTTTGTTCCCCTCTGGGAAAAACACCCCTTCCCCCATCCCTTATCCCCTCCCCGTCTCCCTGTCCTCTGTCTTGTGTCTTAGTCTCTTATTCCCTGTTCTCTGTCCCTCTGGGGGCAAATAAATCGCCTTTGTGCTGAGAACTTGATCTCGGAGTCCTGAGCTGATAGCAATCTCTTACACAAGGCTTGTATTCCTTTGCACTCTGACAAGCACATGGCGGAAGAAGAGCTGCCCTTCGGTTGTCTGGTTAAGATGTCTCTAAAGGGTTGGACCATACTATGTCTGTCTAGTTTAAGTTAGTTCACCTCTGGCTGTGTGGCTGGGACATACAGCGCTTATTTAATGACCTAAAGTTAAAAAGCAAACAAGATATTGGGGGCAGAGGGGGTAGGGTGGAGGGTGGGGTTCTGGTGTGGGTTCTCAGCAG
Source organism: Acomys russatus (assembly GCF_903995435.1). NCBI lineage: Eukaryota > Metazoa > Chordata > Mammalia > Rodentia > Muridae > Acomys > Acomys russatus. The sequence goes on from NC_067148.1 coordinate 22,114,848, forward strand.
TAGATTTCTGAGCCAGGGCACAATTGTTGCCTGTAAAGTAACACTGTATCATTACCTGAGAACTGATTGATTCCCTCAAGAAAGGCTCTAGGGATCAGTACTCCCATGGGTAGTCCTTGGGAGAGCCTGTCACATCACAAACATGCCACCAATGAGCTGGCTACATTCTAGTTACGTCTCCAGTAGCTTAATAGGAGAAAACATGATCTCATTTATATTTGCATTACTCTGAGAATAAAAAGCTGATTTTCATACATTTGCTGGCCATTTCTATTTCTTTTTGTGAATATCCCTTTTTGTATTTAGTGTTAAATTGTTATTAACTAACTAGAGTGTATACATATTGAATTAAGTGTGCAAGAGGGAAGGAAGCTTTTCTTGGTACTAAATAGGAATAAAAGAAATCCCATGTTTATTATAAAAAAATTTTATGGGAAAAAACCCGTTAAATTAACTAAATAGCAAGCTTTTATTTTGTTTTCCTTATGGCCAAAGAAAATTAAACTCAAATATTGCTTTGCCTGATGCAGCATGCAAAATCAGAAAGACTGGAAAATAGCATCAAGTAAATTACCTAAGGCTCTTTCTAGTCCCTTAAGAAGAATGACCTCCTTTCAAAGTGGCTTTCCTCTGAATCGGAGTGATTCTTTGATGGTGGTGGTTCAACGCCGTGTAAGAAAAGATGCCTGTGTGAGGGTAGGCACCTGATACTCCTACACAGAGTAACAAGAGGAAATGCCATAGTTAAAGTGACACTGTGAAATCAAAACAACAGAAAATACCAGTGGGTGTTGCTAGTTCCTGCATTTGTGTCCAATGGTCATTCCGACCATCCTAGTCTTTGTGGCAACTAGTCCAGTTGTCAAGCTGGTAGAATAGAGAATCACCTGGAAGGTGGTCCTCTGGGTGTGTGTGTAGGAGATTACCATGATTTCATTAATTGAGCTGGAAAGGCCACCCTACTGTGTGTGGTACTATTTCCTGATTGTGATCCAGGACTGCAGAAACGAAGATTGGGATGCAAGTGTCTGGCAGGAATTCATTGTCTTATTCATAATGTGGTCAGATGCTACAGGCTCCTGAAGCCTTGGCTTCCCACCATGCTGGGCCCTACCTTAAATGTTTTTTTTGTTTGTTTGTTTTGTTTTGTTTTTGTTCGTTTGTTTGTTTTAAATCACAGCAATGGGGAAAGAAACCAAGACACCAATTAAACCTTCTATTTGGACTTGGCAAAAACATGATTTTTGAAATACACGTTTCTACCTCACAGTTAGGCCGATTTTTGTATTTTCCCTACTCCCTAAACAGAGTGTGTTTGTGTCGAGTTTGCAGAGACTCGGGGATTCCAAAGGTTCCCTTCTTTGGCAGCAATCAGGCCCTGACCCTGCTGCCAACCTCTACATTGCCAATAGGGAAGATCACAGAGCTTACCAAAAACCCATGGGTCCTGTTGGATAAGAGTTTGCAATGTCACTTACCATGTGGTTGAGCATGGCGTTCCCCCACTGTGTCTGTTGCAGGCATGGGCTGCATGCTGCACAGCACACCTTCAAGCAGTGCTGGCTGTTTACGATTAGGATAGATCCTAACATGCACACTTTCTCTAAGGGAGTAAGTTACCTTGACAAGTAGAACAATAGTAAATACTCCACAGTCATCCAAACTGACCTGGGTCTGTCCTCCCTTGCCCATGGTGTAATTTCTCTAGCAAATCCCCAAATACTTTGGAAACCCTTTGGTTCTTGCTAGCTTCCTGATGGGTGGGAGAGGTCAGTTAAGTCTCAACTATTGGCTTAATAGTGAAGGAATCCATGGCCATCTACTTGCAATGAGGTGAAGAAAAAGTAGTAGCTTTTAAGGGCCATTATTTCCTATTTCTTATTTCACAAGTATTTTTAAATTCTTCTTCCTTCTTCCATGGTTGGTGGTAAGTCATGAATATTCATGTCTTCGGAGTATTCCCACATGGTACAGAGGCTGGTAGTTTGAGCCTCTGTATGCAGGCTCCTGATAAAATGAGTAAAACATAAAACTTCTACTCAAATTCTCCTTACTCAACAACAGAACAAGATATGCCCCACCCCCAATCCCTAGGAATGCGTTCTGGGTAAGACCTACTGTTTTGAAAGCCTGCCCCTATAGAGGCAGGCACATCTTCAGCCACCAGTCAGGATACGACTGGTCTTCACTGGGTCTAAGAAGTGTGAATTTTGGAAAATGCCACCTCTAAAGGACTAAGAGCCTCATACCGGCTGATGAAGAGGTCAGATGTGCAAAACTTGAACAAAGGTCACTAGACTCTTTGGCATCCTGACAAAAATTATTTGATATTGTGATTTCTTAGGTTTGCTCTATTATAAGGGAGAGGTAGTTACAAATTATTACAAAGATATATACAAGTTCTACAAAGACTTACATTGAATAAATTAATGCCATTAAGTCACACAGGCACACTTCCTCTTTTCAGTTTTTATCATTTTAGAGTGCCTCATAGCAGTTGAATGGTCAAGGGTCACTAACAGCAAATGGCTGAACATAGAGGCTTCTAATTTCTTTGTAACATAAAGCTTACAGTCATTTTTGGGGGCAGACCAGTTTGCAGGTGTGGAGTTCTATGCCAAAAATAGGCCAGTTTTATTTAAAAATTTACTCTGCTATTAACTACTATAAGGTTTATAAAATAAGTTTAACTATAGTAAATAAGTCTACTTACCTAGAGAGAATGGATGATTTGGACAGTTCTGGTCTCTTAGGATACTGTCGTGTTACACATAATTTTGTATTATCCAAGAGGGAGGTCTGAGGCCACTACAGGTGTTTTCAAACCTAGCAGGGGAAAAAACCTGGGAGAAAAATATATAGAGGTTCACAGAGAGCAGGAGAGATGGATGATAGATAGATAGATAGATAGATAGATAGATAGATAGATAACGGAGAGAGAGAGAGAGAGAGATCTTGCCTTGAATATGCAGTGAACTATTTTATTTTAAAGGAGGAGGGGGTAACCGAAAAGAGGGACCCTAAGGAGAAAACTTTTGCTTCCATAACCAAACTATAGGGCTTTGGCTACTAAGACATGGTATTTATGTTTATACAAATGTGTGCAGAAGATCAAGTTTATATTGCATGTCTGTATTTAGATGCCCTTCCCCCTCACTGAATAAGTAAGTCTTTGTTCTTAGCTAGGCCAAGAACGGTAGAGTAGAAGTCATATTTCTTTTTAGTAGAAGAGCTCCTTGGAAGGGAAGAGAAGATGGCCACCAAGTGAAGACACTTGTCCATCTTTTTAAAGAAGGAGAGCATATTTGCACAGGTACCAAAGATGTCAGGTAGTTTTATTCTTAGTAGCCCTTAGGTTAAGGCAAAGAAATGAAGGAGAATGAGCACAAAGATTAACAATGTGTCAGGTCAAATATTAATGAAAGCTGAGGTGATGCTCTGTGGCTCTAGTAAGAGCTGCTGGGAGAAAGCCAATCCTTTCAGGAGGATCTCCTACTAACCATGCATCTGACGTAGGCTCTCATATTAAATTCTGATGATGATAACATTTACCAGCAGGGGGCACAGTGCCCTTAAATTTCCTTTTGTGACTGACAGGTCCTTTTCAAAGAGAGTGCCTCTTTCCATCCAAGAGTAGACTAATTGTGAATCCATCAGATAACTGAGATCCTTTCACCGTGACAGTGTCTGCACTGAGGATTGGCTGGATGAGATGGGAGCCCAGCTGTCATTTTCACTTGCTTTGTTTTCTGCCAAGAGGGTCTGCCCCAGGCAGCTGGCTCCCAAATGTCCATGAGTGGCCACAAGGGGACAGGAGAAGATCATGTGGAGGGGTTAATGGAACTCCATGGCTTTAATGGGAACCATCACAACACACCATCTGCCATTGGGGAGTTGGCAGGTTTCCTTGAAATAGTCATCATTTGCGTAGCTGCTGCTTAGAGAGAGATCGGTAGACAGCATACGTTAGGAATTCAGGTACTGGTGACCATGTGAACTAATACTTGGTAAACTTACCAGCAGTTTCTTCAAGTCCTTTCAGCTCCCTATCTGTTCCTTGTTCTGTCCTTTGGGATCCCACAGACCTACTTAGGGATCTCCGGGGGGGGGGGGCAGGGTTGGTCACTTGCTCATGGCATGTATTCGTCTTCTTTAAATGTATGTTTTCTTCATTTTCTTCCATCTCATTTTCCTCTGGGATGGAGTAGTGGAGTAAGCATTTAAATGTCAGACTTAAGAATCTGGGCCGGATGAGGAAGGGTTGAGGAGACCCAGCTGGAATGAAAAGCTGGAGATTGGAGGACTAATTTCAGATCCCATCCATCCCAGGGACCACTGGGAAGCCACTGTGACATAGAGGCTATTTTCTAGAGCCCAGAATCATGGGCAGTATCATCAAGTGAGAGAAATTCTCTGCCGCCCTCATTCTTTCTGGCGTTCCTGAATTCATTGTCTGAAAAATCTGTCCTTGATCAAAGTCCTAACACCCCCTCCCCCCAAGACCGTGTCTCCTATTTTCTGGAGAGAAACTCACTCACTCATTACTCCCAGGACCCGAGGATGAGTTGTTATCATCGCCATCTTGGAAGTGACGTGTCCTATGGGTACTGGAGGCACAAATGTTCTTAGACTTAATACCTTGGTAGACATGTGTAAATTTTAAAAAATCCAACAAACCCAATTACATATTTTCATTGAATAAAGTGATTATACACATACATATATTGTTACTAAAGTGTATACATTCTATGGAGTTAGTAGACATGTTTAAGCAAAGGTACATACATTCACAGAATTCTGGGAAAGATTTAGAGAGCTACCCCGGTTGTGCCTGTGCTTTTGCAGATGAGGCCAGGAAATAGAGAGGCTGTGCAATTCTGCCAGGGAATATAATTCAGGTCTCTGGATTCCAATCAAGTGGTATTTCTTGAAGGGTTAATTACATAAAAGCCTCAGGTGAACCTAGATGCTCTGGGCAGGAGAGTTGACCCAACTGATACCATTGGAAGTTTCTGATCAGGAGATCCACGTACCAAACCCTCTTGTATGGACCACTTCCAGGTGCAGGGACTGACCTGCTGATGGGCTCTTCTGTCCTGAAGTTCCCTCTTTTTCCATCCTCTAAGATCTTCATGCACCCGTGCCCAATCGTCCTCTTGTGGATAGACTGCAGCCCTCCAGCTGTTCTGGTTAAAAGAACGATTCTGCTGATGGAGATGCCTGTCTGCTTTCTCTTATTTCCAGTCAAAATCATTTTATTATCCATATTGAGTTGAACATGTTTCAATTTGATTCATTTTTTTTGTAGAAGTCTGCTACTTAGGTGAACACTTTCTGTGTATTATTATTATTCCAGTTATTAAAAACACTGCCCCTGTGAACACTCAGTCATAGACAGGAGAGAGATGTTCATAAAGCCTGGTCTTTCTGTAGAGAGCTAGGGCCTGTTGATAGTTGTCTTTAGTGGGTGGTGCAGTTACTGGTCACTTACCAATGCTTCAGTGACTAGCGTCACACTGATGTCTATTCGGGTGGCCCTGGGTAAACTCAGTGGGTGACAAAACAAGAACAAAAATATATAACAGTAGGAGGAGGGGGGCTTGGTAAGGGGGACAGGATTAAAGAGGGTGGAGTGGTAAATGTGACTAGAATGAAGAATATGCTGAAATTGTCAAAACCAAATTAATTTTAAAAAGAAATTATATTAACATGCATCTATGCATATGTGCAGAGAAATTTATATTTATGTGGTTAGGATTATATTTTGTATATTGGATATACATATATTTATGGGAATATATTCATATATATGAATATAAATGTATGCGCATCTTACAAGAACACTCTGGACCTAAATAAATGCTCTACAAATCATCAAAAAAACAAAACAAAAAAAAAAAACAAAAAACAAAAAACAAAAAAAAAACAAAACCAAAACCCCATGTGTTGTACAAGCTACTTGGAGGAACTTGTTTACATTAATGTATTTGATAATATAGATCCAGTGTAAATCCACTTATTTAGGATCTCCAGCAAAATGTGAGCAGGAGGTGACATTCTTCCTTTGGGTGCATACACAACATATACATTGCTTGAGATCATATGTCTGTCCCATATGTCTATCAGGGTTGACCTTGATCAAATTCCATGTCCTGCCTAAATAGTAGGTCATAACTATGTACTGCTATGACTCAAAGCAACCCCCACTCTACCCCCTGAAGGGATGATTTCTGTCCCTGTTACTCTGTCTAGGGCATGCCTTGGGAGATGCTAGCCGAGGCATGTCTCTGTAGATGCCTTGTAGACGCAGAGGCTTAGCATATCTCCTCTCACTGTGTCTTCCTGTACAGGCATCCATTTCCTCTCTCTCTCACTGTTAGGTGTCTCTCCCAAACATCTCCTTCCTTAGAAATTTTTAGCTCAGTGAAATACATTATTTTTAGTAATTATTTATGTATCATCACTTAATGAATATATGTAATCAGGCTTGTTCGAGAATTTATCCATATCTAGTAAAATATTAAAGTTTAAGAACATTTATGCTACCAACACCCATGTACATCTCTCCCACATACACACTTCCAGTTCGTCAATGATAACAGACAAATCTTAGGGTTCACTCAGAATCCCACAAGTGAGCACCCACTTCCAGCCTTTCCTTGTCTTTCTAGCTGGACTGCAAACCCAGTGGAGGTGGGACCATACAGGAGAATTGTGAATTGTGAATGTGAACAAGATTGTTTTTATGTTTAACTATAAAAGACTATCATGTAAATGAAAGAAATTATTAAATTCAGCCTTAGTCTTTTCACTCTGTGTGTGTGTGTGTGTGTGTGTGTGTGTGTGTGCGTGTGCATGTGCGCGCGCGCGCGCGCGCGTGTGTGTGTGTGTGTGTGTGTTTCTACATCCGTTTAGAAGTGGGGAGAAGACAGACTGATAAGCATCTAAACTGAAGGAAAACAATTTCCCAACCACCATGGCTAGGTTCTGGGCGAGCTCAGCCCCTGGAACCACAGTGCTTTTTGGCATTGTGCTGACCTACAAAAAGTAAAAACTGTGCTCTTGTAGCATCTTATTATTTTCCTTGGCTCAAATCAGTTCCATATGAGCAAAGCAATAAAAGCTCCTTTACAGGTGTTCCACTCTGAGATGGCACAGCTCTAATCTGCTAACAGGCAAGATGGAGTTGCTGATATGGTCCCAGACCTGAGCTGGGTCAATTTAAACAATGGATGGATTGAAGCGTGCTCTCCTTTGTTTAGGGGGAAAATGTAAACTTATTGGTACTTCCCATATTTTCTTTAAGATTAATCTTGGCTTCAATGCTCCTAACCCAAGGTTCCATTTAAAGAGGGATGTCTAGGTGGCTTTCTGATCTGAGTTGAGTTCTACTGGAAGACACTCATATCCCATGAGGAGATTAAAGATCTGCTGTAGTAAATGCATGCAGCATACTACAGGGACTCATCCGCTAATGTTAAAATGTGGTCATCTCAATGGTTGGGCTTTTTGTTGTTGCTGTGTTGCATATTTTTTTTTTTTAGTTCATCTCAATGTACATCCAGAAAAGAACTAATCATAATGCATGTTAACAAGGTTCTTTTCTCCAGGCCTTTGGGACAACTGCTATTATTCAGGAAACTTTCAGGTTACATCGTAGGTTATATATTCTGGTATTATATAACACACACATATGTTACAAATGCACTTTTGCACATTTCCTAATTGGTAGTAAACAGAATTATTTTCATTATCCTTGAAAAGTTGAAAACTAGTCAGTTGCTTTGAATTTTTACAATGATGAAACTTGACAAAATACATTATTTCCCAAAGCTAAAACTAGATTATGAGCTAGTACAGGATTTACAAATTATTAGTTTAATTGTCCAAAATGACCATTCATGGAAGGAAACATATAGAAAGACAAAAAATCTAGATGTCTTATCTTTTAGATTTGGGGGTTAGTAGTAATAGGAAGTCTTAGATTATTCTAGATGTTTTGCCAAATATAAAAACTTTTTTTCATCTCAAGTATGACATGAATGTATTTACTTAGATCCTATTGGTTTTTTTTTTTTAATGTCCAGCAATTGGGATTTAAACTTTTTTTTTTAACCTTCTCATTTTCACCCTGCTGCCCTTTCCACTACCACCTGATCTCTTCTGGCCCCATTGTAGGAACCAAGGCTCAAAGCCTGGCTGCAGCTCTTGCTTCTTTCCTGGAGTGTTATTAGAGCTTAGCCTCACTCTCAGAGTGTCTGTTGTGTATTGAGCATGGTGGCAATGGAGGCTCCAGAGTATTTTAGAATGATCACTTCGTGGAAAGTTATTATAAGACCACATTTTGGCTAGGTTGTGCCATTATTAAACTTTTCCAAGACCGACCAGGTTAGTTACAAAGCAGAACTTTACTTCTCCCATCTGTGGGTGTGAGGAGTTCAAGATCAATGCTCGAGAGCCACTGAGGTCTAATATGGACTCATTTTCTGCTTCCAAGGCAGCTTTTCACTCCTGTGTCCTCATGGGACAGAAGGGACACAGTGAGGGCACAGACTCGCTCATGTAGCCTTCAGGATAGAGCAAATCACACCTATGAGGATGGAGTCTGTGTGGTCCAGAGTTCTCACCTTTTACCATCATCACTTTTGCACTTGACTTCCAGTGTACAAATGCTGGAGGAATCAGACATTCAAAAACATCATTTAACATCAATTTGGAACATTGGGTGATTGAGAGTTATCCATGAGTGAGTCACTGTACAGCTGGCCAGAGTAATCAGCATATCACAAGACACTTATGGTATTTTCATTGTTAAACATTTTTATGTGTTTTGTAGCTTCTTGCTGTGACATGGAATCTGTAGTAAAACCACCCCCAATTATGTTTTTGTGGGTAGCTGGTATGTTGCACAGAGGTGGTGGAACCTTTAGGCACTTGGGCCTAACAGGATGATGCTCATTTCCAAGCTAGTGCCCTTCAAGTGTATTTTGGAACCCTGACATCTTCCTTGGCTCCTCTTTCCTCATCTCCCATTCATTGCCCCCCTTTCCTGGACCACTTCCTCTGCTTTTTAGCTACACTTTGGGTGTACAGGCTTCTCCACTATAGGTTCCTGCTGCCATGGTGTTCACTATGTCACAGGCCTAAGTGCAATGGAGCCAAGTGACTGTGGGAAAAATCCTCTGAAAACATGGGTCAAAATAAACCTTTCTTTAAATTTGATTTCCTCAGATATTTTGTCACAGTAACACAAGGCCATCTAGCACAGCTTACATGGAATTTCCTCAGAGTCAGTATGTATATCGGAGGGTGGGAACTTCATGTTTCACATTTTAGATGATCAAAATTTATCACTATTCAGGGTAAAAGAGTGAGTAGTGCTTACAAGGGAAAAAAGCAGTTTCCCACCCACCAAAAACACTTCTTTGAAAGATACCTTCCCACTTGCCATGAATACTTTGAAACCACACATTATAATCATGACAGCAATCATTTGTGCATGCAGACACATGCCAGTCCAATAGCTTTGAGACTATGATTTAGTTTTTAAAAAAGCATCACATGATGCCAATATTCTGTATGGTGAGAAACCTAGAATTCTGCCTCTGGCTTTATTGAAAAATCAAGTTCTGTAGATAAGTTACAATTTCAGAATTTGATGAGTATTCAAACGATGCTTGAATATGTCAAAATTAAACTCTGGCAAACTAGGCTGGAGGCGTGTTACAGAATTTAATTACTATAAAGGCTTTTTGGAGTTCACTTAGAAACAATTTTATATTCTTTAGGTTTAAAACACTGATGCCTACAAGATCGTGGGATTTTATTAAGTTCCCTGAAGTCACTTTCTGCCTCTAGCTCTCCAAATGCTTCAAGCCTTTGGCAGCATTCCATCCAGCTATCTAATTTGTCCTTATACTTTTAAGTCTCCCCAGCCCTACCCCAGTTGTCACCTGGATACATTTTGATATTGCACATATATGAAGATTTATTTGTTTAGCCATTTTATCATATATGATTTCTCATTTCTTTGGGAAATAAATAGCTCATATCTGTTGGTTTAGAGATGCCTCGATTTGCATAGAACTTAGTTTTGATGTTTCCTTTTTTAATCATCTAGAAGTTTAAGTTGCCTTTTGTATAGTATAGGAAGAAGAGATTTTGATCAAGAGCTTTGTTTGTGCCTAGGAACGTTCTTCCTATGTATGGTCTATTGATCTAGATGCTCTCATCTTCATCCCTTCTCTGGGGGAGTTTTCTTGATCTCTTAGATATGGTATGGCATGCGTCTATTACTAAACCTTGCCGCGAGATCTATGTTCTTCCTTTAGAAGCCCCGACACATTCACACTACTGTTCCTTAGTAGGTTCTGGGCTCCGTGAGAGCAAGAGCCACATTTAACTCATAAACTCCATCAGCTCCCCAGCATGCAGGACATGCAGTGGCAAGCACTTGCTCTGACTGAGAGTCTGGGTTGACAGAGATACAATTCATACCAGCATATCCAACACAAACAAGTCAGCAATTCCTTTAATAAGAGACAGTGGAGATGAAAGTGGGAGACTTCATTACTGAGCTTTGTACCTAGAGTCAAGCTGCCTCTTTCTGTGATTTTTCCTTTGTGGAGTGTCCTGTTATCCCTGCTCTGCCTTTGTACTAGACAAGATGTCTCTGATGATCTAGACTCATCTGATCCTCAACAGAAAGAATTCTCTTACAGAACAAAAGAATTGTTGCCGAGCAAGCAGAAACACGGAGGATGCTGTATTCTGCAAAGCTCTCTTTAAATCAATAGAGGAAAGGGAGTCCATAGCCATGCAGCCAGAAGACACTCAGAGAGACACTACCACAGAAGGTAAAGGTCCCACTTGTGCGAGCACTGGATTGCCAAACCCAGAGGAATGAAACTAGATCCATCTCTCTCTCTCTCTCTCTCTCTCTCTCTCTCTCTCTCTCTCTCTCTCTCTCTCCCCTCTCTCTCTCTCTCTCTTTCTCCCCCTCTCTCTCTTCTCCAAATCATTTAAAATGAGGCAAGCATCTTAATGCAAAACTCAGAACTCTGAAGAATAGGCAAAGCACTTCATGATGAATATATAGGCAAGGGCTTTCTAGGAAGAACTCTAAAAAAACACACAAAATACCAAAAATACCAAAAATTGACTAGTGGGATTTACATAAAAGGAAAGAGTTTGCTAAGTAAAAAAAAAATCTCTAGAATGTAGAGACTGCCCATAGTGCATGAAAAAAAGTGGTTTGAAGACTAGCCATCCAAATTAGCTGGAATACATAAATAAGTATAAAATGAAACACAATCCCTCAAATCATTCAATTAAGAAACAGGCTAACTAGGAGACACTGTCAAGAGAACAAAACGACAGCCCTCAGAATGGGAAAAGATCTTCACCAACCCTTCATCTGACAAAGGTTTAATATCCAAAATATATAAAGAACTCAAGAAATTAAACACCACAAAACCAAACAACCCAATTGCAAAATGGGGCTTGGAACTTAACAGGGAATTCTCAACAGAGGAATATCAAATGGCCGAGAAACACTTAAAGAAATGCTCATCCTCGTTAGTCATCAGAGAAATGCAAATCAAAACGACACTGAGATTCCATCTTACACCCATCAGAATGGCTAAGATCAAAAACTCAAATGACACTACATGTTGGCGAGGATGTGGAGAGAGAGGAACACTCCTTCATTGCTGGTGGGAATGCAAACTAGTACAACCACTTTGGAAAGCTATCTGGAGCTTTCTCAGAAAAATGGGAATAGGGCTTCCTCAAGACCCAGCCATCCCACTCCGTGGAATATACCCAGAAAATGCCCTACCACATAACAGGGACATATACTCAACCATGTTCATAGCTGCTCTATACATAATAGCCAGAACATGGAAACAGCCTAAGTGTCCCTCAGTAGAAGAATGAACTAAGAAACTGTGGTATATTTACACGATGGAATACTACTTAGCTATTAAAAACGAGGAATTCCCGAAATTTGTGGACAAATGGATTGATCTAGAAATTATCATAATGAGTGAGTTCACCCAGAAGCAAAAAGAGACAAATGGTATATTCTCACTTATATCAAAACACTAGTCCAAGGGATACGTACCATGAAAATCTTTACTTTCCAAGAAAGTGGGTCAGAGGAGAGGATATCGGATTGAGACTTTAGGCAAGAGTAGCATGGAAGAAAGAGGAAATAGTAGGACCCACAGGGTCCTGGAAACCTACAAGAAGAACTTTATGACAGGCAGATCTGGATCCTGGGGTCCTCCTCAAACTAAGGCACCAGCCAAGGAGAATATAGGCAGTAAGTTTCGAACCCCTACCAAGACCTAGCCGACGAACATGATACTCTCCACCACTGAGTGGAGAGTGAGATCTGACTCTCACACGAACTCTGGTGCCCCTTTTCTGACCATGTCCCCCGGATGGGGAGACCTGGTGGCACTCAGAAGAAGGATAGCTAGTTACCAAGAAGAGACTTGATATTCTGAGAGCATACATAGGGGGAGGAGGTCTCCCTCAGTCACAGACATAGGGGAGGGGAGAAGGGGAGAAATGGGAGGGAGGGAAGAATGGGAGGAAACAGGGGAAGGGCTAACAATCGAGATGTAATATGAATAAATTAATTAAAAAAAAAGAAACAGGCTAACTATACTAGGCTAAGAGTTTTCAATGGAAGAATTACAAATGATAAATAAGCACTTGAAAAAGTGTTCATCATCTTTAACCATCAGAGAAATACAAGGCAGAACTGTTGTGGAATTCCTTTGCCTGAGTCTGAACGTCTGCCACATTCTGATGACAAGGTACAAGGGAATCACTCATATATAGCTGGTGGGAATGGAAGTTGATTCAGCCACTGTGGGAGCCAGTGTATAAATCTCTCGGAAAACCAGCATACGACCCGGGTTTATTCCCAAAGGAAGGACTGGGAGTGAGCTTACAGTAGAGGTACTTGCACATCTATGTTCATCGCTACGCTATTCACAAAAGAAATGGAACCAGGCTGGGTGCCTATAAAACATTCGAATGTATAAAGAAAATGTAGTACAGATACATAACGGAATTTTTATTTACTCAGGAAGATGGCATTTGTAGGGAATGGATGTACTGGAGATAGTTATGTTGAATAAAGTAAGCCAGAGTTGGAAACAGAAAAAGCTCAAATATAAGTGTGTGTGTGTGTGTGTGTGTGTGTGTGTGTGTGTGTGTGTGTGTGTACATGCGAGTAATGAGAGGGGTAGAAGAGACCTTAAGGGAGGGGAGAAAACTGATAATGGAATGCAGAATGGGGGATTATTTGTGAGAAGGAGAGGACAAGGAGGATGAGGGACCTCCTTGAGTGTATGACAGATCACAGTAGGGAATAACGACACATATGCAGAAAGGTTCCTTAATGAAACCTATTAGTTTGTATGGCAACTTAAAATAACAATAAAAATAAGAAATTAAACAAACAACGTGAAAGCCAACCTTCCTGTAGCTCCTCTCATTCTATGTATTTAAAGAACTCTGTGAGTTTGTGCCTTTGCTTGTGGCTGGCGATTTGCGTTTCACTTCTGTCTTTGCCTTTTCCCATTTTGCCACAATTACCTGCAAATACCTCCCTGTGTACACTCTTGAGGAAGCTGACCGAGTTGCTCTTGTAATTTTAATTTGTACTTTGGGTGTTAGCATAATTAACTCTGCTTATTTCTACTCCTTACCTGCTTCATGCCCACCCCCAACTCCTGGGGTCTTTTCATTGTTCCTTTGAGGACCACTTGGATTTAATAAATGAAGTTTCTATTTAAAGTCTGGTCCAAGGAGATTGCGTTTCTTTTCTGAGACTATTAACTTTGACTTTCCCCATGTTATTAATTTTTCTTATTTCTCTCAAAAAATGTAAATATTCTAAATTCCACAGTAAAAACTTCTCCCTTTTATTTTATTTATTTATTTATTTATTTATTTTAAGAAATCTATGTTCTTAAAGTGGGTTCTCAAAATGTCTGGGATCATGCAGCTTTCCAGGAGAGCTCATAGACACAGCTCCAAGGGGAAAGTGTTGCAGTTCATGTTTATGCCTTGTGAGTCATCAGAGTATACTGTTCCCAGACAATAACACTGTTGATAATTTAAGAACTGATTTGCTTCTCCCAGAAGAAGAGTGAGAGTGAGGGCTTGTTTCTCATTGTATCTTGCCCTTGGTCCATTCTTGAATATATGCTGGGTGTAGTTTCAGAATGGAGCCCAGATGATTTTGGGGCAACGGTTGCCCAGAAGTCAATTTCTTGGCATGGTACAGTCTGTGAAAGATTTTCTCATATAGACAGGCAGCCCCTGAGGATGAATTCCCTCCGCGTGCCATGCTAACCTGAAAAGGTCCTACCTGCCTCTTTCCTTTGCCTCTCTGAGAGATGAGACCCATTAACTAAATTGTCTTCATCTTTGATCACACGGATCTCTAAGTCCTCCTTAACTTTTTGCACTTAAACACGTGTTTTGAACCAGGTTATTCAAAAGCCACACCAGGGAGCAGCTTCCTGCTCTTTCTTCATAATTCCTTTAAATTCTTTGACAAACACAATGCTACAATGCTCTGGGTACTCTCCAACAGTGAGAAACTGACCTCTATGCTTATGTTCTTACTTGTAGAGCGAAGCTCTCAGCTCTCATTAGAGAAGATTCTTTTATTTATTTATTTATTTTTTTATTTTTACAGTGGAAGGCACTTAATGCAGAGTCCCAAACTGGTCAGAACTCAGAGAGTAAGTCACTGTAGAGTGTTCAATGCTGAACGGGACATCTATCATAATCCTTGCCCCCAAGGCTCAGCATTCAACATGGGAACAGGGGGCAGAAAGATTACAAGAGCCAGAGTTGAGAAAGAGTTCTACAAAACAGTGTTCTCTGGAAATGGCGGGGGTCACCGCACACACGAACTCACAGTGGCTACGGTTGCTTTCACAGGATCAAACCAGGCAACATTGCAGCCCAGACAGGAAGATCTGCACGGGACTCCATCCCATGCTAAGGAGCTACTGCCAGTTGATGTCTACTGGAGGAGAGAGAACCAGAGTGTGGCTGCTGGTGGATGCCCATGTTCCAATGGATGGCTCCACACCCAGGCATGTACTGGAAGCACTAATGGTTTTCTTTTTTCTTTTTCTTTCTTTCTTTTTTTTTTTTTAAGAGGAAGATGTGAGGTTAGGAGGGTGATCTGGTGGGGGAGATCTGAGAAGAACTGACATGAGAAATGAACGGGTAGATGTGACCAAAATACACTGCAGATATGCATGAAACCCCCAAAAGTAAATAAAATTATATTTTTAAATAAAATGAACTGAAAGGCAAAGAAGTAGAACAGAGTAGCTTTTTTTAGTCCTCGCTGCATATTTTTCAGACTTCTGATATTTCGACAGAACCCTCAGTCTCCCTTGTGGTTTCCTTGTGCTGCCGGGGCCAGCCTCCTTTGTACTTAGCCGTCACTGACAGAGCAGATGGGCTCAGGGATTGGGCTGGGGCCAAAACGAAGAATTCCCACGGAAGTCTCTGTGCTGCAGGAGTCAGCCACGCTAAGGTTCATACACAGCCAGCTACTTGGACACACCAAGTTCTTTGTATTCAGTGGGAGAAATGGAAAGCAGTGTTCCAAAGCTGTGTTCTGAGGCTGGCGATGTGAGGGGCGAAGGGCTAGTAAGGATGTGGTTGGTCACAAGCATTGAAAAGGATGGCCATGTGAGCCTGAGTTAAATGTGAGAAATGAAAAGGATAAAACCTGTGGATTCTATAATCTTCTGTTCTGTAGCTGCCTGCAAGACTTCTGATCTGGTAGTGTAGCCCCCACATCAATGGAGTCTATATTACCGTACTACAGTGAGATTGGGGGGGCCATCTAATATCGCTTTTGTATTTCTTGACTACATGCAGGGGCACATTCCTTAGAGAGAGGCTCTCCTGGAGTCTCGTTCAGAGATAATCAACGTGAACAGTGTGGAATCTATCCTCCCAGATTATTTCCACACATATATTCAATAGATGTAGCGTTCATGCACAGAAATGTATTTCATATAGAAACTGGGCCATCCACAATCCTGAATGTCCACTTGTTTATTCAGTTACCCGGGCACATCAAATACATCACATTAAATATGCGTGTGGAAGACAGAACATAGAGTTGTTACCTGAAGTCATGACTGAAGGGGCTGAGACCTGATTATGTCTCTACGGAACCTTAGATTATACTAATGACTATTCCAGAGCCATGCCTCAGAATCGGTTATCATATTTTATAGACACATTTTTTTGAGTGCTACAAATGTTGGTGCAGAACGTCATTCAAGCTTGATGGCTGTAGCAGTCACCAACTGACAACTGATGAAACATGCATGTGGCTTTGGAGCGTTATCTGTCACAGTTTCAAGAAGGTTGAGTTTTGAGATCATTTCCAACTATTTAGCAGGATGTGAATCAGAGTAGAAAATATTAGAGCTGGTCTAATTAATATTGCATGAAGGGTAGAAATCCCAAAAGGTCCCATTGAACATACTTAATATTTTCTCTGAATTCTTCAAGTCTATTTTTGGAAACTGCAATTGTTAAGATGTACACATCCTGCACTACGATATTAATCTACTAAGTACTTAAACTGGCACCATCAAGTTCAAAGGATGAGGCCACGTGGGTAGTAGAAACTAATGGACTAAGTGTAGCTGCTGTGTTTTGGCTCCCAGCCGAACATTCTTTTTCGGCTAAAATACATTCTATTTTGAAAGAATTATAAGCTTCAAGCTGTGCTGGAGAGACAGCTCAGTGGTGAAGAGCATTTGCTGATCTTCCCAGGAACACACAATCACCCACACCAGGGGACTAACAATCACCCCCATAACTTCAGCTTCTGGGAGATCTGACACCCTTTCTGGACTCCAGGGTACCAACACTCATGTTTATGCATGTGCACACAGACATACACATTAAATAGAAACAAAACAAAACAATAAAGCATAATATGGCCATGATTCCTCTTCCTCTACTGGTAACCCGCACCTCTGTAACTATAGTGTGTCCTCCAACCAAGAAGCGCAGGAATACCTTAACAAACTATTGGTTTCCTGCGTTTCATCAGACTTTGAGTGTGTCCATTTTTGTGTGTGCACAGCTCTGTGGTTTTATCCACGTGTTAGATCTTTACAACTCTGCAACAGCCAGAAGAGAGAGTGCTCGTCTCCATTAGGAGACTGTACGGTTCTACTCCTATAGAGCTATACACGCTCACTTTCCTTTCTAAATCGTGGCAACTCTTGGGAACAAGCAAAACAAACTTTCTCGAAGTACTACCATTTTGTTTTAAGACTCCTTTTAGTCATAGGGAGAAACTAAGTTCACACTCCCAGGCCCTAGGGGACCTGAGACTTCGCAATAGCTGAACAGCTTCTCTTGTAAGGAAACAGTTATCTGAGTTCAGCCAGTCTCAGGGACAATTGAAAGGAGGCAGTTGTTTGAGTTCAGACATCTCGGGGACAAGCTCTCCATCTTGGTGGCAGGGCCAGCTAGGCTCATGTGCGCAGGCCAAGGAACCTACTCTTTTTTTTTTTTTTTTTTTTTTAATTCTTGTTACATCTCAATGGTTATCCCATCCCTTGTACCCTCCCATTTTCCCCTTATTCCCCTCCCCTATGACTGTTCTTGAGGGGGATTACCTCCCCCTGTATATGCTCATAGGGTACCAAGTCTCTTCTTGGTAACCTGCTGTCCTTCCTCTGAGTGCCACCAGGTCTCCCCCTCCGGGGGACATGGTCAAATATGAGGCACCAGAGTACGTGAGAAAGTCATATCCCAAGGAACCTACTCTTATCCTGACTGATGGAAACGCCCTTGCTCAACCTCTATGTCAAAATATGATTGGACACTGCTACAGTCTGCCCCAACCCCCCTCGCTTTATGGTTTCATCCTTTAAATATGCTTTAAAATGTCCCTTCAAGGTTGCAGTTCACCTCCCGAGTCTTTTCTATAGCCCTGACTGATACCTAGCAGCTTGCTTACAACAAACTTTTGTTAACACATTGACCTGGTGTTTGAGTTATGTTGGATTTAAGTAGACCCCTCAACAGCAACCACTGATCTGTTTCTATTTCTATAACACTGTTCTCTGCATTTTATTGTCTTTACCCCATTTCTCACTACCTTTTCATAAGTATTCCTGGGGCAAATTGTCTCTGAAATTTCCATTAGGTCCTGTTTAGTCATCAGTCTTTTGAGAACTGTAACAGTCCCAGATAGGTGCTGAATCTGGAATGAATGAAGTAGACTGTATAGAATCCATTGTTAGCAAGAACCTGACTCAACCCAAATATTTCTGGGGGTATCTGTAACAAAGACCATGACCTGAGTGTCTGAAATAATAATTTTTTGAAGGAGTGAGGATAAGAACCTTGCTTACCATGCTCACAGCCCTGTGCTTATTTACAGTAAATAAAGAAATATGTATTGAATTTTTTTTGACTCACAGTTCTAGAGGCTGAGGTCTGAGGTCAAAGTGTTGTCAGGCCTGTGTTCTCTCTGCAAGTGCTAGTGCACAATTTGTCCCAGGTCACTCTCCCAGAGTACTCCTGTCTTGTGAAAGCATGGCTCTGATATTCTCATGGTATCTTCTGAAAGCATGTGTTGAAATCATGCTCCAGAAACGCAGGTTTCTCTGTGTGTTCAAATTCCCTCTTATCATTGGGATACCAATGATGCCCAACTTTTATGACCTCATCTTAATATGATATTCATATAAAACTACTGACCTCAAATAATGTCACATTCTAAAGTATTAAGGGGGTCAAAACTAATATTTAAGCCGGGCATGCTGACATTTAATCCCAGCACTTGAAAGGCAGATCTCTGTGAGTCTGAGGGCAACCTGGTCTACATAGAGAGGTCCAGGATAGCCAGGGCTATGTAGAGAGATCCTGTCACACACAACCCAAATAATTATAACATACATTTAAATATTTTATTAATTCTTTATTTCCATACAATAATTTTGATCATATTGACCTCCAGTTCCACCCTTATTCTAACTGAGAGACAGTATACATGTTTTGACTAGTTGAAACACACCCCAAAAGCAAATATTCAAAGAACATACTCAGAATATTTCAAGCAAAAACAAGAACCAATCTAAACCAAACCAAATGAAAACAAAAAGTGATACATAGGAAAATGTAAAAGTAGTAGGGAAAAAGGTGGCATGTGGTAAAAGACTGATACTTCCTAACCTCTCTAGGTAGACCAGGCTAGTCTCAGTCTCAGAGATCTGCCTGCCTCTGCCTCCCAAATACTGGGATTAAAAGCCAGTGTGCCCAGCTTATATATTACAACTCTGATCCCCTAGTACTTTAGAATGTGGCTATTTTTAAGGTCAGGAGTGTTATACAAGTACCATATTAAAACGTGGTCATTCCTAATGCCCTCTGAATGGTCAGGGCTTCACCTGAATGGATCTTCTCTAGATGGGGCTGGGGCTAACCTGGTAGGGCTGACCTGGATGCAGGCATTGCATCCTTTCCCATGGAGTGGCTCTCCACGTAATGCACAGCCTCTGGTCCAAACACACCACAATCCCCTTCCCTAGCTTCATCTAAATGCACGTATGGGATGCTCAGAGCAAACTTGGCACACATCACGGGAGAGCGGACTAGAAATAAATCTGCAAACTCTTAGGCAAATATCAAACGCAGCAGGTGTTCCAAAGGGCAACAACCTTCAGGGCCTCCCCAGCTGGGCCTCTCCCAGGCGTGAGAACTTGGGTAAAGTTCTAAACCACTGCAGAGGCTCTTTCTGGCTTTTGCTTGTTGTTCGGAAGCTTGTGGTAGCTTGCAGGTGACCTCCGCACATGGCTGTAAGGCCTTGCTACAAATTGCATATTTGTGTCCTCCCCTGTCAAATGTATGCAGCAAAGCCCTCGCCCGCAGTGTGGCTACATTTGGAGATGGGGATCTTTAAGGGTGTAATTAAGGCTAAATGAGGTTATAAAATGCTTCCTTTGGTACTGCCATAACAGAAGACCCCAAATTGGGGTTATTTATAATGAGCAGAAAATTATTGCTTGCTGTATAGAGGCGAGAAATCTAAACAGAAGATGTGTGTATCTGGGTTGGGCTTTCTAGTTGCATCCTCACATAGCAGGAGATAGATAAACAAAAAGGAGGACTCTTGACTTCTCGATTGCTCTACAGCCACTGTTGAGCCACCCGGGCCCCATCTTGTAAGCCAGCCTAATAACACCCCCTTTTAATATCTATGCTTTTATCCTATCACTTCTGTTCCTTTAGAGAACCCAAATACTATGTGAGAACCAAGTAAGAAATACCCTCTGCCAGAGAGAACGCCCCTATTAGAAACCAGATCTACTGGCTATTTGATCCTAGACACCAGACTTGTGAGAAATTACATCTCTGCTGTTTAAGTCACATGGCCTGTAATATTTTATCATGGGGGCCAGAGCAGACTACTAAGGGTACGTTCTCTGTCTCCAGAAGTTGGCATAGTTCTTGGTCCTCAGCTCACAGCCTACAACCTGGTGGCATCCTTTTTGTACCTCTGTTGTAGGAATTTCTGCCTAGCTGGGGACAGTTGGAAGGGCAAAATCTAAGACACCACTTCTCTGGAGATCCTTTGGGCTCTGTTTCTCTTATAAGACACTCATTTATCTTTGACTGAGCCTCAGAAATTACTTCATCCTTCTAATAGGTAGCTGGTTCCTCTAAAATGACCCACGAAAATGAAAGCTTTCCCTACCCAATGGGAAATATAACCTTTGGGTAGCAAAGAAATGGAAAATCTGATTGTCCCTGTGAAACAGCTCAGCTTTTCGGTTGTTTAAGCTAATTTGTTTGAAGGTATAATAATTGCCCAGCTATATAATGAGTGTAGACTAATAAATAAAGGGATGCTATTTTCTCTTGGGCATTGTTTAGAGGTAGCAGACAAAGAGGGTTAGAGAGTCTTTAAAAATCTTGTTTTCTCAAAATTAGTTTTGAATTGCTGTTATTGTGTCTGTGTTCTGTCTTCAAAAGTTTTCTTTACAAATGCAAAACAAAGCAAACTATGAAAAATAAAAATGAACAATCTAAACCAAGCAATTTAAAAAATCATACTTATAAAAAGCCCAAAGGGGAGAGAGCAAACATAAGTCGCTGAAAGTAATGGTAGTTCCTCCCTTAGTGCTTACATTCTAAACATCTATAATACGTGATTACTTTATTGTATAATCAGTGAATCTTGAAAACAAGTTGTAAGTAGTAATTTATAGTAGTCTAAGAATTTTGCATGGTAAAGTAGGTGGTTGAAAATATCATACAGACATTGAAGAGAGTCAAGGAGAAATAGCAATATACAGAGAATACAAAGACTAACATTCTATAGTCTCCTATTTCTGTGGCTAATCTGGACTTTAAAAAGTGAATTTTTGAAAAGAATTCATGACTGTTGATCTCCAGAACAGTAAACCTCTTTATTTAACATTTCGCCTTTTAGATCAAGGGGATCCACATTGGAAAGGAGGAAGTCAAATTATCCCTATTTGCAGATGATATGATAGTGTACATAATTGACATCCAAAATTCCACCAGAGAACTACTACAGCTGATAAACACCTTCAGCAAAGTGGCTGGATAGAAATCAACCCAAAAAAGTCAGTAGCCCTCCTGTATACAAATGACAAATGTGCTGAGAAGGAAATTAGGGAAACTACATCCACCAATATTATAAAGTATCTAGGTGTAACTCTAACCAAGCAAGTGAAAGACTTGTACAAAAAAATCTTCAAGTCTCAGAAGAGGGAAATTGAAGATGACATCAGAAGATGGAAAGATTGCCCTTGTTCGTGGATCGGGAGAATAAACATAGTACAAATGGACATCTTAACAAAAGCAATTTACAGATCCAATGCAATCCTTATCAAAATACCCACACAATTTTTCAAAGACCTTGAAAGATAAATTCTCAACTTCATATGGAAAAACACTATGTTGTTTGAATGGTATTTTCTATTTTAATGCATCACTTTTTTTTTTTTTAACAAAATGTGCCACATGATCTTTAAAAATGAATTGATTCGAAGGGAAGAATTTTGAAAGCAGTAGCCTCACACAAACTGTGAGGAAGGAGCATTTGTCACACAAGCATCAGGCGGAATTATAACCATCAAGATACTTAAAAAGCTTAAAAGTACTGACCACCACACCTTCCGCAGCAAAAGTACTTTGAAGTGGCCTACTACCCATCCACTGGTTTTTGTTTTCGACATGTAAGCATATGTGAAATGAAATTTCACCGTGTGCTCCCATTTTCCACCATTATGTGAACCTCTTGAAATTACCTCGAGAAGAGATGAGAGGCAGAGGAGACTATTTCCCAGCCGAGTCTGGCACTGCCTTTTACAGAGGCTGTTCAGTATGATAAGGCGGGGGGGGGGGGGGGGGTGTTGTGTGAGCAAATGAAAAGAGCAAGGGCTGAGAGATAGAGGAGCACAGAAAATGGAGCTCAAGTAAGCATTTGCTAGATGGCTTGGTGCTGTACACCACAGACACTCAAATATGATGTGGCTATGTCCTTAAATAGATAATGTCCACTGTGGTAGCACTGAGAACACTTCGTGAGGGCAGTTAGAATTCTTCCAGACTCAATGGCATTGACATGTCTGTTGCCAAAGTATTCTAAAATTTTTCAATGTCTTTTCATTTTTTTCTAAACATATTTAGGTTTTCTCTCTCTCTCTCTCTCTCTCTCTCTCTCTCTCTCTCTCTCTCTCTCTCTCTCTCTCTCTCGGTTTGTTGAGATGGGGTTTCTCTGTGTAGCTTTGGCTTTTCTGGACTCACAGAAATCTGCCTCCCTCTGCCTGCTGAGTGCTAGGATTAAAGGCGTGCGTCATCGCACCCCACCATAGGCATTATTTCAAAATGGTGGAATGAGGGACTTTATATGGGGGCAAAATGGAGACACATTATTATAAGAGTCTATTAAAACAAAGTTAGTCTTGTCAAGTGTAAGTTCCTCAAACTTGACCAATTATAGTAATTACAGGAAAACAGAGAAGAGAATTACGCCTTGTGAAGACTGCAATGTAAGGCACAGTGAATTGTAGTAATTTGAACAACATAAAGAACATGTAAAAGGAAGTTTGAATATGGGGATAATACTTTCTAATCTTTTGTTCATTGAATCATGGAGTGAGAAATATTTTGAGAGCACTGAATCCTAACCACTAGAGCACCAAGGTGCACTGCTAGAAACAGCCATAAAAACAACAGCAAAGTAGCCATCCTTTTGAGGAGCGTCAGAGACCCAGGGGCATGACTAAATTGGGATTTCCCTCCTTGGGGACCCCAGGCTGTTATGATTCAGGCAGATGACTGAAAAGGACAGGACCACATCTAACAATGGGCTTGGGAAAGCCTTTCAGTTTGAATGATTATAGACTTTGCACAAGTTGCCAAGAGAGACAGGGAACTCCCATGTGTCTGTCTAGTTTCCCCTAGTTCGAATCTCAAACACGGTATTAAAACCAGGGCACAGAACAAGGGATAAAACTCACTGGGGAGAGTGCTTGCCTCGCATGCATAAGACCCTGGGTTTGACCCACAGCTCCACGAAAAAAAAAAAAAAAAACAAAACAATAAAGGAGAGTGGCATCGCATGCCTATAATCCCAGTATTTGGGAGGAAGAAGGAGGAGAATTAGAAATTCAAAGTCATCCTTACCTACATAGGGAGTTCGAGGCCACCCTGGAGCTTAGGCTAGGTGAGACCCTGATGCTAAATAAAACAACAACATAACCTGTAGTCTGGTCTTTGCAGAATGCAGCTAACGGGACAGTGGATCAGGCCAGTTTGACAAGTACACTGTTTTCCATTTTGTTTGGCATTTGCAAGCTAGGTACAGTAAACATAAACTCTCAGAGTCCTAAAGGGCAATTATGTCTCTGTTGCTTGCCCAGGTCCATTTCCGTCTCTCATTCTTCTTTCCTTTACTGCTTTTCTACCTTTCCCCCACACCAAACCCATCATTCTGCTTTGAGAAGCAATTTGCACCAGGCTGTGCGCTCCGTGTTAGGAAGATGAAGAAAAGGCGTAGCTGCTGGCTTCTTTCCTGGCCTCCTCACAGGAAGCTTCCTCCAGGATCCTTCCCTTTCCTAACCTACTCTTTGTGTTTGCAACTCTGGGTCTATCCTCAATTCCAGTTCTTATTTCACGGTTAGCTTTTTTTCAAATACTGATGTGTGTCTAGCCTCTCAGTATAGTCAGTTCCACCTCCCTTTACCCACAGTGTATGTAGTTCTGGTCGAACATCTACTGTTTGTTTTTTGGGGATACCTGGCATTTTTCGAAGTTCCTGTTACCTCAACCCTCAGGAATGCTTCCCACGTCCTTTTCTACCAAACTACACAAAGTGCTTTCATATGCCACTTCATCTAGAAAAAGCTCTTCAGATGGCTTGGAAGTGGGTGCAAAGCCCTTCCTTCCTTCCTTACCTCAGCTCCTAGCATTTCACTGTATTCTTCCTGTCCTGGTCTACTCTACTGCGTGTGACATCAGATGGATGTGTTCTTGCTCCTGGATCTCACCTTTCTCTAAAAGGAAACTCTGTCATTTTTTTTTCAGTTCTTCATTCATGCCTGAAATGAAACCTGGATTTGAGGGTCAAGCCAGACGTTCCCATCTCTGTCATCTGCTAGGCAACACCTGTGTGTAAGGCAGGCAGCAGGCTCCCTCTGCTGGGTGTGATCAGCTCCAATTCCTTCTGAGCAAGTGCATCCACATTATGGGCAGCCAAGAGAATGTGACCTGTACACTCAGGCACAGGCTTGGTAAGGGAAATACTGATGAGACTGACATCCCCAAGAGGAGGTAGAAATGACCCTTCTGAAACAGAAAGGGCATTTCATAACTGTGGCTGTCTTTCACACAGTGCAGGTTCCTGGAGTTGAGCCCACTTCTAAAAAAAAAAACAATCTAGAATCAGCCTAGAGAATTATTTCTAGAATACACAATCATAGCCAGAGAGGAGCTGTCACAAATTCTTGTCAACATGAATATTGAGGTCGGCTTGGAGAAGATAAGCTCTCACCTTTTCTCCCCAAACACTAGTAATAATGGGAAGAAATAGGTCAATCAACCACATCCATTTTCTACTCTTCCCTTGGATATTCCAGCTGTATGGAACCCAGTGCAAATTGCACTTCCTCCTCAGACCCTTTGGAAGATTGACGGAGACAATGCCTGATTCTTTCTAAGGATAATCCAGAGAAAACCCTGACTTATGATTTGCATATGGTCACCTAATTTGCATAACATGCATAAATCTTTCTTTTGCCAGCCTAAATAATCGAGTGCAATCTACATGCATTTTTGTCTCTTTAAGCGTAAGTAAGGTGTGTATTGAATAGTTATTAAATGGGTCTTGAGAGTCTAGACATTTCCCTGTGATTTTACCTAAGGGTAATTGTGTGTCTGTCATACCCAAAGACTCAGGGCTTTGCTTACTTTATGACCGGCATGTTGTGTCTCCAACTTGGCTGGCAGAAGCTCTCTGCAAAGATGACAATCATGCTCAAGACTTAGAAGCCAAATTTTATATTGGCATCCTCCAGTGATCTGGAAAGGAGTTTAGAGGTTATATTTGACATTGATAAAGTTGTTCCACAAGGCCAACCTGCCGTAATTTGGTCTTCAGCAAACCTATGAGGGTTTTTTTTTTTTTTTAATCAATATAAGTGAGCTTTGAAAGAAACAATCTCCATCCATGGATCTAGCCCCCTTCTGTATTGTTAACGGTTATAATAATGAGATAATCATATGAATAACAACTCCATCAGATCGAGGGCTTATCTTACACCAGAATTTCTAATAAGTTATTTCCACATGGACTCCTGCAAGTTCTCATACTAGCTCTGTGTTGGTCTCACTTTACAGGCAAGGAGCCCAGGCTTAAGGACTTGAAATTGCTTGCCTGAAATCACAAGATATCTCAGGACCCATGTCAGGGTTTAGATCCATACTCTGTCACAAATCAAGCCAATCTAAATTGCTGGCACTGCCCCCTACTCATTGTCATCACCAACCAAGAGACCTCACAAAGAATTCATTAAGCCGTTTTTAAAAAAGACTTATTTATTATGTATACAGTGTTCTGCCTGCATGTATGCCTGCAGGCCAGAAGAGGGCACCAGATCTTATTACAGAAGGTTGTGAGCTACCATGTGGGTGCTGGGAATTGAACATAGGGCCTCTGGGTGAGCAGTCAGTCCTCTTAACCTCTGAGCCATCTCTCCAGCCCGTCATTAAACCATTTCATTGCCTTTGAGGAAATGTTGGCACCACCACAAGGAAGGTGTCAGCCTTCTTGTACAGCCACTGGTAGTTAGACATTGCTATACTCTTCACCCACGTCCCTCCTCACACCCTCACTTGTCAGTAGACACTGTTAGGCCATGTTTGATGGTATGGACATGCATGCTCAGCCAGGACAACTTACCTGCCCTTGGTCACTAACATGATGCAGAGCCCAGGCCTGAGCCTATTTCGAACCTTTAAAAATGACCTATGGGCTTATTAAAATCCAAACCCTACTGTTTAAACTGAGGATTCTTTGCCTCACTGTTACTGGCTTACTGATTTTTCATGAACCATCCCCAGTAATGTCTTGGGACTTGCTTTGGAGCTAAACAATTGTGGGAGGTATGCCTGAGGATAGGCCTGACATCTATTTTTTTTTAAGTTCCTGAGATTATTTTTATTTATAAGTAGTTTTATTATACCTTTCACTCTGTGACTAAAATGTCACAACATGTTTCAAAATGTGTGGGTTGGTAACCACAGATATAAAATCTTTACAGCTTGGGATTTTCTTAGCTTAAAAAAAAATCTAAATTTTATTTTGAGATAAGACCAGATATGGGGGACTTTTTCCTGTTTGCTGAGGGACTAAAGTTTATTCATGTGGTAAGGAAATTAGCAGTTGCCTTTTGGAGAACTTAGTAGAATTGGAGAGAGCATGTTAACACCCTACCATCTGATGCAGCATCATGTAGTTTCCAACAATTGGAACATTATGGATTTTGATGCTTCACATATTCAGATGCTGCTAATAAATGCCTTATAATAATGGGGCTTCAGCTATTTCAAACTGAACCAATGCCCTGAAATGCTACTAGATAGGCCGTGTGGTTGAGATAGCTCTGACTTTCTTTTCTTTTTGGAGTTATTTATTTATTTTTATTATTAATTAATTAATTCACCTTATATGCCAGTCATAGCTCCCTCCCTCCTCTCCTTCCAGTCTGACCCTCCCTCCCCTCCCCTCCCTCCCCTATTCCTCAGACCCACCCCTTTACCCACCCAATCCAGCTCATCAAGTCATATTAGGATTGGGTTTGTCTCCTTTCCCTGTGGCCTGGCAAGGCAGTTCTGTCGGGGGAAAGTGATAAAAAAAAATAGGCAACAGAGTCCATGTCAGAGACAGCCCCTGCTCCCCTTACTAGTGGACCCACATGATACCTGAGCTGCCCATCAGCTACATCTATGTAGGGGAACTAGGTCCAGTCCATGCATGATCCTTGGTTGGTGCTTCAGACTCCACAAGCCCCTCTGGGCTCTCGTTAGTTGGCTCTGTTGGTCTTCTTGTGGAGCCTTTGTCATCTCTAGGTCCTTTTATGCGCCCCCCCCAACTTTTCCAGCTTTTCCACTAGACTCCCTGAGAGAGAGCTCTGTTTTTCAATACCAACATCTAAATTTCTCTCTCTCTCTCTCTCTCTCTCTCTCTCTCTCTCTCTCTCTCCCTCCCTCTCTCTCTCTCTCTCTCTCTCTCTCTCTCTCTCTCTCTCTCTCTCTCTCCCTCTCTCTCTCTCTCTCTCTCTGTTTGTCTGTCTGTCTTTCTATCTCTTCTATCCCTCCTTCCTTGTATGTTATATGGCTATGTTGTGAATGTATGTATATATTATGAAAATATTTGCACGAGGAGGCCAAAGGTCGGTGCCAGGTATCTTCCTCTACCACTCTCCACCTTAGTTTTATGAGACAGAGTCTCTCACTCGACCCAGGAGTCACTGTTTTGTACACACCAGCTGGATAGCAAACTCCAGGATCCACATCTGTGCACATGCCCAGTACCAGGGCTGCAGATGCTCCTCAACATTGCCAACTCTTACATGGGTGCTGGGACTGTGAACTCAGGCCCTCATGCTTACTCAGCAAGCATTTTATCCACTGACACACCCCCTCCCTGCCCAGTTATGATGTCCAGGTCTATCAGAACTTCTCAAAGTCTAGACCAAAGGCCACATGCATCAGAGTTACCTGGAATATGTTCTGACAATGCACCTTTGACTCTCTAGAGTGAGATACTGCTAATTGGCATATAAGACCCTACCCTCTGCAGCATCCACTCGCGTGCATCCATTCCCCTCTCCTAAAGCCCATTGTAGGGAAGTCTTAATTGCACATGAGAAAACAAGTTCATAAAGGGCGATTGCATTTCATTCATGGCCTTCTGTTCCTCTAGCAACTCTTTAGACGTTGACTGGCTGCAGAATTGCTCTGTGAAGGAAGAACTAGGGATCCCCAAGCACACAGCCAATTCAGGTGAAATTATAAAAGTGCAGCCATCTGTAGAGGATGGGTTCTGGGGCCATTGCCTGCTCAAGTTCCTTATATGAAACGTCCTGGTATATGCACATAGCCTATGCCCTTCCTCCTATATCCTTTCAGTTGGTTTGCAATTACTTTTAGTAACTCAAATGGTGTTAGTGCTTTGTGAATAGCTGCACCATGTTGTTCAGAGACAGTGACAAGAAAGAAGCCCTTACACATTTCAATGTTTATGCAATGTTTCATTTTTAAGTGTATTCTGTCTGAGATTGGTTGAGTTCAAGGTTATGAGACCTACAAATATAGTTGGATCAGAATATAGCTCTGCCAACAGTTTGACTTTCATTTATACCAAAACTTTCGTAAGATTTTAATAAATAGCAATTTTGAGATGTTGAGTTTTGTCACTCCTCTAAAACCCTTCCCCTAGTGGAAAAAATATATCCTATTGACAATGATAATTAACAAAAGTGTAATCTTTAGGCATTCAAATGAGAGGGAAAGTGGTGTGTGTGTTTGTGTGTGTGTATGTGTGATGTGCTTGTGCATAGCGTGTGTATATATGTGTATGAGTGTGCGTGTGTATGTGTGGTGTGGTGTTCTTGTGCATAGTGTGTGTGTGCCTGGTATGTTGTGCTTATGCATAGTGTGTGTGTGTGTGTGTGTGTGTGTGTGGTTGTGTGTGTGTGTAGTGTGGTATGTGTACACAGTGTGTGTCTTGCTTCACTTAGGACATTCATTGGGTATAACGACAGAAACTCAGCCTGCATCCTTCCATCCAGTATAATTTCTCTTTATATATGAAAGTACAGGAAATTGGCTAGGAGTGATTTGTAATTTCTGAGAGTCTTTTCCCTTGGTGATAAGAGATGCTGATCTGAGCACTTTTGCTGTTGGGTGAGTCAAAATGACAGGCAGTGAGAGAATTATTAGTCTGCAAAATAACACAAAGCCTTCTCCGGCCTGTCCCTGGGGTGCAGCTCTAGTCTCTGTTCTTTCTGTGGAGCTCTAGTCTCTGTTCTTTCTGGGGGAAATCAGGTCTGCAGATAATGTGAGAACTCTGTGAATGTTGGGATGCTGAGCTGAGCCTGCCAGGGCCACAGCTCCCTGATTTACTGCTCAGTTACCAGACTCTACCTGCCCCCAAATTAAACCCATGTGGGCTATTTGCCATGTCGGACTAGTTTATCTTCAAGTCACTCCCTTTATTTTCCTCCTCTAAAAACTAACCCAAACCTAAACATCACTCCCTCCAACTTCAGAAATAGAGTAGTCAGCATGTCCCCACTAAAAGGGATGTTTGGAGCAGACGTGCCAGTCTCTAATTAGTATGTTGTTCCCAAAACATATTTTTCTTTCTAAGAATAACCAAGAAGGGACATTTATGGCTTTTGACTAGTGAGGTATGAAATCTTGTGGATTTCTGCTCTGACCCATTTCTTGGTGTGATGGCATTTAGTTGACGATTCTTCCTGAAAGCATGTCTTTAAGTGAATAAGATGGGCAGCATAGAGTGTTAGAATGCCCCTCCCCCATACACACAACCCAACTCTCTTGGCCAATCCCCTAAGACTTTTACTTGTACAAAAAAGATAATATTCTGGCTTCTTCTTATTCCTCATTATTCTATCTCCTCAACTTTTAGTGTCTACAATCTAGTGACACTTTCCAGCCAATAGCTCTTGACATTGTTTTCTCACTGTGTAGTTGTCTCTGGGAAATGATGAAGTCTCAATGGCATTCATAATGGTAGACACAACAATGCTGTTTTCTACAGAGTGCCCTTTGTCCTAGACCCTGTTCTAAAGCTGATTGCACTCACTCCTCACAACTACCTTAGGGATGATTCTGATCCATTATTTATTTAGTCTCATTGTTGCCATCGGCAAGCACTCAGAATGATTGGGTGATGTGAGGCTGAAGCCAGTTACATGGTCCTCTTGGACCCTGTCCAACCCGGACACTACTTCTGACAGAGTGCTGCTCTTCCTTGTTTTTTATTTTATGTATGTATCTGGCGTGCATGTATGTAAGTACACTACATACAAGCAGTACCTGTAGACACCAGAAGAGGGTGTTCTGAGAACCAACCCTAGGTGCACTTAACCACTGATCCATTTATCTAGCCCCCTAAGCTTTCTTTTTGTTTTATGTATATGTAGTGTGCTGGTGTCTGAAGAGGCCAAAAGAGGGCATGGGATCCTCTGTAACTGTGATAATAGACAGTTGTGAGTTGTCTGATGTGGGTGCTGGAAACCTAAGCATGGGTCCTCTGCAGGAGCTTTTAACTGCTGAGCCACCCCTTAAGCCCTACTCCCCACATATACTCTTACCTCTATTTATCAAGACCTCACAGGGCACCTCAATTTCAACCTACTTCAAGAAGGCTTTCCTCACGAGCATACCTCTTTCTCACCACTTTCTCTTCTCGATTCCCAGGTAGGCTACTAGAGTTTCTAACTGTACGTGTCATGGCATTTTCTTCACCCAGAACTTTCTGAAAGATTGTCTTTGCATTTTGACATCTTCAAAGGTTTCTACCACTGTTCTGGCCACATAATGACACATTCAATTAAAGCTCTGGATTTTGATTTTGGTTTTGCTTTTGTAAAT
This sequence comes from Acomys russatus, assembly GCF_903995435.1. Taxonomy (NCBI): domain Eukaryota; kingdom Metazoa; phylum Chordata; class Mammalia; order Rodentia; family Muridae; genus Acomys; species Acomys russatus. Next base: position 22,146,096 of record NC_067148.1, read on the forward strand.
TCTTTCCTAAAGCCAACTACCTCCCCAATGGCCAGAAAGTCCCTGGTAAGACAAATGCTTTTATGACCTCTGCCACGCACACAGGATAGCACCTTGGCTTATCATACCCTGGAAACCTGCTCAGGCAAGTTGGCAGTTTCCACATGTTGATTTCTAAGTGACTTACCAAAGAATATCTGCCTTTCACTTGGAATAAAAGCAACCAATTTAAGCACTCGAGATAACATTTGGAAGCGAATTTAGCTTGCAACTCCAAAAACACTCTCATTATTATTGCTCTTTTAAAGGTGATCAAAGTTTCGGTGCTTGCAGAAAAACCCCTGATGTCTCAGCTTAGCACAGATCTTTGTGGTGTGTGATGTGCGGCATCGTAATGGGCTCACCCTCTGATGGATAAGCTACAGGTGCCTCACGAGTGTAACAGGGCATACCTGCCTCCCACGTACAAACAGCTGGTGAAGTTCTTGTCTAATTCCTACTGAGACCAGGATTTTTATTTTAAAAAATTTCTGTTTTGATGCTAAGAAGTATGTACACAAAATCCCAATAATGCATATTAAATACTCTTTCAAATGTGAGGCTTTCCTAAGCATTGTGGAGACCATCAAAGGTGGTAGGGCTTACACAAGGATGGGAAGAAACAGCAAATAAATCTAGGAGCAGGCTGTACGCCATGACACCCATTTGAAAGGGAGAGAGTGCAGTATTTCCATAAGGAGAATAAAGAAAGACATTCCTTTAGTACATTTCAGCACTAATCAAGTGTTAGGTATGCTGGGAACATCCCTCATTCCATGTCAGGTTCTGGATAGAACAGTTCTAAACCTGCCTGTACTCAAGAATGGCCTATAGAGATTTGAAACATTAATTAAATAAAACAAAAATCAATGTCAAGGGCCATTTTCAGATGGGCTTAACTGAAATGCCTAGGCAAGGGCCTAAATATCCATAATTCTGAAAACCCTCCACCATGTTTGGAAACACTGTGCATATCCTGGGCCACACAATTGCCAGAATTTGGATGCTCTGTGAGGGGGATGCTTATGGCTCTTTACTCGCTAACTTCTGGCATCTGTTGCCAGGATATGGCTGTGGAGACCCGGATAGGTTTTTGTGTACTGCCAAATCTCCCGTAGTTTTGGGGTGTGAAAGAGCTGAAGTAGCCAAGGTGTTAAAATGGGTTCTATACTAGTAGGCATTCGGAAGGCATCATTCAAAGGTATGCTCTGAAGGGACACAGTGGGACATGCATGTCAGGGACCATGTCTCCAGCTAGCAAGCTTGGATTTGACAATTCCTTTAAAGAGAGGAGGTCTGGATTCAGACACAGGCACACAGACACAGTTATAGGAGGCTTTGGGACATGAATATCCCTCTCTTGGCTGTTTTATTATTTTTTTGCAAGCCTGTCGAAGGCAGAGATAGGAAATTCACATTGAATTTGGATTCTATCCAACCATGATCTTTTTTTTTTTTTTTTTTTTTTTTTTTTTTTTGGTAAGTCTCTGGATTTGCTCAAGGCAAGAGGATCTGCCTTCAATTCTACTTAACTTCTTGGAGCCACGATTGCCAGTTATTTCCATAGTTAAGGCTAAGTGTAAATCAAGCAAATTGGCCATCCATAAAGCAATAAAAATTTAAGAGAAAAAGCCCTTGGATGGAAACGTGGGAAATCAAACATTCCAATAATATCTGTGGAACACAGTCTCGGCTGTCTGGGACCTCCTTGCGGATCAGCTGTCGGGAGATGCTTCTTGTTCCAGACCCTGTTTAAGAACAAATACACCACAGGGCTCCTTTTAACTTGCTGGCATCACTGGGCTATTTTATTTAACACTCTTTTCCAAGGAAGGTACTTGGTGTGATTTTTTTTGAATAATTTAAGAACGTAGTTGGCAACGTAGAAATGAGGAACATGGCAAAGTAAGGAATAAAGGAATCCGAGTTGCCAATTTGCTTTGAATTATAGATCAGCTACCACTTGCTGGGTACCAGTGGGACACATCACTGTTTGCCAGCCACATTATGATCCATTCATGATCCTTTGTTAATGTTTACTAGGTTCGTAGAGAAATATATGGCTCCTGATCTTCAGGGTTACTTACAGTGAAGAGAAGCTATTCAACATGGATCTAAAGGTTGTTTCCTAGTCAAAACCAGGCAAGAGGGATTCTTTCTGGGTATGTATGTGTTGGTAGGCATGTTCTACACAGGGGTATTAAAGATATAATATGCAAAAATACAGTGTTGGAAAACTGTGCCAAAAGTTTATATCCTTGGCCCATGTTTCCTCCTTATCAAAGTCCTTGAGAAATGGGATTTATTATTTAGTCAAGGTATAGAATATTCATTGGACCACATCTTCCAAATTGGCATTCCCAGTGAAGGCATCTTTCCTAGGGCAGATACCTGCTGTGACCCTGCTACTCTCTGGGTCTTCCAAGGTACAGGGAGAAAGTCCACTTCCTCCATCCTTGGTTTCCTTTGGGTTTTCTTCCTAAGATACAGGAAGGATACAGTCTCACCCTTTGATTTTTCTTTTTGGCTCCCTTCTTCATTTGGGCTCTCCACTCTCCAGAATTTGGCCAACTGGAGTCAAGTGGGTTTGAGTAGCACTGAGGTGGGACTCTTAATCTCTCTCTCCACCCAGAGCTTGTCATCCTAGAAGAGCCCAGTGTGTTCCGCCTTGAGCATTCTACTTCCACTGTGTCTACAGTCTAGTTGCAAGAGGAGGCTTGGTGTGGAGACAAAGATTGGAACTCTCTGCTTGATTTACTTTGCAGAGGTAGCTTCTAGTCAACAACAGCTCATACCTCAAACCTCCCTCACCAAGGCTAGGGATGGATACAAGAGCCCAGAAAGAAAAGTCCTTTGTCTAGATCAGTGGTTCTCAATCTGTGGATCACAACCCCTTTGTGGGGTGGGTGTCACATATCAGATATCCTGGATATCAGGCACCTAAATTATGATTAATAGCAGTAGCACAGTTACAGTTAGAAAATAGTAGTGAAATAATTTTATGGTTGGTGTAAAAGTATCTTTTATTTGCCTGTTTAATTGTCATCTCAGAGGCTTAATGCCTCCATTTGCTAACCTAGGCTTACTCCTAGAAGCTTCTAGCCTCTGTACAATCATATGTAGGCCTAGAATGTTTTCAACCTCTGAGAGTTACTGCTGAAGAAGCTCACCCTTTCTAGCTCTTTCTGAACTCTTGCTGGCTGGCTCAACTCAACTGCTTTGACCCAAACTCCTCTCCAAGCTGACTGATTCAAACAGGCTTCTCTCAGCCTCTGACTGAATTGCTCTGCTCATACTAACTTTAGCAATATGTTCTAATCTTCTGGCTCTTTCTCATTCTCTATCTCATTCTGTCCTCGCCTGTGTCTAGCTCGTTCTCCCTTCAACTTCTCTCTGTAAAACTCTCCTGGTAAAAACTACAAACTGAGCTGCCAGGAACTCATTCAGCTCCACTGCACTGCCTCTTAACTCACTAACTGAACAGAACAGATCTGACTAGAACTCAAGAGATCTGCATGCCTCTGTCTCCTGAGTGCTGGGATTGAAGGCATGTACCACCAACCCTGGGCTTAAGCTTTTCTTTACCTGAAACTTGCTCTGTACCAGGCTGCCTTGAGCTCAGAGATCTACTTGCCCCTGTCTCCTGGGATTAAAGGTGTGTCTGTATTCCAGCTGGATCACACAGACCTAGAAGATTTTTGGACATGATCTTTTGTCAGAACAGCCATGTTCTGAATTAAAATTCCTCTGCAGTTTGGAGGGGTCACCACAGCAGGGGGCACTGTATTAAAGGGTTGCATCAGTAGAAGGGTTGAGAACCATTGCTCTAGATCCATCACTCCATGATGAACTGTTTACCCAAGGATCTCATATCTGGACTAGGATCAGGGTATCTGGATTAGAACAGAATATGAGTTCCTTTTGGACCTCTGGCCAAAGCACGCCATAAAGGGTCTTTGCCATCCTCTAATGTATGCATTTAAATATAAAAGTAGGCAATGTCAAGTGAATCCACACAGAGGAAAACCCTATAGGAAATATTGTACACCTGAATATAGTAGCATGCTACACATTAAAAAACCACACTAAAAGTCCATTTTCTTTACATGTGACCTTTATTATTCCTTTAAGACTTATTACTGTGAAGACAGCTCAGCATTTTATTCTGTAAACATTTCAGAGTCTGCTTTTCTTGAATAACAAAATCTTGTCCAAATAGTGTATTTTAAAGATCAACTATTAATATTAAGAAGTATGCAAGGAGATTTTTGTTTGTTTGTTTGTTTTGTTTTGTCTTTTTTTTTTTTTTTTTTTTAACTGTTGTTTGAGACAGGGTCTTACTGTGTCTCTCAGGATGGCCTTAGATTCAGCAATCTTTCTGTCTTGGCCTCCCACATGCTGGGATTACGTGTTTTAGCCAATGTGCTCCAGGGTAATTTTTACATTTGCAATGAAGGAACTGTGGTTATGAAGGGAGGCAGTTTACTAATGCAACTGAAATGAGCTGGCGCTATGCTTCTGTTCAGTAGCAATGATTTGCAGCATTTAGACACTACTGTGGCGGGCGTGGTGGTGTGTCTTATAATCCCTGCACACAGAAGGGAGGCCAAGGAGAGAAGGTCACGAGTATGAGGCTGGTCTGAGCTACACAGCAAGAGTCCATCAAAAATAGAAAATAACAGAAGAGATAGGAGGGAGTGGAGAGAAGAAAGGAAATACATTTTTTAAAGTAAACAATCCTTATTTACACCATATACAAGAACTTGCTTAGACAATTGGAAGCTAATTCTAGTGAGCATGTGTGCAGCTAAGGAAAGAAGTAGGTAAATATATTGGTGCACAGACCAAGTGAAGATGCTATTTTGCTGTAAAAAAATTTTTTGGTAGATGCCAAGGAATTGATAGTTTAAGCAAATCAGACAGATTGACGTGAAGTTAACTTCTTAGAAGTAACATAATGGCATACTTATTATGCCCAAAGTTTGAGATACTCCCCGAACAGACCACCCAAGAGCCGAGTCCAAATGCAATGGCAAGGAAGTCTTTATTGCAGGTTCGAACCCAGGCCATACTTCCTATGTACTGACTCAGCAGATGCAGGGAAGTGGCCTCAAGTCTCAACTGAGAGGTTCTTTTTTTTTTTTAAATAGGTTTTAGACAAAGAAATGGGTTTTACAGTATATGATTGGATGGCATTTGGGCAGAAAAGCTGCAAGCAGGGAGTTACAAACCTTGGCGTTTCATGGTTGGGTAATAGGTATAGGGGCAAGTTGGCCTATAGAAAAGATTGGTTGAAGCCGTCACGGGTGTATTAGGAACTTTGGCCTGGCTCCTCCTAATTGATTGTTGCTATGTGTGAGAACACCTGTTGCTCAGCCTGAGCAGCCGAGAGTATATTTGAGCTTCCCCAAGGTGAGCTGATTGTGTTGCTAGGGAATATTTTCTGTTTAGACTACTTTGTGGGTTTTCTTGGAATCCGGGTTCAGCTCTTGGCCAGGTTTAACACAGAATGGAGTTTCTTTTTCAAAATAGTTTGTCTGGTCCTTACAATATTGGTTACACAGACCAATGCAGATGCTATTCTTGCTGTCAAAAATTGGTAGACGCTAAGGAATTGATAGTTTAAGCAAACCAGATAGATTGGCATGAAATAACAAAATGGCATACTTTAGGGTGTGTGTATGTGTGTGTGTTGTCCCCCTGTGTGTGCTATAAACACAAGTTTGTGTGGAGTGTGCATGTGCGTGCATCTGTAGAGATCACAGGCTTATGTTAAGGTCTTCATCCACCTCGTTTCTGAAACACGCACTCTTACCAAACCCGGAAGTAACCAGTTCATCTAGGCTGGCTGTCTAATGGCAATATACTTATTGGCCCTGACTGATGGAGTTACATATGTGTACTTCCATGCTTGGCATTTTACATGGGTGCTGCAGATGTGAACATAGTTTGTGATGCTTGTATGCAAGGACTTTACTGACTTAGTAATTTTCTCAGGTACATGCTTTTCATAGTTCTATTTTTATATTGAAGACCTCTTTTAGCTATTGGAGGTAGGGGTGTGTGTGTGCTGAAACAGATTTCCCTGTGCAGCCCCTTAGCTATTTTAAGTAGTCTCTATTACTTAGGAGGAAAAAAAAAAAAAAAAAAAAGCAAGAGATAACAGCAGCAATCAATTTTTACCTATCTGTCCTTTGCTTCTCAACACGGATCCAGCATTGGCATCTTTTATTTATTTATTTTTTGTCATTTTTCTCTGCATCTTTTATCTTCAGCAGTGTACAAGCAAAATCTGTCCTATACACACTGCTTTTAAAGTGGCTTAGAATGTTTGGCCATCAGTGATTTCTACAAGGCATTAAATGTGAAAAGAAGCTAAGCCCTCTTGCTCAGTGGTTCTCTTGCCTCCTGATACACTCTAGGAGTCACAAAGAACACCTGTGCAGACTTGGTTGCTAGTTTCCTTGGTGGTAGCACAGTTGTGATTAATTAAAGATGCCCCAAATGATGAAAAAACCCAGACTGATGAGTAAATCGCTGTTGCTCTTGTTATTGACAATAAATGCAAACATTTCTAAGATGACAGGCAGTTTAGACTCCATTGCCTGTGTGGTAGTCCCTCTTCCTCACAGGAGGTATGTTCTAAGACTCCCTGTGGGTACCTGACACTGGTGATAATATGATGTAGAGGAATTTTAATTCAGAACTTGGCTGTTCTGGCAAGAGATCACATCCAAAAACCTTGTAGGTCTTTGTGATCTGGCTGGAATACAAACACATCCTTAATCCAGGAGACAGAAGCAAGCAGATCTGAGTTCAAGGCCAGCCTGGTATAGTGCAAGTTTCAAGTAAAGACAAGATTAGGCTCAGGTATGGTGGTAAATGCTTTTAATCTCAAACAATGAAGGTAAAGTTATTTGTAGAAGGATGCAGCCATGTTTGAAAGTGATGTCTAATTGAGTGGCAGAAAAAGGAAGTGACAAAACAGAGAAGATTTGACAGAATAGGATAAGCCCAACTCTCATGAAAAAAGATAGGAAAAGGAAGCTATTTAAGAGACAATGCAGGGAGGGAGGGAGAGAGAGAGAAGAGAGAGAGAGAAGAGAGAGAGAGAGGAGGAGGAGAGAGAGGTGGAGAGGGGAGGGGAGAGAGAGAGAAGAGAGAGAGAGAAGAGAGAGAGAGAAGAGAGATGGAGCGAGGGAGGGAGAGAGAGAGGAGAGAAAGGAAGGGAGGGAAAGAGAGAGAGGACAGAGAGGGACAGAGAGGAGAGAGAGGGGAGAGAGAGAGAGGGAGGGAGGGAGGGGAAGAGAGAGAGAGGGAGGAGAGAGAGAGAGAGGAGAGAGAGGGAGGGAGGGAGGGAGACAGAGGAGAGGAGAGACAGTTTTACCCAGAGAGTTTTACAGACAGAGGTTGAAGGTAGAACAAGCCAGAGAATGAGAAGGAGCCAGAAGATTAGAGCAGATTGCTGGAATTAGTTTGACCCCAAGAAGAGCAATTCCAGGGTGGAGAGAAAAGCCAGATTAAATAAATCAGCTGGGAGAGGAGTTTGAGCCAGAACAGCTGAGTTGAATCAGCCAGCCCAGTGCTCAGTAAGAACAAGAAATGGTGAGCTTACTAAGTAGTAAGTCTTAGAAGCTGAAAACATTCTAGGCCTAGGTTAGGTTGTATGGAGGCTAGAAGCTTCCAGGGCTAGGCCTAAGTTAGCAGAAGGAGGCAGTAAGCTTCCAAGATGATAATTGAAACAGGCAAATAAAAAAGTTCCTTTTACAATATTAAGCATCATACCCCTTTCCAATCTGTACACATTCACGATAGATTAGGCGCAGAAATGAACAAGAAACTGGCAATGAAATTGAACAACCTTAAGAATCTATTGTAACAAAATCTATATAAATATGGTCTCTCAAAATGTGTTTTTATGCTACATCTCCTGTGCTGTGATGGTGTGGTGATGAAATACATGGTGAAATGACATGAGATGAAAGGCTTAGGCATCAAAGGGTTATTGAATACAAGCGTTGAAACATAATGGCAGTTTGTTTGATAGCAGGAATGACTACTAAATAACTGTTAGGAAGGAAGTACACGCAGTGTGGATACTCTGGGCAAAAGGATGACTAGTGAGTTGAGTGAGATTGATCACAGTGGTACCAGATTTCACCACAGTACTCAGAATGGCTCAATGTAAAATGCATGTCTTGCTTACTTACGGAATTTTCCATTTAATGTATCCAGGTGGTGGTTGACGAGGGGTAACTGAAAGCACAGAGATGGCAATACGGATGAAGAAGACCATGCTATTGGTTCATTGTGCTTACACCTTAAAAAAGGTAGCCTTCAATGCAGGAAAGAAAGGAGGATGTACATAAAGCAGCCTTCTACTGTTTACTGTTTACTGTTGTCCATTCTGGCTTTCCTTCAGGAAGATTGGATGATTTCAAATAATCACATGACAAGAGGTATTTTTTTGTGTGTGTGTATGTGAATCTTAATTCTCATTAAGGGGATATTTTTGTCTAAGACCTCAGAATGCAAGGCAAATGCTGTGCCCCACAGCATATGTGCTTAGCTCTTAGAGAGGAAAATTCCCTTGCAAAACAAGAACTTTCCATAGGAGCCACTTTATGTGCTGCAAACACTGACGTTGGTTTCAAGATAATCTCAATAATCTATTTTTAGCACTGGATAAAATGTGTATTCCCACAGCAAAATCAGAATCTCCTGCTTATTATGCTAATGTGATATTTACCAGCACTGTCACCATGGTTTCCAGCCCGGAGTCCCCAAGAGCCTAAGTCTTGGTCAATGAAAAGTCAGACTCATAAACATGCAACTCTTTTTGGAAAGAATTATTAAATAACAGGGAAAAAAGCTCAAGGAGAAACAGGTTGGCAGTGGAAATGTGGCAAATGCATCTCTTACCAGGAGAAACTCACATGGTGAGCATAGGTGTTCCCTAGATGTGGGTGCCCTAATCACTGGTGAGCGATAGGTCTCCTATAAAAAGGTGTGTTTTCTGAGAAAAATATTCTGTTTGCTATGTCCTCCTGTGGTTTATCATCATCTAACTCTGAGATGAGCAAAACCTTCCCACATTATACCCTAAAATTCTTGTCTTTGTACATGATTGGTATTATTAAATTCCAAGGTTGATCTTATTAAATAGTATTCCAAGCTGCCAAAAGTTTGCTGTAATTTATGGGTCCTGTGTAGAGCAATTGGTTCTAGATTAAATAGTATCCCATCTCCGAAGGCAGCAGTGATTTAATCATGGAGCCCAGAGGGAACAATGTACTCCCCTAACTAGGCATGACTTGCTTTGTTTTGAAGGACAGTGAATGAAATATTCCAAATCTCTGTCAGTGAGATGATAAGATCTTCCTCTTTAAATCACAAGCGGTCACATTAAAGATGTTTATGAATTCGTTGAATCATTACGGGTCATGACCTGTCATTAGAGACAGTATTGCCCCCCAAATATAGTAATGGTATACAGAGCAGGACAATAAGCCAGATAATAAGGCATAATGGTTGGAGTTGTCAACCTAGTATATAGAATCATGTGGCAGCAAGTCTTCAAGCACTCCTATGGAGGGTGGCTTAGGTTAGACTAGTCTCTGGACATGCCCGTAGTGGATTTTCTTGACTACATAAATTGAGACAGGAAGATCTGTCCACTGTGGGCGGTGCCATTCCCTCACCGGGATCCTGGACCCTACAAATGAAGAAAGGAAACGGAACAATAGCATGTACCCGTAGGAACTGCATGAAAGTCAAAAGCATACTGTGTCGTCAGAGTGCAGTGGTGGGAGTGGGCCATGATGGGGCCCCACTCAGGATGTAAAACTCAACACACAGACAGCACCACCTGCCAAAACCCATCAGAGTCCATAGGGATAGGGAAGTCTCTACTGTACTAACCCTGCTTTTTGGCTTCTATAGTTCTGCTTCTGGCTAACTGTGCTTGTTAAGTGAAGTATGTCAACCCAGAACATGTGTGTGTGTGTGTGTGTGTGTGTGTGTGTGTTTAGAGGCTCACCCTGAGAAAGATTCAGTGCTACACTATGATCCTGAACACCCAGTGTAGTCACTGGCTGGTTAGTAAAGCCTTTCTATTGGCTTAAACCCACGTTGAATCAGTCTTCTCTGGTGAATGCCCCACAACATGGCACATGTGGAATGTTACTGGGAATCTAAATAATATGAAGTGACAAAAGGCATTGGACTTACTGCTTTGGCCTCTCAATAAGAACTTTTATGGAAAGGTCTCTGGAAGTGAGAAGATTCAAGTATAACGAGTCACAGGAGAGCAATGAAAATGGCAAAGCCTTGTCAACTGAACAAGGAAGGAGAGAGAGAGAGAGAGAGAGAGAGAGAGAGAGAGAGAGAGAGAGAGAGAGACTGCTACAGAGTGAAGGCAGAAAAACAGGGACAGCCTACTAGGCACAGCAGTCTTCCCATGGCAGCTGTAGAGAAATAGTCACATAGGTCTACAGGTGTGTTCATAGTAGTTTAATTAAGTTGTAGATTGGAAAAAATAATCATTGATGTTGTAGTCTAGAGCTTTCCAAAGTTTCTCTTACAAAGCCTCTGCTTACCTGTACTCCTTTGCTTCTGAGGACAAGTTATCCTTCCTCTATTAGCAGTCTGCTTAACCCAAAGAGTTCTATCTACCTCACTGTCCTCTAAACAGGAAGAAGATGCCATTTTGGTGGCTAATGAAGACAGGAAGTGTCTTCATCTCATCTTCTTATTCTTCTGTAGATGAAATTCTAACATCAGTTCTCCAAAGTTCACCATGGCTTTCTTTCTTTTGGCTCAAGTGCAATGACAAGAAAGTTCTCATGTTTTTTCTTGTTTCTACAGAGAGTACGCCATATTACTGTGACCCCAGTGGTGAGAAGACTGACACTTTGTTTTCCTTTTTTCTTACCCTTTCAGAAATGTCAAGATCAACCCCTCAAGGAGATGGCAATTCCTTTAGGGATTAATTCAATTACCGTGCCAGAAGACAGGGTGGGGAAGTGTTCTCAATGCTGGGGTCAGGAGAAGAAATGCTTGTTAAGTAGCTTCATATTTCATGTGTGAGTGGCTGAAGCTCCGGACTTAATGAGATTAGTGATGCCTCCCAGCAAGGCCAGGCTTTAGGGGAATTTCTAGTTCTCTACTCTCTCTCCAAAAGGGATTCTTGTGGTTTTCTTGTCAAGACAGATCTGATGGTGTTTGGATCTGAGTCCCATTGCCATGGACATACCCAGGCCACTGGTTCTCTCTGAACCTGTGGCACAGACTCTTTTGACTGTGATGACCATTTATCAACCCAGAAAAACAATCACCATATGCATGAGTTCAACATAACTCCATGTCTACTCTAAATAACACATGTGGGGTACTATAAACTATATCATTTACAAGCTATAGAATTGTGTTATTACAAGATTGTGAAGGATAAATGTTTAGGAAGACCTGACGTTTAGCAGGTGTTTATGAAATGATAACCCCAAGGAAGAGAAGACAGATTACTTGAGGCCACTAGCTAGAAGGACAGAAAAGACAGAAGGACTTGTTTTACTCCCCCCATCAGCCTTTTAAGAAAAGTTTATTTTATCTTTAATTATGTATACTTGGGTGTGTCAGTGTGTGGGTGTTTACACATGAGTGTAGGTGTCTGAAGAGACCAGTAGAGGGCACCAGATCCCCAGAAACTAGATTTTCAGGTGGCTGTGAGCCAACCAACATGGGCGCTTGGAAACCACCAAGCCATCTTTTTAGCTCCACAATAATCGTTCATCCATATAGCTTGAGATCAGAAGTATTTCAGATTTGGAATTTTCTTTTCTTTTTTCTTTCTTTCTTTCTTTTTTTTTTTTTTTAGATTTTGGAAAGTCCATATATATTTTACTGATTGAACATCTCCATTTTAAAACTCCAAAATCCACAATGTTTCCAAAACACATAAACAATATACAAATGTTTTACTTAGAGCTCATTTCAGTTTCCAGTGTGCAGCAGCCATGTGTGGCTCACAGCCACCTCACTGAGCAGAGCATATTCATGTTTTATATGGAAGGCCTTATTAAAAACCTCTTCACAGTCAAGGGGAGCTGCCATTGCTTTCTTCCTTTACAGATTCAGGCATCTGTAATGTACATTGCATCTAATGGCCAGAAGGTTGACGCATATAAAGCAGTCAGACAAAGTCCAAACACAAAATACGTCAGAATCTTGTTCTTCAAATATGGTGGCGCATGCTTTTATAGGACTTTCAAAACTGTGGCATCTTCTGCTTTTAAAAGTTCCTTGAAAATCTAAGGAGACTGTTGCAGATTTGTTCCTTTCTTCTTTCTTCACCTCTCCCTGGCTTCTGGGTAGATGCTGCAGGGCCTTGTTCCTTGGCTTTAATTTGTATCACTCCAACCTCTGTCTTTGATATCACGTGGCCTCCCAGCTCTGTATTTTCTCTTTTACAAGATTGATCCAGTATGGATTCATTGTTTTGTTTTGTTTTGTTTTGAGATGGGTTCTCACACCACAGCTCAGGCTAGCTTGGAAATCACTATATAGCATATGATAGCCTCAAACTTAAGACAATCCTTCTGCTTCAGCCTCCAGACTGTTGGGATTACAGATGCGAGCCACCATGCCCAATCTTCATCATAACTAATTGTGTCCACAAAGATCCCATCTACAAACGTCATATTCTGAGGTTCCAGATCGGCCTGGATTTGGGGACAATCACTTGGCCCTGCACAAATGTCTGGTTGTATCTGTTACTCTGCAGGACACCAGCCATACACCACTGAATGAGATACAGAGTCCCTATTCACTATTCACAAATGGGGACAGAAGATAGACAGTGATCACATCGCCATAAAAAAACTGGTCTTGGACTTTATGACAGGTAGATCTGGGTCCTGGGGTCCTCCTCAAACTAAGGCACCAGCCCAAGGAGAATATAGGCATTAAACTTCGAACCCCTACCAAGACCTAGCCGACAATCATGATATTCTCCACCGTTGAGTGGAGAGTGAGATCCGACTCTCACACGAACTCTGGTGCCCCTTTTCTGACCACGTCCCCTGGATGGGGAGGCCTGGCGGCACTCAGAGGAAGAGACTTGATATTCTAAGAGCATATATGGGGGGGAGGAGGTCTCCCTCAGTCACAGACATAGGGGAGGGGAGAAGGGGGAAGTGGGAGGGAGGGAAGAATGGGAGGAGGAGGGAAACAGGGGAAGGGCTAACAATCGAGATGTAATATGAATAAAATAATAAAATGGGGAAAAAAACTGGTCTTGGGAAGGAGATGTTGGAGTGGGACCTGGCCCAGGAGACAGAGCCATGTTCATGCTGCAAGAATCACACTGATGGACAGGCTCAACTAAATCTTATTCATCTTGAACACCCAGGTCCTGGTATGCAGATGATGTTTGGAATCTGGCTATAAGTTAAAAAACAAGTCTCCTTACAGAAATGGAGATAGGTTAAAAATAATCCCACTTCGTTCTTTCATGTTCTTTAAAAGGTATTTATTTATTGATTCACTTTACACCTTGATGACAGACTCCCCACCTCTTCTCCTAGTCTCCGACTCACATACCCCTTGCCTCCATCCTGCTCTCTCTTCTCCTCAGAGAAGGAGGAGGTTCCCCATGGGTACCAACCCACCCTGGCACATTAAATCACTGCAAGACTAGGTGCATCCTCTCCCACTGAGGCCAGACAAGGCAGCCCAGTTAGGGGAATGGAATCCAAAAGCAGGCATCAGAGTCAGAGAGGGCCCCCGCTCCAGTTGCTGGGGGATCCACATGAAGACCAAGATGCACATCTGCTACATGCATGCAAGGGTCCTAGGACAGTCCATGTGTGCTCTTTGGTTTGTGGTTCAGTCTCTGTGAGCCCCATGGGCCCAGGTTAGTTGACTCTGTAGGAGTTTTTGTGGAATCCTTAGACCCCTCTAGCTCCTTCAGTCACTCCCCCAACTCTTCCATATGACTCCCCGAGCTCTGTCTAATGTTTGGCTGTGGGTCTCTGCATCTGTTTCCATCAGCATCTGGGTGAAGCCTCTCAGAGGACAGTTATGTTAGGCTCCTGTCTACAAGCATAGCACAGTAACATTAATAGTGTCAGGGACTGCTTCTCTCCCATGGGATGGGTCTCAAGTAGGGCCAGTCTTTGGTTGGCCATTCCCTCAGTCTCTGCTCCCTCTTTGTCCCTGCACATCTTGTAGGCAGGACAATTTTGGGTCGAAAGTTTTGTGGGTGAGTTGGTGTCCTTACTCCTCCATTGAAAGTACTGCTTGGCTACAGGAGATGGCTACTTCAGGCTCTACTTCAGGCTCCATATCCCCCGCTGCTAGGAGTCTCAGCCAGGGTAGCTTCCAAAGACTTCCTGGGGCTTCTCGTTTCCCAGGTCTCCAGTTTATCCCAGATGCTTCCCACCTCTGATTTCCATTCTCTCCTTCTTGCTCTCTCTCTCCTGATCTCCCTACTCCTAACTCCCTATTCCACGCCTGCTCCCCTCACCACACCCTCTCCTACCCTGTTCCCTCCATCCATCCACCTCCAATGCCTATTTAATTTCCCCTTATGAGTGAGATTCAAGTATCCTCCCCTTGACCCCTCCTTGTTACTTAGCTTCTTTGGGTCTGTGGATTTGAGCATGGTTATCTTGTACTTTATAGCTAATATCCACTTATAAGTGAGTATATGCTATGCATGTCTTTCTGGGTCTCAGTTACCTCATTCAGGATGATTGTTTCTAGTTTCATCCATTTGCCTGCAAATTGCATGATGTCATTGTTTTTAATAGCTGAGTAGTATTCCATTGTATAAATGTACCACATTTTATTTATCTGTTCTTTGGTTGAGGGACATCTAGGTTGTTTCCAGCTGCTATGAACATAGCTGAGCAAGTGTCCTTGTGGTATGATGGACATCTTTTGGGTATATGCCCAGGAGTGGTATAGCTGGGTCTTAAGGTAGATCTATTCCCAATTTTCTGAGAAACCTCCAGATTGATTTTCACAGTGGTTGTACAAGTTTGCACTCCTACCCCTTTCTCCATATCCTCGACAGCATGTGCTGTTACTTGAGTTTCTGACCTTGGCCATTCTGACAGGTGTTAGATGAAATCTCAGAGTCATTTTGATTTGTAATTCCCTGATGACTAAGGACATTGAATATATCTTTAAGTGCTTCTTGGCCATTTGCAATTCCTCTGTTGAGAATTCTCTGTTTAGCTCTGTACCTCATTTTTAAATTGGGTAATTTGGTTTGTTGGTATCTATGTAGGGTTGATGAAGATCTTTTCTCATCTTGTAGGCCGTTGCTTTGTTCTGTTGACAGTGTCCTTTGCCTTATAGAAGCTTTTCAGTTTCATGAAGTCGGTCCCATTTATTTATTTATTTATTTATTTATTTATTTATTTATTTATTTATATTAACTGTTGATTTTGGAGCCTGAGCTGTTGGTGTTCTGTTTAGGAAGTTGTCTCCTGTGCCAATGAGTTGAAAGCTCTTCCCTACTTCCTTTTCAATTAGATTTAATGTATCTGGTTTTATATCGAGGTCTTTGATCCACTTGGACTTGAGTTTTGTGCGGGATGTATAAATATAAATTTATTTACATTCTTCTACATGCATACATGCAGTTCAACCAGCACCATTTGTTGAAGATACTTTCTCTTTTCCATTCTATGCTTGTGACTTCTTTATAAAAAAAATATCAGGTGTCCATAGGTGTGTAGGTTTATTTCTAGGCACAACTTAGAAAGGAAGAAGTCAAAGTATCACTATAAGTAACCTGAAAAATTCTACCAGAGGACTCCTACATCTTCAGCAAATGGCTGGACACAAAATTAAAGCACACACATACACACACACACACACACACACACACACACACACAAGTAGCCCTAAACAGGCTGAGAAAGAAATTAGGGAAACAACACCCTTCACAATAGCCACAAATAATATAAAGTATCTTGGTGTAACTCTAACCAAGCCAGTGAAAGGCCTGTATGACAAGAACTTCAAGTCACTGAGGAAGGAAATTGAAGAAGATATCAGAAGCTGGAAAGATCTCCCATGCCCATGGATAAGTAGGTTCAATATAGTAAAAATGGCCATCTTATCAAAAGAAGTCTACAGATTCTATGCAATTCCCATCAAAACATCAACACAATTCTTTATAGACATTGAAAAAATATTTCCTAACTTCATATGGAAATACAAAAAAACCCAGAAGAGCTAAAACAATCCTGTACAATGAAAGAATTTCTGGAGGCATTGCCATCCCTGATTTCGAACTGTACTGGGGAGCAATAGTAATAAAAACTACATGGTAGTGGCATACACACAGACAGATTGATCAATGGAATCTAATTGAAAATCCCAATTATTTCTAAAAGATAAAAGTTGAAGCTCCAAGCAAACTTTCATACATCTATATGTATTATTCTCTTCACCTCCATTATAACATTTTGCCATACACACACACACACACACACACACACACACACACACACACACACACACACGCACACTACAGTCAATTGTTTTTCATTGTTTATGGAGAACAATCATTTTGCCTTTTCTATTATATGGCACAATCATTTTGGCTTAGTAACTTGCTCTTTGATAGCCATACTTGCAGAATATTGTTTGAAATTGGTCTTTAGGGGTGTCTGGCCCAGCCACCATCAGCAAAGCTTCCTGTTGAAGTAGACGGAAACAAATACAGAGCCCCCAAATGAATGATGGGGAGAGAGCGAGAGCGAGAGAGCGAGAGTGAGTGAGAGAGAGAGAGAGAGAGAGAGAGAGAGAGAGAGAGAGAGAGGAGAGGAGAGAGAGAGAGAGAGAGAGAGAGAGAGAGAGAGAGAGAGAGAGAGAGATCGGACTACTCAGTCTTCAATGGGATATCTTCATCAACTCCCTCTTCTCATGGCTCAGGGAACTACTTGGAAGAACAGGTGAAAAGATTTCAAGAGCTAGAAGGGATGGATGATACCAAAGAAATGGTGGTGTCCCGATACAACAAGACTGATGCATGTATGAACTGACAGAGACTGTGGCAGCTTGCATGGGGCCTGCACAGGTTCAAGCTAAGTGTGGTCTGAGCACTGAGAGGAAGGAAGGAGCAGAAACACCCAACATACACACACACACACACACACACAAACACACACACACAAACACACACACACACTCTGAGAAAGCAAGAAAAGAAAAGAAAGGGAACTTATCTTTGGACAAAACAATTGCTGTAAGGCATTGCGAGTCACCCAATGATTGGCAAGTTTAATGTTTGCATAGGAAAGAAGTGGAAGAAAATAAAACTTGAGCTGTCTGTCATGGTGGAAGCGCAGGGCTAGCAGACATTAGTGAGGGAAGCAAAGGACTACTGCTGCTTTTGTGGTTGCATGGTGCATTTTTCCTTCTTTCCCTCTTTGTTTATTTGTTTATTTGTTTGTTGATGTTAGGATGTGATTAGAAGGAGCTCTTCTCTGGACTGAGTCCATCACAGCCATGGTGTGACCACATCTGATGCTGAAATAAATGCACCTGACTACAAGAACATGCTATCTCACCCCTGGTACCAGTGGCTACAGCCTTTATTTCATTTTTCGATGGAGAGATATTTTGCTTTACTATTTTTTTCCTCCTCCTTCCCTTAGCAATTAAAGTTTTCTGTTAGGTTTTTGTTTGTCCTTCTCATATTTATTGTTTTTGAAAATCCAGCAATATTTTTTTTCTCACTTCGTAAAACTCGGGCACGTTCCAAACATTGCTTTACACCTTGTTTCTTTTCCTTGCCAATATCCACTGCAGAGGTTTCTGTACAATGCACAGAAGCATCTCTGTTTTAATGGCTTTGTAGTGCTACCTTGCCTGGACATATCATCGCTATTACAGAGCTGTGGCACTTTCATTCCCCATGCATCATAGCCCTAAAATGGCAGAGTGTGGACAGAGATTTATTTCTCAAACATCAATCTCATATTGAACTGGAGGTTTGTGGATCCCAGGCAGAACAGATGTGACAGGCACTGGGCAAGTTGGCTACTATTCTCATTTCCACCAGTGACTTTTTTGACAAGTCATTTAAACCCAGTCTTAGTTCTCATATCTGCAAAAGATAAGGTGTTGCTAAAAAAACTGAAGCTCAGCTACATTTTATCCTCTCCATCTTTTGCTCAGAGCTGGAAACCAGCTGTTTGCCAGTAGATATTTGTCAACCCAGCTCCCCAGAAGCAAAGCCCTGATCTGAGCCATTTGCTGATTGCCATGGTGTAAATGTGAACACAGTCAGTTCTGCCAGTCAGTGTCAAGCTGCTAACAGTTTAATATCCAGTTTGCAAGATTTCCAAAATTTAGCAACTGGCTGGTGGAAAAGGAAAATCTTTTAAAAGTGAACCTGGCACTCAGATATTGACTCTCTCAGACAGAAGGTACATACCCAAAGCTCAACTTCCATCTTACTAAGATTCTAAGAAGGAAAAGCTAAAGAACACAATCCACAAAGGCTACCACCATTGGCATCCACTGAAGTGTCCACTAATTTGTGGCACAAGAGGAATGCAAAGAAACAAAGAGACCCGCTTCTATAAATGTCTTATTGTCTTAAAAAATGCTTGCTTTATTTCGTCAAAGATTGTTATGCTAGTATACACTGGAATTTTGATTTGTACCAAAAAAGCTACATATATAAGCAGCTTTTAAAAATACAGTTCCACAGTCTCACCCTAGACTAATGCAGCTCAGGTCTTCAAAGCAAGGGACACAAGAAAGCCAGGTGTGCTGCCAGTGTTGGGGACACCCCTATGTCCTTGGCTGTGTCTTGTCTGGCCCTTGCCCATTTTTTCACACTGTCAGCTGTGCATCCACAAAGATGTTTTGGTTTAGCTCATCTAATTCAATCCTGAGGGGGGAATTCTTTAAAGTTCTAGATAGATGGCTCATATTATACCCATTTCTCCAATGGGCCAACAGAACTCAAAAATCTGATTTCTCATTTTTATTGCTCACATGTAAAAGCAACAAGAGCAACATCAGAGAATGTCCGAAGAGGCTCCATGTTCATTCCTTTGTATAAGATTTTGAAGAAATCTTCCCCGCCACCGTCCCCCTCTCTCCTTTCACTGGCCTTGAGAAGCAGCCGGCCATCCTAGCACACAAGAAATTAATTACCCTAGAGGACCAGGTGCAACCATTTAGTTGGTTGCCATGGGAACAGAAGCTCTACATCTTGGATTTTCCAGTACAGTGTCTTATTTCATAAAATCTCCACATAGGGCCTTTCGTAAAGTATCAACACAAGTGTGATTTAATTGCTTGGATGTATGCATTAACGCAGAAGCAAGAAAAATACTTGAATTCTTGTGTTGTTAAGTGAGTTAGCTGAGGAAAAAAAATCTGAAGAAAATTTCTTACATTTCATTGAAAATAACAACTTTTGGAGAGTCTCTCATCTCTAAGGATGACACCACAGGGCCTGATATAAATGCAAAGTTTACCCCAACACAAGAGGTACCACTGCTGTTATCCAAGATGACTCCAATATAAATTTGGTCTATTACATCTAGTTTAAGCTATTTTGAGAAGATTCCATTATAGACCCTCTTCCTCCATCTTAATACCTTAAAAACAAAGTATTTAAACTCACTATTCAAGCAGTGTTTAAGTTACTCTATACAGTCAAAGCTTTGTAAAAAGTAGTGTACTGATGTTGGTGTCTTCATTCTGGTAAACCCTTCAATTATTCTTCATGTACGATGCTAATGATGGGAGAAACTGTAGGGTGAGGATTTAGGAATGCTCCTTGTTGCTCTTTCAACTTGTCTGTAACTTCATACTATTCGAAAGAGCAAGGGTTGATTAGCAGGTAATTCAGGGCCATTGATTGCAGTGGATCAGCTAATCAATTATAAGTGGATACATTGATTGTGTTGAGTAGGAGATGGAATTAATTAGGAAAATCTTGGGAATCATTCTTTTAGGCTTTTACACTGAATTTTAATCATTCACAAGGTTTCTCTGTGTAGCCTTGGCTACCATGGGCTCACTCTGTAGACTCACAGAGATCCAACTGTTTCTTCCTCCCAGAGTGCTGGGATTACAGGTGTACAGCACTGCATCCAGCCTTTAAGCCTTGGAGGCTGTTTTTGCCTTTTCTTTCATAGCCTCTGTAACATGAGCAATACCATTACTTTCAACATGAACAGAGAACTACAGAGGCTTAAATGACAGCATTAGTCAACTTTGAAGCACTAACTGTCTTAAATTCAAGTGTCTGACATCATATGTGACTTCTGGAGGCCAATTAGTTCTATATTGACCTTTTATTAAATCGATGTCACTTGATATTTGACTGACACATTCACAACAAGCTCCCATTTGAAGACAATTCCCTTCTTCCAACTTTTCAGTGCAAACAGTACCTGAGGTGAAATCTGAGCCTTGAAGCAGTAAATATCTCTTGCTATTTACAACATTCTAAAGTTGTAGAGAAAGCTAGGAGAATGCCAGTGGTTTACCTTCTTTGGGACATGCATTAATTAATGCTATTTTATGGCTCAGGTTCAATATTGAATGACATTTCTCGTATTTATAATTTGGCACACATTAAGCACTTATTGATTAGATGAAGAAATGAAGTTGCAGAATAGATGTGATGGTCTTCAGAGCTAGCTGCTGCCAATGAGCTCTGGAGAGGGAGACCTAGCCAATTTGCAGAAAATTTTATTCCCAGGACTGCACTTACCACAGTGCAGTTGACGGACACGCTAGCTGACTTCATGGAGTACGATTATTGATGGAACTTGCAAGTCACAGAACTAGCTTGGCCTGGGTCTAATTCCAGGGTTCAGAAACCTCTAAGTTTTAGACTTTTTAATGTTCCGCTCTTTGACCTGAGCTTTGCAGCTGACTTTACAAAGATCAAGTGAAAAGTAGCAAGGGGAGAGGTGGGAGCATGTTGAGGTTCTTAATATATAAAGTCATTTTAAAATAAACAAAAGGAATGCTTCTGGTTAAAGTATAGCAAGAGCAATGGAATCCTCCCTCGAGCATGGAACAAACTATAAACAACAGAGGCAACAAGGAATGAAGACTTTTAAGACACTGAACATGAAGGAACAAAAGGCAGTATTCTTTGAGAATTGGAAAAGATGTGAGGTGAGGGAGACCGTGACTGACAACCAGCTCAAGTTTGGTGAACAACTCAGGAATTGACATATGGAAAGGAAGTAGAGATGGGTCCAGGGGTGTGTTTGAGTGAAGGATTGAAGGCAGGGTTCCAGGGAGGCCAGGTTAGCATCAGAAAGGAGGGAGCAGCACAGAGAATTCTGGAGAATGCCAGCAAGCACCCCCCCCCCCCGCCGCACCCCTAAGTCATCAGTGAGCACCAAGCAGGGAATGCACAAAAGACATTTCTATTTTTTTAATACCTATTTTTTATTACAATTTATTTACATTACATCTTAATTGTAATCCCTTTGCTCGTATCTTCCGGCCCCCACCCTTCTTAAGATAGGGAGGAAATTCTTCCGGGTTGTAGAGAGGGCAGCATGCTGAACAAGGGCTAGTTCATATTCCACAAAGCTAGAGTAGAAATCCACAGAATCGAGGGAGCCATAAGAGGAGAACTGGGGTGAGTTTTGCCTTCATAAAATGATCAGGTAAAGACATCTATCTCTCAGTGCTTGGGGGAAGGCAGATGACTAAACATTGCTAGGACTTCACGGTGCATGAAAGCAAGACCTGAAAACAGTTTCCAAGTAGTTTAATAGTGCTTCAATCCAAAGCTCAAAAATGTTTGTAGGAATACAAAAGTATCAGTGTCTAAAAAACTTAGAATCATGTCATCTGTTGATCAATAGAGCTTGTTAAGAAGCAACAAAATAGGACTCGTAATGATGAAAACCTCAATTGTAACAGCCTAGACATGGGGTCAATGGTAAAGCACAGCAGACAAATATATTAAATGTCATTGTGGCTTTATTCTGTAAGATAAGTAGCTATAGAAGGGATTAGGCATGAAAAGAAAAAAAAAGGTATTTTTAAAAATTTAACTTCTAGAAATGAAATACACAAGGTCTACAATGGCTGTGCTCGCTGGCCTTGTCTCTTCTGCCACTGAGTTGATTTAGCCTTTGCTGCTGCTGGTGTTTTCATGGATGCTATTAGAACTTGTGTTCTAGGCTTCCATCATTGGCTGAGGGCCAGTGGCTCTCCAGGCACTTTTCTGGTTGTGGGCACTAGACTGGAATTTCTGAGTTAGTTAGTCTTGTGGACAGAGAGACTGCTGTTCCTCGGCCTCTTCAGTGTCCAGGAGACAGAGACAGCGATTGCAAGGTTCAGTCTCAAGGACTCCAAAGCAAGTCTAGCATTCTCAGCCTCTCGGGGGTGAGACAGCTGTTGTTATTTTGATAAACGCTTGCTTAATAAATTCTTTATATATTTTTAAAACTCACTCTGCTGTGTTCCTCTTGAGACCCCTGAGTAATATAATAAATTAAATAAGATTAACAGCAGATTAGATAGCCCAAGAAAGATTAATATTGTAGACCGAATTAAATGCCTTCCCAAATTCGCTCATTGAATCTGTAGCTCACACTGGGATAGTATTTGAGACAAAGCCTTTTGGGGGTAATTAGAGCTAGAAAAGGTCATGAGAGGAGGGATCCTTATAGGAAGACAGGGGCAAAAGGTCCCTCACTCTGCATGTGAGAAGACAGAGAGAGGCAGGAAAAGGCCCTTCTGGGAGGACAGTGGTCTTCTGGCCTCTAGCCCTGTAAAGAATATGCCTTTCCTACTTAGGCCACAAGCTGGGCCTTGTTTGGTCCACTTGCAATGAGGAAGAATGGTTAAACTTGAAAAATAGCAAGGGAAGCAACCAAATGGGATCCAGAGAGGAAAGAGTTGTTTCCAAACACAAACGAGAGCACCCGCAGACTGTGGGGTGTGTTTGTCCTTTGCCCCACCTCACCCCCAAATTTTGAAGTATTTTCAGGAGGAGGGAGCACATAGAACTTGGAAATCAGTGTTTGAAAAATCCAAATTTGATAAAACTATATACTGAACGTATCCGAGTAACTGAACACCCCAGGGCAGGAAAAACGCAAAGTTAATCATAACCAGATTGCTGGTCACAAAGGATAAGATCTGTCTTGCAAGCAGCCAGAAGGAAGGTACGAAATACACAGAGGAACAAGGCAGAGAAGAGCAGATCTCTCACTAGAAAGAATTCAAACCAGAACATTCTGTTTAATACACTGAGAGAAGGAGAACATGGCTGCCTGTGCAAGGCTCTGGGTTCAATGCCCAGTGCAAGGAGGAGGAGGAAGAAAAGGAGTGGGGAGGAGAAGAAGGAGGAGGGAGGAGGAAGAGGAAAAGAGAGGGGAAGGAGGAAAGAGAAGGAAGAGGGAGGAAGAGTGAAGAGGGAAGAAGAAGGAGGAGAGAGAAGGAAGAAGGAGGAGGAAGGAAGAGGAGGGGGAAGGAGAAGAGAGTAGGAGGAGGAGGGAAGAGGATGAAGGAGAAAAGAGAGGAAGAGCACAGAGAAGGAAGAGGAAGAGAGGAGGAGGAGGAAAGAGAAGGGCAGGAAGGAGGAGGAGGGAAGAGGAGGAAGGAGAAGAAGACAGGAGAAAGGAGGAGGAGGAAGGACGAGCAGAATAAGCAATAGCAACAGCAACAATGGCAGCAGCAACAAACCAAATCCAGCAACCTAGAATTCTAGCTCCAGTAAAACTATCTTTCAAAAACTGGAGGTGTGACTTGGTGGTAGGCTATTTCCCTAGCATACACACCACAGTATCCAGGCTTCAGTCAGAGCACTGCAAAACAAGACAAAACAAAAATGAGCCACCAAATTAAAAAAGAAAAATTGTCAGACCAACACTACACAGAATATTGGAGCAAACCCTTTTGATCAAAGGAAAGCAACGCTGGATGGAAACTGGCAGCTTAACAAGGGAAGTCTAAACACAGAACACAAGAGATGGCAACAGAGAAACTAGGACAGTGTTTATGTCTTTTAAAAAACTCCCTTCAAAAGATAATTGTCCAAAGAAAATTAATGATGCATGTGGAGTTTGAGGCACACATAGAACCAAACGAATAAAAATAAAATAGACAAAGGTCACGATCAGAGGAGTGTCCTAAGGTTCTTATAGCAGGCAAAAATATGGTAGAGCCTGTAATGAATAAAATACACCCTCTATAACCTGTAAAGCAGCTACTAGGTAACACACAGAAAAATAGTTACAGCTACCAAGTAACACAGGAGATAAAAGAGAATCATAACCAACTTCCAGTAAAGGTAGAAGAACAGAAAAAAGGGGATCAAATAAAGCAAAGAGGCACAGAGAAGACAAAGAAGATGACTGACCTGACTGTAGGGACCAGAATCAGCTCAAGACATCCCAAGACCAAATTATCCGCATAAAGGGAATATTTGCCTGGGGTGAGGGTGGGATAAAGACCAGGGAATAAGAGTCAAAGGCAGGAGATAGAGGATGAGGGAGAAGAGGAAAGGAGCCAGGGAGAGGAAAAGAGGTCTTTGTTTTAGGGGTCAGAGAACAAAGGACTGCCTCTGGATAGAGAAGAGACAGATGTGGCCCATAGGCAAATTCCAGTTTATAAAGGTAAAATGGGAAACCCCATGTTAGGATGAGGGATTTAATTAGTTGAGCCAAAGGGGGTTTTTGATTGCTGGACTTCAACAGTTTGATAGCTGGACCGTGGTGGTCAGCCTCGAGAGGAGGAAGTGGCCAAATAAGAGAATAGATCTTGGTGGGTAGCTTTTTTTTTTTAATAGATTTTTTTATTAATTTATTCTTGTTACATCTCAATGTTTATCCCATCCCTTGTATCCTCCCATTCTTCCCTCCCTCCCATTTTCCCATTATTCCCCTCCCCTATGACTGTTCCTGAGGGGGATTACCTCCTCCTGTATATGCTCATAGGGTATCAAGTCTCTTCTTGGTAACCTGCTGTCCTTCCTCTGAGTGCCACCAGGTCTCGTAATCTAGTGGGTTTTAGCAAGGCAGAAGGAATAGGGGAGCAGGGCGAGGCTGTTAGAGCCATGTTTGCCACACACAGGCTGCCTAGAGTCCCTTTGTTGATTCTCTTTTATCCCAACACTAATGTAGCACACAAGGCTCAGCATGCTGCTCGGGAGCCAAAGGAACAGACTGGGTTAAAAAGTCAGACCTGAGTTTCAATACAGATGTGAAGTCAAAAGGAAAAGATGGGAAAAGATCCACACTCCTGCATGTGGTTGACCCAAGTACTCAATAGAAGAAGATAATTTTTAAAATGTACAGAATATTCATGAAATAGATAATGCCCCACTTAAAGCAATGTTCATGAGGAATATATTGATCGAATTGTGAAATCAAT
The DNA here is from genome assembly GCF_903995435.1 of Acomys russatus. Taxonomy (NCBI): domain Eukaryota; kingdom Metazoa; phylum Chordata; class Mammalia; order Rodentia; family Muridae; genus Acomys; species Acomys russatus. Next base: position 22,171,512 of record NC_067148.1, read on the forward strand.
TAAGTGAACAATAAGAAATGAGAAACAATTAGAGAAAACACCCCCCAAAACGTTAGTGGTGGTTACCTGTAGGTCATGTGATTTGACGTGATCTTATTGGCCTTGCCTTATACGTTACTCACCGCCAATAAGAAAGCTTGAAAATCAGCTATTAAAACGTCTACCAGGCTACAAGCCCTTGTCCAAACTACAGGACAGTTTCCAAGCATAGGAAGTAGGTTGCAGTTTTAACCCTTTCCATTACCCTTTGGGAGTTTAGGCTTTCTTAAAAAATAAACTTTGAGATGAACACTCTATTTCTCCCACTGCCATCAGGTACCTGCCTGTTCAGACCTGGGCTTGGCTGCTTCTCATTCGGTGTAGAATAACATGTATTTCTCTCTGTGGGGAAGCACAGAGCCGCTGGTTCTTTGTTAAATTGTAGTTGAGTAAGACTCTCCTGAGACAGCATAGAGCCACACCCACACTAGCTGCTTGAGCTGCTGCTTAAAGCCCAGGCTTCATTTTGGACCAATGTCGTTGGCAAAAGGTGTGATTCCCTGAGCATCCCAAGGATAAGCCATCATCGTCACCGTGGTGCTTTGATCATTAGTGTTGGTAACCGACACCTAATTATTTAGTGGCCACTAACCTCTTTTAATTTAATGTGGATTGAGAGAGGTTAGTAAATGACAATGTGGGAACAAGCTACAATGTAGAAACTTGAATCAGGATAGACTTGAAAATGCGTCATTGAATCTTAGTACTTAGGTAATGCTACTAACTTCTTAATGAAGGGTACTTCCACACAGTGGCTCCTCTTCATTGGGCTTCCTTCCTTCCTTTCTTTCTTTCTTTCTTTTTCTTTCTTTTTCTTTCTTTCTTTCCTTGGCTTTTATTTTTAATTAATTAATTAATTAATTAATTCACTTTACACCCCGAGCATAGCTCCTTCCTTTTCCCCCTCCCCCTCCCCTATTTCTCAGGAAAAGGGGAGCCTATACCCACCCTCCCCATTTCATCAAGTCACATCAGAACTGAGCATGCCCTCTTCCCCTGTGGCCTGGCAAGGCAGCCCTACCGGGGGGCGGGGGAAATGACCAAAAAGCAGACAACAGAGTCCATATCAGAGACAGCCCCTGCTTTCCTTACTAGGGGACCCACAAGAAGCCTGAGCTGCTTATCTGCTACATCTGTGTAAGGGGTCTAGGTCCAGTCTATGCAGGGTATTTGGTTGGTGCTTCGGTCCCTGCAAGGCCCTCTGAGTCCTAATTAGTTGGCTCTGTTGGTCTTGTGGAGCTTCTGTCACCTCCAGGTCCTTCTATCCATGGACCTACTCTTTTTTACCAGACTCCCTACCTTCGTCCAATGTTTGGCTATGAGTCTCTCCATCATAGCAGTTTGGATCTGCTGCTGGGTGTAGCAGAGGGCAGCTATGCTTGGCTCCTGTCGGCGAAAAAATATAGGAGACTATAGGTAATAGTGGCATGGGATGGCGTTCTTCCATGGCGTGGGTCTCAGGTTGGGTCAGGCATTGTGGCTGGCCAGTCTCTCTATCTTATATGCAGGGTAAAAATTTTGGGTCGAAGTTTTTGTGGATGGGTTGATGTACCCCTCCCTCCACCAGGAGTCCTATCTAGTTAGAGGGTGTCCTCTTCTATCTCCATGACACTTGCTGCTAGGAATCTCAGCTAGAGTCACCCCCATATTCTCCCAGAAGCCTACCCTGTCCTATATGTCTCCTGCTTGTCACAGAGGTGCCTCTGCCCATGGTGTCTGTTCTCACTGCAGGGCCATCTGTGCCCCCTCCCCCATCCCCAGGCCTGACCTCTGCCTTCACTTCTCTCTGCCTTCCCTCCCTCATTTTGTTCCCTCTCTTCAACCACTTCTACTGTTTATTCAACTTCCCCTCCTGAGTGCGCTTTATGTACTTTTTTTTTGTGTGTGTTGAACATGAGTGACAGTCACTTAGTTTACTTTAAATGTATGCGACAGAGAGAATGTCAGCTCAATTTTTATTTCTTTTTGGAAGTCATCTTTATTTTGAATAAGTGAGATATATCCATCCCATTTGAAGAAGAGTGCCAGCAGGAGCTCAAAGTTTCTTGTAGGGTATGACGATTCATGACTGGCTGTAGTCTCTCCCACACACCAAGGCATTCGTTCATTGTTTCATATTGTCCCTCTAAGCGCTTTCTACAGATTTGCAGAAAGTTGAGCATGAAGAGAAATGTATATCCTCTCTGGTGGGGTAATAAAATATTTCCATTTTCCAGTGGTTTGTATAGACTCCATCAGATAGCTGAATAAGAAATGTTTTGCCAGCTCTTCTGTTCAGGCTTTACTCATCAGTGAATAACAGTTTGGCTAGCTTGTATTTTCCCAGCCAGTTTCTGCTGCTGTTTCGATTGGCAGATGTTTCCCTTTTTTAATCCAACACTACATTTTATCTTCAAAGAATGGACCATTTTTCTGTCTACCAAGACCACTAAAGTATTTTTCACAATTTCCTCTCCACATAGTCAAAGCCAAAATATCTCAAACCATGGATATATTTTACCTCTTTCTTGTATCAATTTTGTCAAGTGACACATAGGGCTCACGGGGTTCCCTAATCCTGGATAGTTTATGTTGGACTTACAAACTCGTCACCAAGAGATGGAATGTTAAGTCTAGCTAATCACAAATTAACCAACGCATACGTCTTTGTTTTGCTCTTATTGTGCTGACAAAATACCAGAGAAAGCACTCTAGGGAAGAACTGATTCTGGCTTACAGCTCCAGAGGATATGAACCATCAGTGCAAGCAAAAGTGAACAGGAAGTAAGGCCATGGAATCGCACCTCAAGGCTTACGCCAGGAGGCCCATTTCCTCCTACAGAGCTCCACCTCCTTGGACATTCTACAGCTTTCCAAAGCAGAACCATCAGCTAGGAAATAAGTCTTCAGACACTTGATGACTCTGTTGGAGAACATCCCATATCCACACCACACCACCATAGATAAAGCTGAAAGGAAATATGCTAGGTAGAAAGCAACTTATCTCTCAAGTTTTGTGAAGCCATGCCAGCACCGCCCTAATTAACATAGAAGGAAGACAGCAATAAAGATGAAGGCGAAGGGTCATTTCCCCATCTGAGGTTTGGGCTGTTGGTACCATATTAGTGCGTATTAGAAAAGGTTTTAGTTGCCATGGTAAAGATACAGGTTGTAATACAGCGCTACAGTGATGAAGGCCATCGGATGTTTGTGGTTTTCTGGTACCTAAAGCAGTGCCAAAACCTTTTGCAAATATTTTATTATAGATAACACAGTTCCCTATAATTACGTTTTTGAAATAAATCCTGTGCTAAAAAATTCATTTTGTGATTTAGTTACTGTTCTATTGCTATGAAGAGACACCATGGCCAAAGCAACACTTAGAAAAGAAAACTTTTAACCATGTGCTTGCTTACAGTTGTAGAGGGTTAGTCCACAATCATGGCAGGAAGCAGGCAGGAATAGTGCTGCAGCAGTAACTGAGAGCTACATAACCATCAGGCAGAGAGAGGGGGCGGGGCTTGGCATGGCTTTTGAAACCTTAAAGACAATCCCTAGTGACACATTTTCTGCAACAAGGCCACACCTCCTAATCGTCCCCAAATGACTCCACTAAGCAGGGACCAAGTTAACATTCAAACATGTCAGTCACTAGGAGCCATTGTCACCCAAACCACGGACAACTTCTTTTGTCTTCTCCTCTCTAGGCTGACCAGTCTTTATCTGACACACCCTCTACGTGTTTCTCTTGCACAATTTCTTTTCATTACCATTTGTTTTCCTTTAGCAAGCATCCTCCCGATGGCTCGTCATGGAATTTCTGGAAAAGGGTACTTGTATAAAACTGGTATTACTTGGGTATGATTTGGATACGGTGAGAAGTCATACGACTTGGGATTTTCTTGAGCATTGGCTTCTTTGTGCTGTGCTCAAGAATATAGCCTGGTGTTTGAAGAACCAGGACTGTGAAGGAAGAGGAAAGGAAGAAGAAATGGAAGGACTCAGTGGGAGCCTTGGTTCTTGGCTGTGCCTTGCAAATTGCTGAGTGAACAAAATCATTATTTCTTACTTCACCTGTTTTTAGGTCACCTTACCTATTGAGCCCTGGGAACCCTGTATTTATTCACCACCTCCATCTTTATTCCTTCACAGAAGTGTTTAATTTAGGCTTTCACCTACATTTCTGTAATACCTTGCTAGTTGGTCTCTCTGGCCTTCTTGTCCTATAATCTATCCCCTGCCAACTACCAAGGATTTTACTAGTAGTCATTCTGATTATATGTGTCCCTGAGGTCAATCTTTGGAGAGTGCCCGGACCTCCATTATAATCAGGATACTGCCATTGATTTTTATGTGTTGTGGTAGCCAAAACATAGGCTGTGATCATATGGTGGGGGAGGAGGTCTCCTTTGGTCACAGTTCTAGGGGAAGGGAATAGGGTGAAAGAGGGAGGGGGGAAGATACAAGTGAGGGGAAAACAATTGAGATGTAATCTGAGTAATAAAATTTAATAATTAAAAAATTAGGAAAAATAGATGTGGACTTCAATCAGTCACGGTGATAACCACCTGTAGGGCCAGCACACAGGAGGCAGGGGTCAGCCTGGTATATACAGCAAGTTCCAGACCAGCCAAGGCTGCACAGTAAGACCCATGCTACATCCCCATCCCCAAAACAAGAAAAAAGAACATTAACAAGATTTCAATGACAAAAAAATACCAAAAAACAAAACAAAACAAAACAAAAAACCCAAAATCTGGTCTAGAATCAAGGCCCCATTTCTGATAGCATTCTATTGGCTAGAATTCAACCATACATCACATTTATTGCAAATGAACATGGGAACTGTAGTCTATTATGTGCCCAGGCAAAGATGAGACTGGAAGGATGGCTAGCCTAACACAGTACATTGTTTTAAAACCTCCAAGACAAATATTCATTAATATAGACATTCCCTCACTAGCAGACAAAAAAGAGAACTGGCATTTATTGACTGTCTACCATGTGCTCTGCATAGTTTTTGTAGGAGTCTTAGTCTTCTTTTATGTCTGGAACTTAGCAGATTGTCTCGCATACAACTGTCCCGGAAAAAAACTTTGCTGAACTGAACTTTGCAAAAATATGGAATATTTTAAAACTATGAATTGTCTAAACAGTTTTCCTAACCTTGTTAGTTTTTTCTCCTCCTCAATGCCCCTCTCATAGATCTACTTTTTTCCATTTGATTTTTCTAGTGTTAGCCTTTCGAGATCACGTTTTCCTGCTCCATTGCTAAATAAAACAAGCATTTAACTTGAAGGTGAGGGCTACTATGCTTCAACAATATCCTCATAATGACTCTGGTTGGATCTGTCCTCACCGGAAAGATGATTCAGACAAGTTTCTGATATGTATACGTTGGACGGCTGATGATTAAGGATTGTTTTTGAAGACAAAAATTCAGAAGGGAAGTGGGACCTGATGCCTAAGTCCTCGGCATTCTAAGGAGTTCCTTTCAGATTGCTAAGGAAGATGTTTTCACTCATTCCTCCTTGCTGTAAAAATAAACCAAAGCCAGTTAGATTCAAAATATGGCTGAGTGCTGCTGGTTGATCTTGATGCCTTTTCTTTGAGAAGGGGAATGGAGGGACAAAAAGAATAGTATTGTATTATCCTTGGAATGTTAGTGAAAGACATTAGCCTAATGGGAGAACACAGGGTTAAAGAGGAGAGGACGATGGTCTGAAAAAGAGAGGACCTGTTGGCCACCCTGAAAAACCACATCAGTCTCAATGACCAATATAAAGGCATCTACTGCACTGGGCAACCTCACACTCAGAGGGAAGTGGGGATCATCTGAGTCACATGATTACAGTCTTTAGACAGCCAGAGGAAGAGCCTGGCTTTCCCTTCCCCATCTCCTCTGCATCCATGAGGTGTCAATGCTGTTTGTAGTTAATCATGTTTGTTTAAGAGAAGGCAAATTCTTTGGTTTACCAGACAGTGAGAGATCCTACATTCCCCAGCAGGCCAATGATGGACTGATACCCGGAGGCTACAGTTTGTTCTCCTCAACCTCACGTCCCTTCTAGAGACAATCCTGGGCTCTCAGGTCTGAGTGCTCAGGGCCAGTCACCATTTCCTTTGTACAAGGCAGCACCCTCAATAACCAGCCATCTCAGGTAGAGGTGCTGACCTCCACCTCCTGTTCTTTAGACAGAAGCTACTGAATTCCATGAAATGGAAAAGCTCTTAGTGGTGGGCGATGCGGCTCTCTCAGCTACACCTCACATGGCAAATGTCACTTTCATAATAATTCCAAGACTCTAACTTTCAACTTCAATATTGCATGCCTCTTCTGAGGTCTGTCTGAGAAAATAACTTAACACTGTCTCAAGAGATCTACCCACAAAATGCCAGCATTTCTCTCTCATTTTCCCTCAAAGAGGCATCTTGAGGAAGAGCAGAACGGTGAAGCTGAATTCAGCCTTTTTGTGCCTCAACTCTGTCTCTGGGGAGTCTGAGGGTGGGAAGTGAGGGAAGTCTGGCTTCCGGTGGTTGAAAAATCATTGAGAAAAGCCAAGAGAGGGAAGTGGGAGGCATTGAACTCTGAACTCTATTTGGGGAAGTGAGGGACAATTTTAGACACTGCTAATTTTTGCAACTGTTTTGAACTGTTTTCTCTCGTGAATCCAGTCAGACAGAACTAGACTGTCAAAGGATCATTCCCTGTTCCCACTCATATCTCTTTAGCCACTTTGTAAATATTTCCTCCAGGACGTTTCCAACCTGTGAGCTGTGTCTCCAAGCCGGGAGGCAGGTGCCCACCAGACAGACAGGTCACATGTGGTCCCAGCTGCAGGACCCAGCCCTGACACCTAAGGTTTCTGTTGTTATTCTGCACAGCTTCTGACTGAAGATAAACTACCTTGTGAGACTAAGCTTAAGGTGAGCTATGATGAAATCAGTCAGAGAATAATTGGGACGCATTCATACACAGGAAGCTTCTTGCAAAAGGCAGTAGTAGTTTGGGAGGAAACGCAGAAAGGGAATTTTCAAATATTATTTGACAGCTGCAGCAATGGAATTTTCTTTTTCTTTAAGCTGACACAAATTGCTTCTGAAAATTGTTGATCCTAACTGTAGAGTGACTGTGTGAGGTGAGAGAATGAGTCCTTGTTTTTCTTGTTGTTGTTGTTTGTGTTCCTGCTGCTGTCTTGACTGTCCGCCCCTGCCCCCAGGACAGGTCCCTGGCTTTGGTTTAATAGAACCACTTTAGAACAAAGCTAGGAAGAAAGAGCAAGGCATTTGCATGAGGTTGCATAGGAGTCAAACTCGGGTCCTTAGGCTTGGTGGCAAGGTGCCTTCACTTGCTTAACCAACTTGGTAGTCCCCGCTAATTCCTTTTATTCCTTCTCCCATCTTCCATCTTGAGTTCTAAGTAAAGGGAAGCAAATGCCTGAAGAGGGCACAAGCTTTAATCACAATACTCAGGAGGCAGAGGCCAATGGATCCCTGAGAGTTCAACATCAGCCTGGTCTACACAGAAACTTATAGGCCAGCCAAGGCTACATTTTATGGCCTGTTAGTCTAGCTTATCATTGCTGAACTTTCATGAACTGTCTTCAAAAATATGATTTATTTTCTCTATACATAACTATTGCTGATTTAAATAATTTTTCTCTTCCACATTTTGGACACATCTTTTATGTCTGTGATTGAAAGCTTTGCTCAACCAATTGCTCTAAAAAAATTTTTCATAAATCTATCTCACTGTGCTCAAGGATCTGGCTGAGTTTAACAGTAATCCCACCCGAGTCAGCCACTGCAAGTCACTGTTTGGGAAGATCTACATTCCTTTTCTTTAACAAGCCCATATAAATAGCTGATTTTTGTGCTCAAAGAGGGTTTATAATCCTTTCTACTACATCAATTCTTTCACCTTAGATCTCATAAGCTTCCTTGGCTTCTTTAAGAAGTATGGAAAAAAAGAGACAGTATAAACACAGCGTTCTGCTTATAAAAATATTACCCCGAATAGCTACTCATGATACATTGCTTCAGAAAGTGGCCACAATGCTACTTGCCTTTTGTAATGTGGCTTTGTCACTTGTCCCATCCAAAAAAAAAAAAAAATTGCCTATTTTCCAGTTACATTGACCTTGTCTGTTGTCGTGATTTACCTTGGCCAGCAGAATGTGGCTTCACCTCTGACATGGGCCATATGCAGCTTTCACATATACTTTCAATTCCCTCTACGCTGGGAACGAGTCTGGACTAGCTTGCTGGAGAATGAGTGCTCATGTGGAGCAAGGCCAGCCAGAGATAGCCAAGACCACCAGACATTAAGTTGAAGCTAGCCAATGACCTGGTATTGGAGTGACCTTCAGCCAAGACAGGAAGGACTGCTTACCCAAGCCCAGCCAAGAACAGCAGAGTGGCCCAGCCGATTCAGTCACAAGTGAAAATGACTGTGTATTATCTCACTGAAGGGCTTCAGTTGTTTGGTACATAGACTAATCCTGGCAACAGAAAACTAATGTGTGAACTAACAAAGAAATGCTATCATCTCCCAGAATGCTCATGGACACTTGTGGAGGGTTGGCCATAGAAGAGAGAAGAAATCTGTTTTATTCGTACTTGGACATAGACCTTTACTTCCTAGTGCAATACCTGAAGCTTAAGAAGGCTGTGTCTATACTTTTTGTCTATTGACCCACCTCTTCTAGTTACGGACACTTAAATATCGGAGGTCAGACTGCGCAAGTTATAGCACCAATAACCAAAAGTGTATGACAACTTGTCATGAGTCAGACCTTTTTGTGGAACGTGAAGTTTGAGCAGGTGAGGCAAAAGTAATGTAGCTTTTCTACCAAATTAAAAGCAGGTATATCATAAAGCAAAATTCAAAGTTTAACATGCGTTTACAATAGAGCATGATCATGCATTTCTCTCTCCTAGTGGATTGAATGTCTCTCTTTCACTTAATTTTTAAAATAGCTTATTTATTATTGTGCAGAGGCATATTGTCATATGTGTGGGTGTCGTACATGTGGTGGCCAGAGAACAATTTTGGGGGTTCTTTCCTTCTAATATTCAGGTCCTCAAGATTGAACTCAGATTCACAGGTGCCGTTTACACCCTGGGCTGTCTCACCAGCCCTCTCCACTAACTCTCATGTTGAAACCCTACCTCACAGTTGTTATGGTATGGCCTGGTGCTTTGTATTTGATTGTTAATTATTTTGCTTCCCCAAGTCAGCTTGTTGTCTTTTATAAGCAGACTGTCATGTACCCAGAATGATAGTGTGCGATTTTGCCTCCAAATGATCCCTGATTAGCTGAATAAATACCTTCACCTGGGCAGGGCAGACGTGAGGTAGGCAGAGCTAAGGTTTGTAGGCTTGGAGGAGAGAAGGATCATGGGAAGGGGAGAGACAGGTATGAGAGAGGAGAAGGACACCACCATGAATTTGCATAAAGAAGAAGCATGTGGCTAGGAAGACTTTACTCTGCAAGATCAGCATGGCTGGAGAGGAGCAGCCCGGATGGAAAGCATGTGCAAATGTTTGCATTATTTTGGATGAGAAGTAGCCCAGATAGGAATGATTAGACAAATGGCATGGGCTGTGGGACTGGGAGATAACAAGGTAGTTTAGGGCGTTAATATCTGCCCAGTCCCAGGTGAAATAAGGCTGATTAAAGTTCTATCATGTGTCTGTGTCTTTTATTGGTATGGTAGCAAGTTAATAATAGCTGCAGAAATCATTTTTTGTATTACTAATAAACATAGCCCACTTTATTTTCCACAACACACAATGTGATGGTATTTGTAAGCACGTCTTTGGAGGTGATGATTTAATGGGAATGGGACCTTCAGTTTGGGATTAATAGCTAAAGGAGGAGACAGAGGAGAGCTTTTATTCCCCACATCTGTATGGATGCAATGAGAAAGAGACCATCCACATACCAGGAAGAGAGCCTTCTCCAGAACCTCATCATGAACCTTGGCCTCAGACTTACAGCTTGTAGAGCAGCATAAATTTCTGCTATGTAGCAAGGCCCTGTCTCTAAGGAACAGCCATAGAGAAACGAATCACCATTGACGGGCTTAAATTTTGACTCTACCAGTGATAACTCACAATGAGGGGTCCCCAGGAGCCAACATGGAAGGGGGTGGGATATGGGAGCAAGAAAACAAGGACCAGGTAAGAGTTACTCTCAGGTTACACAGTTTTATTTCAGGAGATCCTACCTCAAATAAAGGGGTTTGTTAATTTTAGTACAATAAGCATGTCTGATGCAAAATTTGTGCCACACTAAAATTACTGGCTGTTTACCTGAAATATAAATTTATTGGCCATTTTAAGTTTTATTTGGCAGCTCTAAGGGCCAATTCTCCACAAAGGCAAAGAGTTTTGTGAGATGTGAGAAAATCAAACTACTTTACTAGTCAAGTTTTCTGTTTTCCCTAAAGCTGAAGTTTCAAGTCCTCGGTGTGACTTACCTATCCCTCACCTTCTACCACCTTGTGCCTTGGCCATTGTGACACTTATTCAAATGTCACTTTCTGGGAGAGCCCCTCAACTGGTGATTGTCTCCGACTGGCCCCATCTGATAAGATCTATATCCCTAGTCATAGGATACATGACTCAAACACAGGATCTTTCTATACGCTGTGGGTAGCTCAGCCATCGGAATGTGAGTCTACAGCCATCGTCCTTATTCTGACTGCACAGCACTTAACCACACATGGAGCGAGAGCCCGACCAAGATCTATGAGCAGAACCAATGAACTCCGATGTTGTACCCAGTCTACAGAAAAATTTAGACTATTGGCACAAGTTAGTTCAGGATACTTCTGAACACTATTATTGTTTTCAGCTCCCGTTAAGAATCATGAAAAAAGCCAAATTGGTACACTTTAGCTAAGGGCTGGAGAGATGTCTCTCAGTGGATAAGACCGCTTGCTTTTCTTGCAGAGGACCAGGGTTCAGTCGCTCATACTCCTGCCAGGTGTCTGACAATCTCTGGTAACTCCAGTGACACAGAATCCAACAGCCTCTTTTGGTCTCTGTGAGCATCACATGGACACAGCCCAAATACAGAGAAGCAGGCACATGCATAGAAGTAAACTTAAAACTAAAATTTAAAAATGAAAAGAAGCGTTAGCTAGAGAAATCAGCAAGGGGCCCTGGTCTACTTGTTAATACTCAGTTACTGTTTGCAGAGAGGCTGTGGGAAAGTCTTAAGTGCGTTTGCATATTTAAATGTTTCTTCGGTGTGTTAATTTGTTCCAACTTTATATTGTATAGCAGGGTTTTCTTATGTTTCCATAAATTGGGATAAATATAAGAAAGCTATTTCTTATGTTTCCATGTGGGTAGCTCAAACTCACTTTCCTTCTACATCCATCTCCTTTTTTTTTCCCCCTGAGCATATGTACTTTTCATCTTTCTTCCCCCTACAAAGAAGACATTTCATTTTATCAGCTAGAAGAAATACATAAAAATAGCTGTAAGCTTCTAATGGGGAGTAAAGAAAGAGCATAAAAAATTTAAATCTGCAATTTGCAAAGCAACAGTAACTCTCAACACTAACCGAAGGAAGGGAGTGGAAGGCCCAGTTAAAGAACATGTTAATAGTCTTTTGGGGGAGCCCCTCACTGCCTCTGGAAGTGAAATCACCATACACCTGTGTGACTCAGAGAGTCTGATCTGATCCATTTTGCATTCTTGTCTTGGCGCAATTGACTGCAACCTTCAAAATATAATGAATGAATTGTGTGGTGTCACCCGGGTGTGGGAGTGGAAGGAGGTGGAAGATTTAGGGAAAATGTCAGACTCAAGTGGGAGCTAAGAGCCAGTCACTGCATTCATTTGCCTCACGCAGCTGAGTATAGCAACCAAACGGAAGTGGGCTACACTGAAAAAAGTTAAGGGATTACATGCTTTTTTTTTTTCTTTTTCTTTTTTTAATTAAATGCTTCTTGTGTTTTACTTGACTGATCCTTGTCTTCTCCCTCCTTGTGTCAGAGCAGCGTGACGTTGTCCACAGGGGGTGGGTACAGATTTTCTTCTGGTTATAATGGAAATAGTTCCCGGCAGCAGACATGAGTGTTTGCCCAAGGGAAAGGCTGCATTTGTCAAGGATTTTCTTGGATGCTGCACTTCTCACTGGAAATAGTTATTTACTGTTAATTAGCCCTAAATACAGTTGAACATAGTCAAGGCCTTATTTTAAAGCCATCATTGGTGTCTCAAATCTGACTGCAGTGGAAAAGAATGAGTGACAGTGATTTAAAAAGGCAGCTGATGGGCACGTATTAGAATTCATCATCAATAATGCAATCCAACAAGAGGGACAACATGTATTTTATGTTCCCATAAACACAGATTTAGTGCAAGGAAGCCCACATAATAGGACTTGTGGCATGGGCTGAATTGCTCCGAATTTAATTTTAGAACAACATAAAAGATCCAATATTCAGCTGCAGGGCAGCAGCCCCGCTTCAGCTTGGGGGAGGCATCTGTTACGAGAATGGAAGCAATTTCTGCAGTTTGCACTGAGTCCCTTCTAATCAGGAAGAGCCTCATAAACTGAAAGTGATTTCACCTTTCCCCAGCCACAGCATAGTGCCCGTTCTTAGCTGCCCATTTCCCTCTCTAAACCACCTTCGGTCAGTCAGTCTGTCTTTCTGTCTTTCTGTCTGTCTGTCTTTCTGTCTGTCTGTCTGTCTGTCTCTCTCTCTCTGTCTCTCTGTCTCTCTGTCTCTCTCTCTCTCTCTCTCTCTCTCTCTCACACACACACACCACATTTTGTGGCCAATAGAATTTCTTTTTATTATTTCCCACCTATCAACCTGATGTAGATAAATTTCTCTGGGGACCGAGGAAGGAAATGGTTAACTTCTCCTTGAGGTGGAGGGGACTCAGTGGTGGAGTAACCTGTCCACTCATCCAGCAGTTTATGTCATCACCTGCCAGGTATCCAGATGTGTGCTGTGCATATAAGAGCCCTAGCTGCCCCAGATTTCTCTCTCTGCCCCTGTGCTCCCCCACCCCACACCTTCTCTCACGTGCCCCTCTCTTAAGGTCCCTCTCTTACACCAGATCTGTTTCGTGGTGTAATTTCTCAAGGGTACAGCTTGGCATGGGCCACCAAAGATAGCCCTCCCTCACTTGCATTTTTGTCCTGTGGATTCCTCCCTTCCTGGGAGCAGGGAGGCCACCTCTCAAGGCTATCTTCATCCATGCTGTTGTCGAGCACTGTAGCCTGGACCTTGGCTAGCACCGTAAGGTTTAGCTTTGGAAACTTTGCCTCAAGCATATACCTGTTCACCTTTGTTGACCTCAGGTCACATCTCCAACACATGAGGGGGGTGGTCCTCTCTGATCACTGCCACATGTCATGGCCGTTCCCACCCCTCCCATGATTTTCTGCCCAGGCTGATGCTCCCAGAGGAAGAACCTTTTCCTTTCACTCCCAAAGGAATGCCCACATTTCCTGTTCGGCTAATGAAAACTACCCTCCCAGCCACCCCCAGCCTTAAACTGAAAGCAAACCCTCCCCTCCCCCTGTTTCTGGCAGTCTTGATCTAGGGGGAGTGAAAGAACCTGCTATTATTTAAATATACCCTCAGTTAAATTAGATCTCGATTCAGGAAGCTGATCTCACCCCACAAACCCTCCTTCCCTGGAGGATGAAGCAAAGCCCCCCCCCCCCAAGGCTCCTGTGGCCCTGCCAGCCATGCGTCCCCCAAAGCAGCTGCCCTGGGTTATTCCTGGGCACAAAGACCCTGGCAACAACAGGGTGAAGATTAGCATCTTAGAAAGCGAGTTTCTAAACTCAAACAAGGTGTGAGAGGAAGATGGGAAAGAAGGGAGGTACAATTTCTTCGTCACAGTTTGCAAATGCTGGCACTTTCCATATATGATTCTTGGTGCTTGAGCCACAAACGTTAGGGGAAGAAGAAAGAGTGAGAAAAAGTGGCTGATCTGTACATCACAAATATTATTGGGCAGAATGATCAAAACCCATGACTTCCCAATGGGAAAGGTATGTATGTATGTATGTATGTATGTATGTATGTATGTATGTATGTTACTTTCTATTGTTGTTGTAATCATTGAAGGCTGCTCTTTCTATGTGCTCCACTTAATTTCTACCCGCAAGAGCTGTATATGGAGATTTTGGCTGAACCTGAAATAATGCAAGAATAACTACAGTCTATCCATCTCCAAGACAGCACAGGAATGACACGCACAGTACAAGCACTGTTTTGTACAATGGCCTCTAAGACTCCCTTAGCTCTGGGGGAAATGAGCAAGCAAATGCTTGCTCTTTGTGGACTTCAAATTGATTAAGACAAATCTCCCTCCCTCCCATTCTTCTGTGCATAATCGCTGGTGGATAAGAGAGAGACGGCTGCAAACGGCTTAACGCACACTGTGATTGAAGGAAGTGAAGTATCTGAAAGAGCCATTTGGAGAAACTACAAGTCGAAATAGGTGGGAAGCCAAGTCGGCTGAGGAAAGGACTGTTTGACAGTTACTAATGGAAGAAACTTCCAGAAGGTAGGTACCTGACTTCAGCTGTGGAGCGGTTAGCAGAAAGAGGCCCCAAAGGATTCACTAGGCTGTAGTTGAAGTAAAACTAGCTACTTGTTCTGATAAAGTAAATTGGTCTAACTATTACAGCAATCGGGCTTGTCAGGTTTTGAGCCCGGGGCATTCAGTTGCCTAATGTCTGTGATAATGGTATAAAGGAACAATGCTCCATGCCAGAGTTCAGGGCCATGCATCTCTGTGTCAAGGCTGGTAGTCAGGTGCCGCTTGGCGGGTTCCTTACTCACTTCTACCCTTCTTCCACCCTTCCAAATCCCCAACCCTAGGTAGGAAAGAAAGAAGGACAGAGGGGAAAGAGACATCATTCTCATTAGACTACTTCCTGCTTATTAGGGGCATTGAATTCCTTGGGGGAAATTTTGATTTTTTTTTTTTTTTTTTTTTTGCCATGAGAATATTCAATTTCTTCTTATCTCTTTGCACACAACCATTTGACAAACCGTAACAAACTGCAACAACGGCAACCAGCAACCAGCAACCATCACTAGCAGCAGCAGCAGCAGCAACAGGAACTGCAGCTGTGGCAGCCAGGCCCTCTTGGGGGCTCTAGCATTTATAAACCCTCTCAAGAGTCCCCTGGATTCCAAATGTCACACACTTGCAGAAGCTATCGGCAGCAGGCAAAATCACACTCCTTGTTAGAGCACGAGGCAAATCACAGTCAGCTGCTATGGATAATCCAAAGCAGCCCTATGTCGCACACCTGGGATTAAAACAAAAACATAGTTCCCATAACACGTCTGTGTTTCTTAAAGAAGCCCAACATGATCGCTGTACTGCCCATTCTTTTCTCTTCATTCACTCCACAAATGTTTCTAGTAGACTTACTATTTTGCTGACATCCTGCTCAGCACCGGAGAGCAGAGAGAAGCAGCCCTCACAGAGCTTGCAGGAGACAGACAGTCGGTAATGAGGTAAACACTGTCATATGTTCACACTGTGATGGAAGATACACAAAGCAGGGCTGGAGAGATGGCTCAGAGGTTAAGAGCACTGACTGGTCTTCCAAAGGTCATGAGTTCAATTCTCAGCAACCACATGGTGGCTCACAACTATCTCTTCTGGCCTGCAGGCAGAATGCTGTATACATAATAAATAAATAAGTAAATAAATAAATAAATAAATAAATAAATAAAAGATACACAAAGCAGGGTCAGGAAGCACTGGGCAGGCGGTGAGGGGGGGGGGGGGGGGGGGGGGGGAAGGTGTCCAGCCTGGAGAAACTGAGCAATGGTGGCCTTCCCTTGGGGCAAGCACTTTGCTAAACATTGCTAGATATTTTCTCAGTCTCTTCATTGGTACAGCACATGAGACCAGGAGCCCAGAGAAGTCACGTGACTTGCCGGAAGTCACTTGGACAAGACAAAAAGCACTGAATTTGTGAGTTGAAGCCAGCCAGACTGACCACCCTGCCAGTGAATACAGTGACAGCTGTCCTGACTGGTGACAGCTCCGTGCAGGTGAGGCATGGGATGCTTTGCATTTATTAAATAGATATTGGAGCTTCTGAATAAAAGCTTCATCCCCCCACCTCTCTCTCTCTCTCTCTCTCTCTCTCTCTCTCTCTCTCTTACACACACACACACACACACACACACACACACACACACACACACACACACCCTCAGAGATTTCTTTGCTTCTGATAATATATCTTTTCTACTTGACATGTGACAAATTCTGGGAAAGAAAACCACTCTGTCCTCTTTCACTCCTATTTGTAGCAATGAGCGTCAGTGTCCTGATCTGCTTCCCCAGTCTCTTAGCTACTGCCCCACCCTCACACACTATTGTCTAGTACTTGCCTCCTGTCCTTTACTAAATGCACCAAACAGACATCAGCCTATGGGCCCCTCAACTCACTCTTCCCTCTGCCTAGAGCACTTGCCCACATGTGCCCTCGTACCAGTCATGTTTCTGCCCTGCCATCTCCTTAAAAGGATACATCCCCTGAGTGACAGAGAGAAGCCAGCACTTGGTTTGGCTGCCCATTCTTCTCTGTCTCCCTCACATATGGTTTCACTTTTCTGCACAGCTCTTATCACCACCTGACACATTTTACATGGCTTTTTTTTTTCTGTCTGCCTTTCCTATTAGAAGCTGAATTTTGTACACTTCTATCTCCCCAGCAACTAGAACAATGACTGGCAAATGATAGACACTCAATAAATAATCTTAAATTACTTTATTAAATTATAAAGAATGCATATTATTAAAATGTGCACCTTGAAGAATGTTGCCAGCCTAACACAGGGGAAAAAAAAGAAAGAAAGAAAGACAGAAAGAAAGAAAAGAAAAGCACCATACAGCACACGCTTCTAAGCAAGGTTAATGTCATTTAATAGAATAACAACTCCTTTGAGAGAAGATACAATAGGGAGCTATTTTTTCGGGGCTCTTGTCATCAGAGAGTCATTGCAAGGTGGATGTCAGTGTTGTTAGTTACAGGAAGCTTTAACCCTAATATGGTTCAGTTTTGAAATGGCACTGAAGGAAGAATACCATTTATTTGTAAATGAAACAAATAGTGGGCGGAAGAGGATGGGGAAACCTAAGGCTATCTTTCTGGACATGGTGGATTTGAATAGCCTATGAGACATCCAAATAAAGATGCCAAAAGTTAAGGCAAGCCTTAGGGACTGGGCTTCGGGGCCATGAGGATAAGCGTGATGTTTAATCCCTACAACAGGATGAAACCTTGCGATAGAGCCTTGATGTGGCATGCTTCTGAATCCTGATTCAAAATGGCTTCGCCTGTGTTGGTTTTGTTGGCTTCCGATTCTTCTGTTTCTGTCTTTCATTTGATCTTTCAGGAGTTTTAACCCACCAGAAGCATCATCTGCTCCCAGCCTCACTTCCACCCCTCCTTTATGTGTTCCAGGCAAGGCACTTGACACAGCAGGGAAAAGATGGTCCCTCTGTCTTCTGCCCTGATCTGAATTTGTGATCGCTGAATTGGGAAATTCAGGGCACAGTAGTTTTGTTCTGCTCAGCTTTAGGATAAGTTTTCTGTACTCATAGTTACTGGCGCTTCTCTCTTGGGGCATGCTGTTCCTTTTTCCTAAGCCAACATGCAAAAAATCTGGCTGCTGTAAAGGTTCCATGTTGATAAGCTTCTATGGAGAGGCCATACAGATCTTTTGTGAGATGGCCAGGGAACTACAGCTGTGTCCAGCATTGCTATGTTTATATTCTGCCAGACGTGGAAATGAAGAAGCCCTCCAGCCTCAAGCTGCCCAGCTGGCTTTTTGCTGGGGCTAGATGGAAGAGCAATTGTTTCAGGCAAGGAAACTGACAATGCACACTTTGACAGACAACATTAGGTGACTTGCAACGTCAAGGAAATGCAAGAATTAGTGTGCACTAAAGCAGAAGCAAGGTGGGTAGGAGGTGATAAAACAGAAACACTGTATGGACAGCTGGTCAATCGTTGGTGCTCAAGTGGAGATGGAGTGAAAGGGTGGTGTGAGGCAGATTTGTCGAGTATTGAATATAATTCCTCAAAGTGGAGCCATTGATTTCTGAGATCCACGAGTGTCAAATCAAATGAGCAACATCTTATCTTTTGGAAGTTGGAAAAGTAGTGAGATCGCCCCTTTCTCTGCCACTAGGATAAAAGAAAAGGTAGGTGGGTGTGAGCTGAGAGTGGGTTTGTAGGTTTGCTGGTGGGAAGATAATTTCCTTCTGTCTTAGTTTGCTTTGACTATTGGGACAAAATCAGGCCCTAGATGGCCTAAAGAAGAACAATTTGTCTCCCCCCAATTTTGGAAACTGAGTCTGATACGAAGAGGCCAGCAGCCCTGATGTCTGGTAAAAGATTTCTCCTTGGGCTGTCTTCTTGTTGCATCATCATTTGCAAGGGAGGCAGAACTCCCACCTCTCTTCGTCTTTGCATAAAAACACCTGCCTCAGTGAGTGAGAGCCCTACTGTGTGACCTCAGGTAACTTCCATGGGTCCCAGGGAACATTTTACTCAACTAGCCAATTTGTCAGCTTTTCATGTAACTAATTGTCTCAAAGGCCACATCTCATTTTCATATAGTCTCACTTGGATACGTAATTCAATATTTAACTTTCTGGTTGTACCATCCATAGCATCCTACCACCTTAAGGAAAGTAACAGGAGCCAGAGGGATGGCTCAGTGGCTAATAGTACTTACTACAATTTCAGAGGACCCAAGTTTGGTTTGGTGCACACAGGTTTGACTGTTCTCAGCTGTTTGTAACTATAGCTTCTGTGTCCTCTTCTGGATTCTGTAGGCTTTGCACTCACAAGCACACAACCCTCCTCACATATACACTTAATTACAAATAAAATCTTTACACATAGTTTTAGGAACAAAAAGAAAATGACAAAAATCAGCATTTTTAGCATTTCCTTCATCCTGTGAGCTCATCCAAATATAATTACCTTTTCCTAATCTTTCAAATTAGTAAATTATCCAAGCTTTAGAATCTTGAGTTGTCACTATTCAGCAAAATTGTATGTGATGATGGAATTATCTATATCTGAGACATCAGATAAGGAGTTCACCATCCCTGTGTGCTAATGGAGAGCTCCAAATACACTTTAATTTTACTAATTCTAATTAATATAAATGATCATGTGTAGTTAATGAGTACCTCATTAAGCAGCGCCGCAGGACAGTCAGTTCTTTGTGTTGAATACAGGAGTTTGGAAGGGGGTGGATGTGTGACAGGAGGAAAGATGGGAGAGCCAGCATTGTCATCTTTAAAAGCAGCAGCACAGTGCACCCTGGATGGTGTTCAGTACACGGTCTGTTGGAGACCAATCAGTTGTTTGGTTGGCAATAGAAAAAGAGAGATAACTAGATGAAATCAGGTTCAGAATTTCTCCTGAAAGACATGCCATGCTGCCGGAAACCTAAGGGTTTTTGTAAGTTAGAACTAATAAAGACAGACTGGAGTGAGCAATAAAGGAAGCCCTTGGCTGGTGGCCTTAGTAGAACTGCAGATATGTTGCAGAGGTTTCTGAAGGTCTAGGAAAATCTGGCCTTCATGGTTTGATACAGGATTTGGTGGGTGGGGGAGTGACAAAGTAGACAGGGTTAACTGAAGAGCTCTGGCTCTTGTGTAGGAAACATCTACTGAACTGAGTAAATGCAGGGAGTCAGGGTAAAGAGATCAAGTCCACTAGTGGGCATCAATGGCCAGAGATGAACACGTGACCAGAGATGAACGGAAATCCTCCTCTCTGCTCTGAAATCAGACTGTGTAACTCCAGATGTCAATATTTACTATGAGAAAAAAAAAAAAAAAAAACTGGATGTGGAAAGTCCTTTGAAAAAAAATCCCTCTACTTTCCCAATGACTATAAAATGACTTCAGTGGTTCTTGTCTCAAGGGAGCCCACTGTTAAATGTGGAAATAAATGAAAACCTATTGAAAGGCTCTGAAATGGAGCCAAGGTGCTTGTAGCTTACACGGTGAATCCCTCTTTGTTTTTTTTTGTTTTGTTTTGTTTTGTTTTTTGGTGTTTGGCTTCAGATACATAGCTGGTCTGAGCTTGTGTCCCGCCACCTTCTGCTTGCTGAATCTTTGCCCATGTAGCTGGGTGAACCTTGTAGCGCCAAGTACAGTACCTGCTGCTGATGCAATGGAACTAGGGCTAGAAGAGATGAGCCTAGAGGGAGCACACGTTCTCACAGAGCGCTTCTGTTGTTTTTATATATCTTGTTTTGGATGGATCAGAAGTTTCCACGTTTGGGAGATGACTTGATGACTTGAAATGTGATTGCTTTGTTGAGATAGTAAACAGTTGTATCCAGTTACCAGTGCTCTGAGGACCTTGGAATGTTTCCGAAAGAACCGGTAGAGTGGCAAAGACCGACAAATGACAAAGACCAAGTCAGCTACATGAATCTATTCTTCAGAATCAGGAGTTCTCAAGAGGAAGCTCTTTGCATGACAGATAATACAAGCTGTGGCACATAAATGCAGGTAATGTTCTCTTCAGGTTAAATTCTATAGGTCAAAGCAAGGCAGAATCTCAAGGTTTATAATGCAGAGTTTTGTACGTCACCTGCCTGCTACAATGCCACATGCCACCGAGTATACTGTGTAACTTGCTATTGAGAAAGAGTGGAGAATTTGTAATGACTATAACACCTATCACAATACTGAGAACTCCGTGGGCCTTGTTAGCATAATATTTTCTCGAAATTGAATTAGTTTTTGTTTTGTTTGTCTTTTGTTTTTGGTGGGTTTTGTTTTGTTTTGTTGTTTTTGTTTGTCTGGGTTTTTTTTTGTTTTTGTTTTTTTGTTTTTATTTTTTTGTCAGTTGGTTGACTCTCCTTCCTCCAACTTATCCTAATTTCATTGTATGGAATCAACTTCCAAGATGGAGTCCCAAAGTAGAAGTAGCTTCATTTTTTAGCACCCTTGGCAAACCATGACAGCACCACGCTGAGGGAACCAGCTAGGGAAAGCCTGGGGAGTACTTTTAGTCAACAATGACCACCATGGAGAATGGGTGAGTCACTGCAGATGTTAGTGACCGTGACTGTAGAAGGAGAAGACAGAACAGACCTCCAGTGTGTACAAAGTGTTTATAAGCTTGCTGACTCACTGTTGTCTATAAACTTCATGGTCCAAGCATGGTCCATTCACTGTGACATCATTCTTTCTCAAGTCTTGACCCATTTCGTAACTCTCTTAAGGTAGAAAGAGCAGATTATTTGCTGTTCTTCCTTTAATTTATTTCTTTATTTAAATAATTTGCTGAGTCATTCACTTATTCCTTAAAGCAAGTATTGACCAAGATTTAAGCATTAACTGTGCCAGGCATTGCTTTAAGCTCTTTGAATACCTCAGTAAACAAAACAGAGAACTGTGCTTGTCATCACAGAATTTATATTTTTCTGGAGAAAAGAAAAGTAGGCCAGTGAGCATATATATTTATGCGTGTGTGTGTATATATATATATATATATTTTTTCAAAGCTATAGAAAGACGAGGTTGGATACTATGTCTTACATATATATGGTGGCTGATGAAATTTGTCCTGAGGATAGGTCCTTTACTGAGTAAAAAAACAAAGTAAATGCTAGAAAAATTATTTGGACTATACAAGATATATTCAAGGACCAGAAGGATGTGTGGAGAGCAGAAGGAGGTGGGCAGCATGGAGAGTGGGGCTGACCTCTAACAGTTCATGTGTTTCATGTTGGCTCTTTATTTCCAAGGCTTCCAGAAATTTAAACTTCCTTCTTAACCTCATCTGTCTTCTGATATGGCCTCTGCTTCTGTTTCTTTCTAGTTACTTATGAATTCATTTTCTACCTCTACTGTATTAATAGAAAACCTGGCTTTTGTGGAAATGTAATGTACGTGTGTGTGTGTGTGTATGTGTGTGTGTGTGTTTCACTTTATACATATTAATTTACTGTGTGTATGGTTTTGAATGAGGAATAAGGAGTGCATACTTGTCAATTGAAATTGATTTGGCAATTCAGGAATTTACAGGGGAATAGTTTCCTACTTGTTTTACACATGCAGACTTCTATTCCGTATAAATTCTCAACCCCCCAGATGAGAGTAATTTAATATACTTAGCATTAATTCATTGAGAAGTTACACAATGAAAAGCTATTGCACATTCAATAACACTTCATACTTTCTTTTGTATCAGAACAATGGCTTCTGCAAAGCATTAGTACATAATAGGAAATGTGTGTCTGAGACACACCAGCCATTCTACTGTGTGAGAGGGAGGCAGACATGTATAACTCTTTCACGATAACTCTGCACTGAGGTATTGCATTAGTTGTTTTCCCTGTTGCATAACTAATTACCTAACAAGAAGCAACCTGAAACAGGAAAGGATTATTCTGACTTACAGCCTAAGGAATGATGCAGCCCATTAGGACAGAGGAGGCATAGCTGCAAGGGAAGCAGCTGGTTGTGTTTTGTTCCATAGTCAGGAAGCAGAGAGCAAATAGGAAGTGGAGCTATAAAACCTTAAAGTTTGTCCCTAGTGACTCATTTCTTCCAGTAGTGCTTCACCCCCTAAAGGCTCACACTTTTCCCAGAAAGCACCACCGTTTGAGCACTTAGTATACAAACACATGAGCCTGTAGGGCCATATCAGATTCAAACTACATAGGATGTCTTAATTTGTGTGTGTGTGTGTGTGTGTGTGTGTGTGTGTGTGTGTGTGTGTGTGTGTGTGTGTTGTTAGATTAGAACATCATAGCAGTGACTTATAAGGAAAATAAATATTTGTCTCATTGGCATGGAGGGTAGGAAGTTTAAGAGCATGGCACTGACATCCAGCAACAGCCTTTGTGTCATGGCACACCGGCAGAAGGAAAGAAAAGCAGAAGGAGAACAGGAGAGGCCCCACTTGCTCTCATGAGAAGGCCACTCCTGTAGTAATTACTCATTTCCATGACAGCAAATCCATCAGCTAAGTCCCTCTTGTCAGCCTCCACTTCCCAACAACGTTGCACAGGGCTTATGTCACAGACATTTGAACACTGAGAAATACAATCAAACCATACATAGCACCATGCTGTGCCCACAGTTCAGAGGAGACCAGAAACTAGAACAGAACCCAATTTAACCCTAAACTCTTCCCTCTGACAACAGGGAAAGAACTCTAACGTACAGAAATACATTAGAATTTGAATTACAAAAGCTCAGACTTTAAGAATGTCCTACAATAAATGTGCATTTCCTGTAAGGGTCAGTATGATAATAACCTATGAATGCCTGGGCTCTTGACTGGATTCCAAAAATCACAGGAAGGAAGGACTGCAGAACTCAAAGGGCCCAGTGCAAAATGCAAGTGCACAGTCCCTCGTTCAGAAATGTATTAGGACTTTCAAGACATGAGAGGGAAGCATAAGCCAAAAGCAAGGCCCACATGACCTGGGAAAGCAGCCCTAACATAAGCCAAGACACATGTGCAGAGAGCCTGAATTTACATTAGTGCAGAGCAATGCGTTGTCTTCTTGCAGCCTCAAGCACGACGGTGGCATCCACAATGCACCAGGTATTCTTCTCACATTTGACTTATACCACTGTTGCTCCCATTGTACAGATGACTAACTGGAACCCCAGATATATTAACAAGTGGAAGACTGCCAAGATTATACAGCTAGGAAGAAAAGAGAGCCAGGATCCAGTGCCATGGGCTCTGACTTCTGGATGCAGAACCCTAACTCCTAGTGCGGCTCCACTTCTCTACTGTTTGTTTTGAAGATTATATGAGAATGTATAGGCCGAGTGTTATTTCAAATTATATATGTTGAGCCCCTTCTATGTGCTATAAAATTATACTATTTACTTTAATGACCAAGGTTGCTGTAGGGACAAATGTTTCATTAACACTGAGGAAATGAGGAAGTGGAGATATTTGGTGACTCATCTAAGACACAGCAAGTTAGTTACCGAGCCTGGATTTGGGCTAAGGCGTTGTGTAGAAGAAAGGGCATGTAGAAAAATTTGAGCAAGCCAATCATGACAATTTAGGCCTGAAATTCCAGCACTTTGGAGGCATAAGGAGGAGGATCACACATTCAAGGCCAGCCTTGGCTGTATAGGGAATATCTGTCTCAGCAAAAAGAGAGGAAACTCTGGTGACTGTATGGATACATGGTATATATTTATTATGTGATAAGAATATTTTGTGGTCCTCGTAGGTAGATTCTGAAGGCATTTTGTGGAAAACCTTTCTTTTATAATGGAAAGAGGATAAAAGATTATAGTCAGAAGGCATAAAAGCGGAGTCTTAAGCAGTATTTACATTTTATAGAAAAGGTAGGAGCCGTTATCTTTTCTGAGTCTGCGATCTGAGCCTTTACTTTTTTATGATTTTGAAATTGATTCCCTAGCAGGATATAAATAAGGAAGCCTCTTCCCCACCCCACACCAAGGTTTCCTCCATTTTCATACTAATTAAAGCTTGTCATCAGGGCAGTCTTTAATCTTCCTCGGTTACCAATGCCCTCCCTGTGCTCTGCAAAATGAGCATGCTGTGCACAGACTACCTTGCCAGAGGAAAGCGTGAAGCAACAGAGGCTTGGATACAGAGACCAGGGAGGGAGGGAGGAGGAGCATCACAGAGGAAGGTTAGTTCCTTCTGAAAACTTACAGTATAAATCGTTTCCATCTCCTGCCAAGAAGTGGGAGCTACATGACATACCGAGACGTGGTCCGAGCACCAAACCTACAATGGATATTTTTGCTCTCATTCCCATTAGAAAGCAGCAGTGATCTGTTGAACATTAGCTGTAGCAGATAACATGATCGCCCTCTGCTAATGCCAGGAACAGAGCAAGTTGCTCTCCATGCTGCGACGTGCAGCTTTGGAAGAAACCCATCCAAGTGATTATGTGCATTCTGGAAGGGGGCTGGAGAACCTCTTTATGTTCTGTGGGGTTAGCCTAGAAGAATTCAATCATGAGTTTCTTGGAAGCTGGTGATGGAAAAGCCTACTCTGCATCACCTGGTGAGTACCACTGAAGCATAAAAGCCGTACCACAAAAGGAGAACATTGAAATCCTTTCACCAGGGGTTTGAGTTGTTTTATGCTGCTGCTGAGAGACCTGTAATGAGGATGGGGTGAGGCAGGGAATTCCTGAGTTCATTCCCTGGCACAAACAAGCAAGCAAACAAACAAAAACCAATCAAACAACCAACCAAACAAAAACAACTGAACAACCAGGAAAAAATAGAAGATCAGCTTTACACATTTGGGATGAGAGAAGCCTAAAGCTGGAAGTTCACTAAATGGACTCTGGCTTGAGTATTTTATAGGACCCTTGGCTCCTCCTCTTTCCTGCACTGATAATCTAGACACCCAGCCCTGTGCCTTCCTGCAGTTTCTCCTCACAGTGTCTTCTGCAACAAGAAGCCACCATCTCAGAGAGCCTCGCTTAGTCTTCCCTGTCTATTTCTCTAACCCTACTTCAGGACCAACATCTTAGGGAATTTTCTTAATTTTCCCAGATTCTGATCATCCAATCTGAACCTTATTTAATATTTATTTTTTTATTCATTGTCGCATCCCTTCCGACCAGCGGAAAATAAGGACACGACCCGAACGCTCTTTTCCAGGCAGTTTATTCAGGAATCTTTTCAGCAAGCTTCTTCCTTCCTGCACCCCAGCACCCCTCTTATATCCTCTGCCTCACCCAATCAGCAGCTCTTACATCGGTGGCTCCAATTGGTTCCCGACAAGGCGGGGTGCATACATCAGAGCAAAGCACAGCCCACAACTCAAATAAGGACTTGTTTACCAGCCAGGAGCAGAATTGCAAGTCATCTTGCCTGGCAGGTTGCCAGGAGCTTCAGCTTCCCACAATCCATCTACACACATGCTCAAAATAACACATAATATTGAATAATTTTACACATTTTTTTCTCACAATGGATAGAAGAACTAAGTATCTTGCCCTGCGACCCTTAAGCCTCACACTGTCTATACCTGGCCTCTGTTTGGCCCATTCAGTTCCTCCACAGAGAGTTTGAGTCTGCCACACCTTCCATTGAATCTGTGCTGCCATTAGTCAAATGTTTTGACAAACAGAATGTGGTGGATCCAGAATTCTGAGTCCTTCAAGGATAGATTAAAAGAAGCCTTACATCCCTTGCCTGGATTTCTGGGAGTAGCCTGGGAGCTTGGAGAAACAATGTCAGAATCCAATGACTATGGAACAGCAAAGTCTACCTTCTGGACACTTCAGTGACTGCAGCCTGGCACAAATTATGTGACAGGTAATCGATCTTATCTGATGCACCAGCCTTGGCCTTCCACCTTAGTGCTTGCAGAACCTCCCACATATTGTAGAAACATAAGTGATGAGTTTACATGCCAATGGAATAGGGGTGTCCCGATAACTTCCAACAGACATGACTGTGAACAATAATAAAATGGTGGCTTAAGTTGCTACGGTTTGGAGCAAAATGTCATTGAAAAGAAGAGCAATGGCCAATCAGACCATTTAGAAATTTTTGGTTTCCTTTTATATTCATAAAACCAATCAGAATTTATGTGACATGTAATTGATCTCCTATTTTCAGCTGAGAAAGGTAGGATCCAAAGAGTCCAGTAGGACTTTGCCACTCCTTTGCATCACTCTTTTCTCATTTTAATCTTGATTGCCTTCCAAATAAATTAGGAAGGCTATTAAGTTTTATTCATGCCCACCAATTAGACAAACACATCTGAAATGTCTGGGAAAAACAGGTGTGAAGTAGAAAAAGTTTTATTTGATTTCTCTCCTCATCCCACTGCCAGTGAGGTTAGTGGGTTGTTGGTGAATAAAGGATGGATGGATGGATGGATGGGTGGATGGATGGGTGGATGGATGGATGGATGATGGATGGATGGATGGATGGATGGGTGGATGGATGGGTGGATGGGTGGATGATGGATGGATGATGGATGGATGATAGATGGATGGATGGATGATAGATGGATGGATGGATGGATGGATGGATGGATGGATGGAACATTTTCTCTTTGGGCAAATGAAGATTTGCATAAAGATTGCTTATTGTGATAATTAATCTTGATTTTCAACTTGATTATATTGAGAATTACCTAAAAGATAAGTAAAGGACCTGGGGAAAATTAGATGGAGAAAATTAGGATATAATGAATGGGCTGTCTCTACGGTGCACCACAATATAGATGGCAATGTTGAGAGGAGGCAAAAGGAAAGAGGTGGGAGCCTTGGTGGAGGAAGCAGGCCATTGAGAAGGTGTCTTTCTCTTATGTCTCTCCTTGGTCTCTTACAATACCCCTTCTTTCTAAGTACCAGCCACCATGCCTGGGCTGCACTGCTCCATCAAGCCTGCTATTCTCCAATGGGTTGATGCCTCTGAAATCCCGAACCAAAGCAAATAGTTCCTCTCTTTATACTGTTCTCAAGTATTTTGGTCTCATCTCTGCAGATGCAGCTAATGTGTATGTGGTTTGCTTCAGCTGTCTTATTTTCATAACTAATTCACTTCAGCCACAGTCTTTTTCACACATGACTACCAGGGAACCATGGAAAACTAAGTTTGAGTCATCCTCTGAGACTCCATGACACGGCTTTCTGAAGGCCAAATGACTTGTCCCTGCCAGGATCCAAGCTCTTAGAGAGACAGTGGCTTTCCCTGGGAGGGGGAAACTCTCTAAAGTCTGTGTCATGTTTGCTTCTCAGTGGTGCCTTAGGCCTGGATACTCTGATGGCCAAGCGTAAACCAATGAATCCTTTTTCTTCCAGAAAGTATCTTCATTCTTTATAAATTTGTACCACTGCATGGAAGAGCTGAAGGTAACTCTGTGGGGGAGGATGTCCTCATTAGCAGTATGTGGGGCTTGACAGCACCACATCTTTGCCTACACATTCAATGTGGACGCTACTTTACTACAAGAAGCACAAACCACTGAGTTTTGTTTCTCAGAGGCACTCAGTGTTTAGGGAATTGTTGAGCACATAAGAAAGAAACACATTGGGGAATGTAGCCAAGTGGTAGAGAGCTTTGCTTACATTGCATAAGATGCTAGGTTTAATTCACAGCAACACACACATACGTGCACATACACATATGCACATGTGCACATACACATATGCACATGCACACATGGGCGCGCGCACGTGTGCACACACACACACACACACACACAAATACATCAAAACATTTGTTAGTTACTAAGCTGCAAAGGCCCTTCTCTCAAATCACCATCAGAGTTCACACCCACCTATGCCTCTATTCATAGCACAGTGCCACTTGGGAGACTGCCATGCCCATAGCCTATGGCAGGAAGTTATGTTTAGAGGAAAGGAGAAGGACAGTTTTTTGGCTGGACTGCATTGACTGGGATATCTTTCTGAAAAAAAAATCCTCTTGACCTTTTGACCTCTGACACTACTGGGATCACAGAGACTCTGCAGCTGTTCCCTCTCCTGGGCTTTCCCCCAAGAAACACAACTCTGAACCCCGTTGTGAAGAAAGAGACAATGCGCTCTTATCCAAGAAGGATGGGATCACAGCTTCTCAGGGAAACAGTCCCAGGGTCCCAGTCTTTCAGGGAAATTACTGAACCTCAGCCAAACCACAAAATCCAACTACTAAAATAGCTTCAGACAAGTCCTTAAAAAAATGTAATTAAAGGGACATTGGAGTTCTTGGAGGCCAGCTCCATCCCCAACAGTAGCCCATTGCCAATGAATAGCCCAGGAGGTCAGGTCACACTCAACAGATGAGCCCATGCAGGACTCCAGCCAAACAAACAAACCAGACAAAAAGGCCAACCAGTGAGGAGCGTTCTTTTCATGTATCA
Organism: Acomys russatus; assembly: GCF_903995435.1. Classification (NCBI taxonomy): domain Eukaryota; kingdom Metazoa; phylum Chordata; class Mammalia; order Rodentia; family Muridae; genus Acomys; species Acomys russatus. Next base: position 22,200,437 of record NC_067148.1, read on the forward strand.
GACAAGTATTTACTGAGACCAGGATTACGTTCCACATACTTTGATAGCACACTTGGTTACCGCCCTCGTGGAATTTGCAGTCTTGTGAAGGAAGAAAAAAAATGCCATGAACCATGAGTGGTTATAATTACGATAAGACTAGAAATGATATTTGATCATTTATGAAAGAAAGAACTGTTTCAATCAGGGGATTTAGTGAGGTGGCTTAGCATAAGAGAAACTTGAGTTAAGTTTTTTAAAAAGGTGATTATTGATTAACTAGAGAGTAAATCAAAAGAGAAGTATTTTAGTAGGACAAATTGTACGTTGCAATGGCCTCATAACAGAGAGAATATGCTGAGTAAAAGGGTTAGGAGATGACTAAAAATTGGGAGGCAGAGGGGTGACTATGTAGTCTTGTAAACAATATTCACAAGTCAAGTGTTCAGGACTCTGAGATGGGAAAGGCAGTGTCTATAGCATAATCAGATTGTTGATGGAAAAGATCAGGTGACTTAGTCATTGGCATCAGCAGCTGCTTCACCCAGAGGAGCATCCAGGACCAGATAGTCATGAGAAAGTTGAGCCCTGTGCTTGATTATGGATATCAGCTCCTGGCTACAACGAGTCTTCCAGGACCCTAGTATCTACTGTGTTTTCCCCATTTCCTGGTAGTTCCTGGAGAATCTACACTCCTAAATTCTACAGGCAACTCCCTTTTAACCCTCATCTCTTCCCTCTGGCTCCTAGCCTTCAAGTAAAACCTGGTTGATCCTTGAGGACAGAGTGTTATGCTTATCTCATCGTCACTTCGAGCCTCATGAATTGCAAGTCTAGGAAGATAAAGTTTAAAAAAAAATCTTCCTTACAGCCCAATTGTACTTTCAGTTGCTTGTTCCCCGGCCTCTTGAAAAATTCCCTATTCCTTTCAAATGAAAATGCTCTTTATTCAGTACAAATGTGTAGGGTAGTTCTTCCAAGAGGAAGATCTAGCATCCTGGGTCCGGAATAAAGGAGAAGAGGTCTGGAGGCTGGGGACAACTTAGTGGGGCAAGAGACGAGAATGACGATGAAGGAAGCTACTAGGATCTTCTACGGTTCATCCTGCAGAATGAGTGTAAGCTCCAAATATAAAGAAGAAACAGAGTCATTTTTTTTTTCCACTCACCCAAGGAGATCACTTGAGGAGGGATCTGCATGGAGTGGACCTCCCAAAATAGGAAAGGAAGCTGAAAGAAATAGCAACTGGAAAGACTTATTAACATACAAATGTCATGAGACGAAGAGTCACTATTCAACGTCTGACGTACGCCATCCCCCTTGCAGCAACCAGAGGATGAAGCCCCAGATCTCAATGAGGCCAACTATACCTCTTTGCTGTACTAGAAGCCCCCTAATGAGAACAGCTATGGAATATTAATTTTGTATATTCATGTCCCCACGAAATGATGACCAGTAGGCTCCCCCATAGCAAGGAAAAATCTCACAACATCGTAGGCATCATGTTTTTCTCCCCAAAATCCCCACTCTAGATATTGCCTTTTCTGAAGCCAAGGATTTCTCTCAATGACCTTCTTTCTCTGTGAAAGGCCTTGCCTCACACTTCATAGAAAAAGAAGAAACTTGAAGATACAAGCAGAGCTTCAAAGCACTAGCCTGAGCTGCCATCTTTCTCCCCCCCCCACCCTTGTCAATGATGGGGGGCACTTCAGAGGTGAAGCCCATGACCCTGTTCACTGCTCTCCTAAGGGCCATTACTATCCACTCTTGATACGCTCTTGGTCTGTCTCCACTGATCTCATTCTTTCATCAAAGGCCTCTGGGCCTTCAAAAGGAAATGAAAAGAACAGCAAACTTCAAAGGTGATACTTGCCTGATTCTTCCAATCCATACCCAGTTCTGATGTCTGTATACTTTTGTTCACGAAGCTGACCTCTCTCATCCTCTTTATAACTTGTGCCTGGTGCATATAGCCACCAACCACACACACTGAGAAAATATATATTACTACATGAGTGGTCCCAACAAAAGTTGACCTTTTGTCATCTTTGACGTAATAACCATAGGTGCTCTCCTCATAGAGATTACATTCTTGAAACATCTCCCCTTGACATAAATGTCCCCTCCAAACTCTGGGCATTCATTCAATTTCCATGGTTATTCTTCAGTACCCTTTGTTGATTTGTTCCCCTCTTTTCATCATTCAGATGTTGTGCTGCCCCAGGGAGTCGCTAGTGGGATTTTCCTTCCTTTAATATTTTATATTGTTCTTGGTCTTCAATTTGAATGCTAGACACTCTCGTTTATATGTCACATTCAGAGTCTAGTACATCTTAGTTCCTTCCTTATACTTAAATGCCTTCTCTGCATCCCACGGACTGCCTCATCAGCACATCCTTCTCCGCATGGAGCTTGTCATCTTCCCAGAAACTTCTCCTCCTACCATGGTTCACATTGCAGCAAATGACATGCTCAGCCAACTCTTGTGGTTATCCTTTGAGTACTAACATGGCAAGATGGATGCTGCTATGAGCTCACACCATAGCTTCCTCTGCACACACAAGCAAATAGCAAGTCATATTTATTTGATTCCTAAATGTATATGCAAACCTAGTCTTTCCTCTATACGTCTGCTGTCGGTAGCCTGGTCCCACTGAAGTGGGGGTGGAGTGAAGCTGTACAGAGTAGGAATGTCTTACATATAAAGTTAGAACTCTCCACTTCGGTGCTGTTTACAGGTGACCCTTTGCTCACAATATAGTCTGTGATAGAGGTATCACTTGTTCTTGTTAATGACAATTTTCCTTTCTTCTTTGGATGCCACTTTAACCTCCATCCCATAGGTAAATAAACCTCCAGGGAAAGCCAAAATCTTCACCCCAAACCTTTGGTATTATAGATGCAAAGAAGCTGGTGCTGTAGAAGGATGTAATGTCAAGTTCTGATCAATACAACATCCAACACTTCACCTCATTGTCCATTGAGTGCACTCCCCATGCAGCCCTCCAGAACATTGCCCTCTAACACCCTCTACCACTTCTCTTTCCTCTCCATCTGTGTCTCTGTGTTTCCCTTTCTGATCTGTCTCTCTGTCTTTATTTCTCCTTTGAGCATTATTTTGAGTTTGTTTTTTGCTGTGAAAGTTTTGTACTACTTCCAATTCTTGGCTACAGGACAAAACTTCTTCCCTTCTTCTCTGTACCAGAAAAGCAGATTCAATTCCTTAGGCTCAAAAGAGTCTGTCTATGACATCATAGTTCTCTCTTGCTTTTTTCTTATTTCCCCAAATCCAGCCATTCAGGTTCTACCATCTCCTTGGGCAGAACTTCTTTGTCTAGTTTCAGTCTAAAGCCTATGTGTTGGTAATGTTTCTCTTACCTCCCCAGGGTCTTCCTCTCACTGACCACATCCACAGCATCTTCTCTATAAACCAAGGTAAATGGGTCAGTGAGTATTAGTTGGACATAATTATTGGGTGACTTTAACATTCACTTCCTCAATTCGCTTGTAATCTCTGCGAGGACAGCAACTCTATCGTCTTACCCTGTGTTGTATCTCAGTGGTCACACATAGTAGGTGAGTACTAAGCACCTACCAAGCACTATTATAAATGAGTTTGTTTGTTCTTCATGCTTTTGTAAGTTGGACCCTCATATAAGGAGGAAGGAATGTGAACCAAACAGAAGACAGCTTGTTCAAGATTGCACTATCACTATGGAAGAGCTACAGTTTGAACTCAGGAAAACATCACTCAAAAGTTGTCCATTGTATGTGAAACATACCTATATATGACCTTAAGAAACTTGACTGCCGGGGAACTGGAGAAATGTCTCAGTAGTTAGGAAGACAAGAGGATATTGCAGAGAAGTTCAGTTTCCAGCACCCACATGGCTGCTACAGCCATTTGTAACTCCAGTTCCAAGAATCTTAAGCCTTCTTCCTTTCTTGGCCACCAGACATGTGCATGGTACACACTCATACATATAGGCACATGCTCATACATACACAATTAAGAAAATGAGTCTTTAAAAAAGCCCTGTTTCAGGCAGGCAGTGGAAACATACACCTTTAATCCCAGCACCTGGGAGGCGGAGAGAGGTGGATCTCTTCTGAGGCCAGCCTTGCCTACAAAGTAAGTTCCAGGACAGTGAGTGCTGCACAGAGGAACCCTGTCTCAGAAAACCGAAACAAAAACAAAACAAAACAAAAACCCCACCTTGTTTCATAATGTCAAAATAAAGACCTGATAGTAAGTGCAATTACAGAGTTCTTAAATATAGTGATGAAAAGTATGTTCCCATTTCTAAATAAATTGTGCTATTTTAAGATCAGCCTTCTTTTAATGCAAATACTCTCCCCCTCCCTCTCCCTTCATCCCTTGAGATTTGAGGTCCAATTTTTATTTGTTATGGCATTCTATTAGTTTGGAAACAAGCTAACAACAATTTGCTGGAATAAATATCTGCGTCCATATGGAACCAAGATGAACGTTTCTCGGTGGTGAAATGTCAATACATTAAACAATGACTAGCAGTCAGCACCTTTTCCTAGTTTGGGGATCCTCCTGACATAGTTGTGTGCTGCTTTCTATGGTGAGGAGGTGATAGGAGCCAGTGTGCCGGCTTTCAGGAATCTAGGAGTTTCAGACTTGAAGCAGTCACTGGCTTTGAGGACTGCTTGGGTCAGTTCACCAAGTCTCTACCAACTCCAGAGTAGAGAGCGGTGAACTCAGCTTCTTCAGTTGCCTATTTTCACAACAGAGAGGAGATTCTTCCAAGCCCTTTCATAGGAATGGATGATAAAAAGCCATGGCATCAGGCCAGATTGCTAAGAGACTGAATGTTTCTCATTTTATAAGGATTTCTATGTCCCAGTGGTTGTTTAGACTAAAGCACACCGTCTTTAAGTAACAGTCACTCACAAAAGCTTTGTGCCGTCTCACCAGCTCTTTGCTTCCTTCATTCAGTGAAAGAAGGCAAAAGGGAATGTTGATGTCCCGCAGAGAGGATGTCAAGTCTCACCAGGAGTTCAGGACATCCCTTTGCTGTGAGAAGATACTGTTCAGAGTGATGTTGCAAGGGCGATGCTGGAGTGTTTTGTGAAAAGGACATATCAGGAAAAAGTAATGAATCATGGAAGCCAGCCCTTATGTGGTGTTAAGTGACATGTTTAAAGACAGCAAAATTGGAGCATTAAAAGCAAGGCCAAGGCATGTTTTTCCATGCAGACTAGAAGAATGGCTAAGGCGGATGATGGGCAAGGTATGGAGGGAGGATGTTTAGGCTTGAACGGAGAGTGCCATGGACCTCTTTAGAGAGTAGGAGAAGAAATGGAAGAAAATATAGTTTTGGGGAAAAAAAATCAAACTATTGGATATACTCCATAGCCTCTAAATATTTCTAGGACCAACAATATAGTTAGGGGTAGTATTAGTACCCCTTTATATAAGCAATAAGTCATGCTTTAGGAGTGGAAGGTGGATCATCATACCTAGTTATGTGAATATTGTAAGCAGCAGTCCCGTTGTGTGGCAATGTATCGCTTGCTGTGTAGCCACAGATCCCTCGCCTAACCTTGTCGCTACTGGGGGAGTAGGGGTTTGTTTTTCATGATTGTTGACTGGAACCTCCTGATATTAACTAGATTAGAATTTCTAGGGATACTGTCAAGGAATTTTCATTTTAAAATTTTATGTGCTATATGCACCTACTTCCGGGATCTGAAAGTGACAACAAGTGCTGTCGCGAGCTGACCCAATGAGTGTTGGAGCTCACACTCATCAAACCAGGTCCCCACTATGTTTACCTTGTTGCCTCCGATTAACCCTGGCTCACTTGCTGGGGATGGACTGCGGCTCATGCCGAGGACCTCTTGCTTGCTTCGCCTTCTCGCCTGTATAGTTGTAATTCTCAGTCCGAGTGTGTGCAGTAGACTGAAAAGGTCCTCACAAACTTCTAAGTTGAAACATAATCACAGGTATTATAATTGGGAGGGGCTGGGAGTTAATTAGATTAGGAGGGTAACACCTCTACAAAAGCAGCCCCCAGGCTAGAGCTGAGCTGCCTCACCCCCTTACACTAAATGAGAAAGAACATCATGACAAGGTGCCGTTGGTATATTGATGGGTGGGCTTTCAGCCAGCTATGAAGTCACCAGCAACTTGACTTAGACATCCCAGGCTCCTGAAGTACAGAAGCAATTGTGGAGCATACGCCATTCAGGCAATGCTATTTCGTTATAGCAGCCTCAAGGAAACAACACAGCCTCCTTCTTTGTATGTCTGGTGAATTAAAATGAAATTTATAGCATGCTTTTTATATTATTGATATTTTTTATTTGCATCCCATCAGGTACGAGTATGAACTTACTGCAATCTCCCACTTTAAGCCACATTCTAATTCTGCTTGTTTCAATATAGGAAGATGATTCTGTTAAAAATAATAAATATTCAAAATTATTCTCTAAGGTTTTTTCTCAATATGTTTGTATGCTTAGAATTTTTTTTTGAAAGTCCTAAATAAAAGATAAAATCAAAACAAATTCCATCTGCAACACATCTTTGGCTAAAGAAGAGAACTTAAGCAAAGACTACAGTGGGTATTCTAATGTTTTTGTGGCCATAGATTTCATCTCTTTTAATTGTCTTTAATTTCCAGTCCCCTCTGGCCTTCCTTCTGTACTGTGAAGATTTGTTCTTTCACAGTTGTGTTTGAGTTGGGTTTCCTCTCTTTGAACAAGCCGAGCAGTCTCTTATCATGGTAAAGCTGGGGCCCAGCTGGGCTTCTCAGGGAGGCATCAGTAATTAGCCCACAAAGACTACTTAGAAGAACGCCAGGCAGGTTTGAGCTTTGGTCTGGTTCCCACAGTCAAGGCGGACAACAGCAGACACATTGTCAGCTGTTGTGTACAATATACAAACGACGATCATGCACATCTGACACACTGTGTCCGTTCCAGCGTCGTGCAGATGTGCTCTGGGGCAATGGCTAATGCAGACAGCCGAAGGACAGGAATTAAATACCTGCTGCAAGGGCTCCTGATGGGAGGCAGCATAGATGTCCTCAACAGAGCCCCAGCAAGCAGACAGCCCCCCCCCCATGCAGAAGTTTTTGCAAAAGAAATTGCACCCAGTGCACATGGCAGGACGTCTCAGAACCATCTCCACTTTTTGCTCATGCCAAACACGGATGTCCTGATACCTAGTTCCTTCGTTCAAAACTCTCTCACTGCATCTCCCACATCCCAAGCTTTTGCTTTGTATTCTGCACTCCTGGTAGCGCTTTTCTTCTCTAAAATATCTGCAATGGGGGATGGAGGGGCGTTGGTACAATTTAGGGGTCTAAATGTAAATTCAAAGGTCATGTTTGAGTTGGAGAATGTGAGTCTAATAAAGTGGAAGTGACTTTATATGTTACTGTGAAAATGAGTTATGGCTTGTGAAGGGATAGCTTCTCACAGGGAGAGATAAGAGAACGATGCCCCTGGCAAACAAAGGTCAAAGGAGAGGCTGGGGACATTGGTTAGGGTAGCATTCAGGCATCAAAAATTTTATGTCCTAGGAAAGAATAGTGGCTGTTGGGAATGGAGAAATAAGATAAAGGATGACAGTCAGAGGATGAAGATGATCAGAATATGTTATATACATTTATTAGAATGTTCAACAAAACCTATTATTTCATAACTTAATGTATGCTAATAAAAATGGGGGGGGGGGACGTGTCCCTAAATCTCTCCATTGCCAGCAAATGGGTGAGTCTACAACAGTAGTCCTCAACCTTTCTAATGCTTCGACCCTTTAATACAGTTATATTAATATTAATCAATATTATATAATACTCACATTGTGGTGACCCTTCAACCACAAAATTATTGTGTTGATACTTAATAACTGTAATTTTGCTGCTGTCATGAATTGCAATGTAAGTATCTGTTTTTTCTGATGGTCCTAGGTGACCCCTGTGAAAGGATCATTTGACCCCCAAAGGGGCCAAGACCCACACACAGGTTAAGAACTGCTGCTGTAGACAGATGCTTTTAGTGTGTATTTGGAGCACTCTGTTCATATAAAAGCTCAAGGGACAACCCAAAGAATGAACCAGGGCTACCTCTTTAGCTGGACAAAGCAGATTTGTTGCTCTTGTGGGATCATAGGTGCCCAGTAATTTCTTCTTCCATCCCCCCTCTCTTCCACTGCTCCTGAGTGAGTGCTTATGATGGAGGCTAAGCCAGGGGTGCCCACCTTTCTCCCAGCAAAGGCAGAGGGAAGACCAGTGCTTCCTTCTGTCAGATCTGCCAAGTCTTCTCCTTATAGTCTCAACAACTTGGCCCTTATTTTCACTTTTATAACTGGAAAATTAGTCATTAATGCGATTTAAGGCGCCTCTACATGGCTATGTCTCTGCATGTATGAAACTAATAAGTTTAACCTGCAAGTAATTAATTTTAGCTCTGAAGCAATTTAGCTGTTCTTCCTAGAGGATGCCAACACATAAACAGATCTCCTCCTCCCCACTCCGCCTCCTCCTCCTCTGCCTCCTTCATAATTCTAATGGCGTTACAATAATAGCTGCCTTTTAATCTTAAAACTGTGTTTTAAAAATAGTCACCCATGTCATGTCCATTCAGAGTTTAAAAAGATGGTATTAATGAATGGCCACAATCATTTCTAATTCATCTTGCCTGACTTGGTGGGCAGGTGTGCATAAGAGATTGTCCGTTTAGCTCTACTCCTGTCATCCTCTCCCTGGAGCCAGTTAATTTTGTCTCTGATGCCTCATCCTTCATTTCTGAGTACGTTCCCTTAGAGCATTGAGTGAAACAGTAACTTGGTGTTGTTAATTGGGCCTCTTGTGGTTTGACGTCATTAGTCCTTATGATGGTCAGAAGGTTCTGAGCCTAAGCTGGGGCTGTACAAAAACGAGAAGCTAAAATCTTTTTTTATAAAATGCCAACCTTATTACTACTGGATTTGCTTTTGTTAGTTTTCGTTAATAATGGGCTTTGGCTCAATCACATTCTAACAAGTTCTAAAAGAAAGTCTGGTGAAGACATTAGGTTTCTTCAATGGTGAGTCCTCATTGCCAATACGGATGCATTGAGAGTCACCTAGGAGACACAAAGCACTCCTGGGTGCACCTGTGAAGGCAGCTTCAGAGACTATTAGATCATTATGGCTCTGCTGAAATGAGTTGCCCAATTCCCTGAGAATCATAATATGATAGTGTTATGGGGAGATAGGAAAAGGTAGTAGGGAAATCAATGGAGGAACTGTGTCACTAGGGACATGTGTAGTTCTCTCTTGCCTTGGCCTTCATCCATACTCCCTTTCTCTGATTCCTGACCCCCAGGATGTGAAGAGCAGCCTTCACCATACTCTCCTACCACCATGATGCTCTATCCAAGTGCAGGGAGCCAACCAGCCATGGAGTGACCACTGTGGGCTAAGATAAGCTTTCTCTTTATGAAATTGCCCTTTCAAGGAATAGAGACATGGTTCAGTAGTTAAGAGTACTTGGTGCTCTTGCATAGGACCCAGCTTAAAACCCTACCAGTCACTTGGTGGCTCACAATCATCCATAATGTCAGCTCTAAGGGGAACAACAGCATCTTCAGGCATAAGGCACACACATGGTTCATAGATATACAGACAGGCAAAGCACTCAAACATACTAAAAATGAAATAAATAAATATAAAATTATATAAAAATAAATTGTTCTTTCAGGTATGTTGGTTATAGAGCTGAGAAAAGGAACATATTTCTTAGTTTCTTATTATCCAGTTACTAACTTGCTCTACCTCTGCATAACATATTTGACTTACAGTATGAAGTAAATAACTCAATATTTAACAAGTGCAGTCAGGAAACAACTATTCTATATTTGATTCCTTAAGAAAACTTCATTATGCTCATAACCTGCAGTATAAGCAGTCTGTAGACCACATGGCAACAGAGAAAAGCTTCTGGAGACAGAAATTTCAAACCTAGAATTAAAATGAGATCTAGGACATTGAAAATCTTACTGAAAGAGCCCCGGAACCCTTCATGCAATGCTAGCCATTGTCACAAACTTCCAGGTCAGTGTCACACTTCACACAATATTGTTCCACTTCTTCTATACATATGCCCACTTTCCTGGCCTCTTCTTGAGTCCATCTTTGCCCTTTAAACCAAGCTGAAGTCTTCAGGTTGATACCAGCTTAAGCAGAAACAGGTATATTGTAAGTGTGATGGGGTCATAACCTCAAATACAAATAAATAAGGGCTTATTTTGGGTCGTTAGAGGACTTAGAGGCTTGCACTAGCACACACTATTTTTATTCTGTATGTTTTATAAGGTTTCCCCCCTCTGCAACCATAGGCTGGTCTTCTGCAAATGGTGAGAAGATGGTCATGACCATCCCAGAGAAGTAATGATGCAAGATACTAGAAGAAAGGTCAATTCCAGTGATTAAAGAAAAAGAGAGTCTGGACCATCTGCATCTGAGACACATGAGCCAATGAGTGAGGCCAAAGGGATTGGGACTGAGCTCATAATAGTTCTGTGGTCTTTTCCCTCTGTGGCCTCACTTCATTCAGGAAGACAGAATCTGTGGCCAGTGAACAGGGGCAGAGGAGGATGCAGAGTGAATGGATGATGGTAACTAATCTGATTGTATCTTTAGAATCTTTCTGGATATATTATATTTGCTTTTGGCCTATTACCTTCAAAGTCTTGTAAGGCTAACATATGGTTCTTATCAATGTCACCATTAAACAGAGGAAGAGGCAATTAGAATAGTTGAATGGACTGCCCAAAGTCACAAACTTAATGAACACCAAAGTCAGAATCTGAATCCATACAAACTGACTACAGCAGGATTTGATTTTTTAAAATCTACTTCATTTGGGGTTCCTTAATGTCACTTTCTCCCTTCCAACTCACCAACCCTAGGTAGGAGAAAAAGAAGGTTAGTAGGGAAAGGGGATGTAAACCATTTTAGACTCAGTTCTTCGGGGGTGATTCCACTCTTCATCATCAGGATTTGAGCAATTCAACTAAACAGCAAGCAACAGCAGCAAACAGCAAGCAGCAACACTAGCAGCAGAATAAATCGGCAGCAGTGTTCTTTGAAGCATTCTTTGGAGTGCTTTTCTCTAGGAGTGTCCTGAAGCAAAACGAAGTGAACTCTAACTCTAACACTCTAACTCTCTAACTCTCTCCCTCCCCCCTCCCCTCCTCTGCTGCCTCCTCCTCCTCTTTCTACTTCTCCTCCTATTTACATCCTCTCAGAGTCCTCACAAAGATGTTTTCCAGCTGGCAAAGATGACACCCCATGCAAGAGGCAGTTCGCAGATGACAAAGATCACTCGTGTAAAAGTAACTTTTATTCTCTTGGCTCAATTGTTGTCTGGGAGGCTTACTGCCTCCTTCTGCTGGCCTAAGCCTAGTGCAGGAAGCTTCTAGCCTCCATACAATCTAACCTAGGCCTAGAATGTTTTTAGCTTCTAAGACTTACTACTTAGTAAGCTCACCATTTCTTGTTCTTACTGAGCACTGGGCTGGCTGATTCAACTCAGCTGTTCTGGCTCAAACTCCTCTCCCAGCTGATTTATTTAATCTGGCTTTTCTCTCCACCCTGGAATTGCTCTTCTTGGGGTCAAACTAATTCCAGCAATCTGCTCTAATCTTCTGGCTCCTTCTCATTCTCTGGCTTGTTCTACCTTCAGCCTCTCTCTCTAAAACTCTCTGAGTAAAACTCTCTCCTCTCTCTCCTCTCTCCTCCCTCCTCTCCTCTCCTCTTCTCTTCTTCTTCTTCTATTTCTTCTCTCTCTCTCTCTCTCTCTCTCTCCATTGCCCCTTAAGTAGCTTCCCTTTCCTATCTCTTCTCATGAGAGTTGGGCATATCCTATTCTGTCAAATCTTCTCTGATCTGTCACTTTCTTTTTCTGCCACTGAATTAGACATCACTTTCAAACATGGCTGCATCCTTCTATAAATAACTTTGTAGAAGTTTTGGATTAAAGGCATGTACCAGCACACCTGGGCCTAAGCTTTTCTTTACCTGAAACTTGCACTGTACCGGGTGGCCTTGAACTCAGATCTGCTTGCTTCTGTCTCCTGGATTAAGGGGGTATTTATATTCCAGCCAGATCACAAAGACCTAGAAGGTCTTTGGATGTGATCTCTTGCCAGAATAACCATGATCTGAATTAACATTCCTCTACATCATATTATCACCAGTTTCAGGTACCCACAGGGAGTCTTAGAACATACCTCCTGTGAGTAAGAGGGACTACCACACAGGCAATGGAGTCTAAACTGCCTGTCATCTTAGAAATGTTTGCATTTATTGTCAGGAACAAGAGCAACAGCGATTTACTCATCCTTCTGGGTGTTTTTCATCATTTGGGGCATCTTTAATTAATCACAACTGTGCTACCACCGAGGAAACTAGCAACCAAGTCTGCACAGGTGTCTTTGTGACTCCCTGAGTGTATCAGGAGGCAAGAGATCCACTGAGCAAGAGGGCTTAGCTTCCTTTCACATTTAATGCCTTGTAGAAATCACTGATGGCCAAACATTCTAAGCCACTTTAAAAGCAGTGTGTATGGGACAGATTTTGCTTGTACAGTGCTGAAGATAAAAGATGCAGAGAAAAATGACAAAAAATAAATAAATAAAAGATACCAATGCTGGATCAGTGTTGAGAAGCAAAGGACAGATAGGTAAAAATTGATTACTTCTGTTATCTCTTGCTTTTTTTCCTCCTAAGTAATAGAGATTACTTAAAATAGCTAAAGGGCTACACAGGTAAACCTGTTTCAAATTCCCCCCACCAATAGCTAAAGGGGGTCTTTGATATAAAAAGACAATTATGAAAAACATGTCCTGTGGTCTGGGAAAATGACTCAGCCAGTAAAATTCTTTCATATAAGAATGACAAACTAGTTCAGATCTGCAGCACCCATGTAAAATGCCAAGCGTGAAAGTACACATGTGTAACTCCATCAGTCAGGGACGATAAGTATATCACCAATTAGACAGTCAGCCTAGATGAATTGTTTACTTCCAGGTTTGGTGAGAATTTGTTTCAGAAAATGAGGTGGATGAAGGCCCAAACATAAGCCTGTGATGTCTATGGGTTTGCACACATGCACACTCCACACAAACATGTACTTATAACACACATACACACAAACACACACCAAGTATGCCATTATGCTATTTCTAAGAAGTTAACTTCATAGCAATCTATCTGGTTTGCTTAAGCTATCAATTCCTTAGCATCTACTTTCTTTCTTTCTTTCTTTTTTTTTAAACAGTAAAATAGCATCTTCATTTGGTCTGTGCACCAATATATTTACCTACTTCTTTCCTTAGGTGCACACATGCTCACTAGAATTAGCTTTGAATAGTCTAAGCAAGTTCTTCAATATTGTGTAATAAGGATTGTTTTCTGGAAAAAATGTATTTCCTTTCTTCTCTCCAGTCCCTCTTATCTCTTCTGTTATTTTCTATTTTTGATGGACTCTTGCTGTGTAGCTCAGACCAGCCTCATACTAGTGACCTTCTCTCCTTGGCCTCCCTTCTGCGTGCAGGGATTATAAGACACACCACCACGCCCGCCACAGTAGTGTCTAAATGCTGCAAATCATTGCTACTGAACAGAAGCATAGCGCCAGCTCATTTCAGTTGCATTAGTAAACTGCCTCCCTTCATAACCACAGTTCCTTCATTGCAAATGTAAAAATTACCCTGGAGCACATTGGCTAAAACATGTAATCCCAGCATGTGGGAGGCCAAGGCAGAAAGATTGCTGAATCTAAGGCTACCCTGAGAGACACAGAAAAACTCTGTCTCAACGTAGAACCCCTATTCAGATCTAGCCAATGGACAGCACATTCTCCACAGTTGTGTGGGGAGTGGGGACAGATGCTGAAATGAACTCTGGTGCCCCCCATTTGACCATTTCCCCCTGGTAGGGAGACCTGGTGGCACTCAGAGGAAGGGTAAGCAAGGTACCTGGATGAGACCTGATAGGCTGTGATCATATGGTGGGGGAGGAGGTCCCTTTCTGTCACAGACCTAGGGGAGGGGACTAGGGTGAAAGAGGGAGGGACGGGGAAATGAGAAGATACAAGTGAGGGCATAACAATTGAGATGGAATCTGAATAAATTACTTAAATAAAAATAAATAAGAAAACACAAAAACCAAAAAACCTTCCCTGCATACTTCTCAATATTAATAGTTGATTTTTAAAATACAACTATTTGGACAGGATTTTGTTATTCAAGAAAAGCAGACTCTGAAACGTTTACAAGATGAGATGATGAGCTGTCTTCACAGTAATAAGTCGTAAAAGTAGAATAATAAAGGTCACACGTAAGGAAAAATGGACTTTTAGTGTGGTTTTTTAATGTGTGGCATGCTACTATATTCGGGTGTACAATATTTCCTATAGGGTCTTCCTCTGTGCGGATTCACTTGCCGTTGCCTACTTTTACGCTTAAATGCATACATAAGAGGATGGCAAAGACCCTTTACGGTGTGCTTTGGCCAGAGGTCCAAAAGGAGCTCATATTCTGTTCTAGTCCAGATACCCTGATCCTAATCCAGATATGAGCTCCTTGGGTAAACAGTTCAGCATGGAGAGATGGATCTAGAGCAATGGTTCTCAACCTTTCCGCTGATGCAACCCTTTTACACAGCTCCTCTGTTGTCCTCAGGGTGGGAAGGATGGTGCACAGGCAGACAAAGTGCTGGAGAGGGAGCCGAGAACTACACATCTGGGTCAGCAGGAAGCAGGGAGAGACTGACACTTGGCTTGGCTTAAGCATTTGAAACTTCAAAGCCCCACCTCCAGTGACACAATTCCTCCAACAAGGACACTACAAAAGTAACTTTCATTCTCTTGGCTCCTTTGTTGTCTGGGAGGCTTACTGCCTCCTTCTGCTGGCCTAGGCCTAGTCCTGGAAGCGTCTAGTCTCCGTACAATCTAATCTAGGCCTAGGATGTTTTCGCCTCTGAGACGTACTGATTAAGGAGCTCACCCTTATTTGTACTTTCTGAGCACTGGGCTGGCTGGTTCAACTCAGCTGCTCTGGCTTAAACTTTTCTCTCAGATGACTTATTTCATCTGGCTGCTCTCTGGGCCTGGAATTGCTCTGCTTGGGCCTCAAACTAACTCAGCAGTCTTTTCTAATCTTCTGGCTCCTTCTCAATCTCTGGCTCACTCAGCCTTCACCTGCAACCTATCTTTCCATTACTGTTCTGGTAAAACTGTCTTCTCTCTTTGTACAATTGCCTCTTAAATAGCCTCCCTTTCCTCTCTCTTCTTGTGAGAGTTGGGCATATCCTATTCTGTCAAATCTTCTCTGATTCACCACCCTTTGTATCTTTTGTGCCACTCAATTAGACGCACTTTCAAATATGGTACTGTCTTTTATAAACTAACTTTACCTTCATTTGGGAATAAAGACATATACCACTCCACCTGGAGCTAAGTTTTTTTCTACTTGGAACTTGATCTATATCAGGCTGGCTTTGAACTCCGGTCTCTTTCCCTCTGTCTCCTGGATTGAAGGCATGTTTATATTTCAGCTGGATCACACAGACCTAGAAGGTCTTTGAATGTGATCTCTTGCCAGAACAGCCATGTTCTGAATTAACATTCCTCTACACACCACCTTCTCATGAGGTTGTTATCAGCTATGGATAAGCTAAAGGCAGTTTCACATCCCAGACTTGGGCTCAAAACCAAAATATAGTTACATAACCAAAACTTCCACTAGAGACCATAGATCTAGCCATTCAACCACCCATCCACCTCGTACCTGCCAACTGTCCACTTGCCCTTGTTCTCCCTCTGTAGAACAGCGCAGATGACAAGGTCACACACTGAGCTAAACAGAATTCTCTGGAACCCATTTTGCCCTGGCTATGAGTCCAAGCATTTCCATTTGCTCTTTCTGGGCCTCACCTGGAGGTGGCTGTGGCTATCTCTCTTTTACTCAACTGTTAAATCATCTCTCAAGCCGAATGGAGAGCGGGGTCAGTTTTTCTGGCTTCCGTGAAGAAAGTATTTTTTCATATTCCTCACTGCCTCCTTGCTGGCATAATGCCTGCTGCTGACTACCAAAAAGAAATTTTTTCACAAAAAAAAAAAAAAAATGGAGAAAATAAAAAAGGAAAACACACTAGTGCACAGAGATCAATTTAAAAGGATGAATCACTAGCATTTTATCAGATTACTGTCCTGCCCAGGGACTACAAACCTGCTAACACATAATTTAGCTCTTGACTGTAAAGTCCTATCTGCTTCTCTCTTGATTTCACATCTGTTGGGGGGGGGGGGCAGAGTCAAGACCTAGTCCCTGTGTGTGGCTCCCCCAGTGTTCCCCTAAGGAAGGTAAGCTGCACCCCTGAAGCCCTTGCATACAAATGTCTTCTTGTTCTGCTCTTTCTGGTTCTCCTTTGTTGCCCTCCCATGAAGAATGGTGAGCTGTGGTGCATGGATCTATATTTTCTTTCCTAATAAGCCTGGTACAAAGTTGATGTCCAATAAATATTAATTTCATGGATCCCACTGGCTTCCTCTTAGATCTTCTAGTCTGTCCTGTGCTTCCTGCCTTAGGGCCTATGGGCGTGTTCTGTCTGTGAGAACATGCCAGACTCAGTGGGGGCACTTTCTGCATGGAAAAAAAAACTACTCTCTTCTTCTAGGCCTCTTCCTATGCCTCCTCCTTAAGCCTGGAAAGAGTTGTTTTGACACCATCAACAAGATAAAAACTCAAGGAAGTTGTACATTTCTCTTTTTCTTTCTAGATCACGGATGAATTGTTTCTCTCTCGGAGGCCTAGGGAGAGTAAGTCACCAAGTCACCCAGTGAAACTCTCAGAGCTAAAAACCAATGGAGCCGCTGCCTGCACCCAGCTGTTCAGAGCCAAGACTCCTTCCTTCTTGCTGGGAAAAACAAAAAAGCAAAAAAGCAACAAAGCAACTCATGTTCTAGAAATGATTGTGTTTGAAACATCAATGCATTTCAAAGAGGCTTTAAACACATCTAGCCAGGAACTTGCTCTGAGAGTTTGTGTCCTTTCACCGTCCTCACAGTGCACCAGGCAATATTGCCAGCTGTGCTTGGCCTCGTCTGATTTTTGTCTTCTCCTTTAAGCTACAGTACTAGTTATTTTCTCACTATGTAACAGAATACCTGCCAGGAAGCAGCTGAAGCGGGGGGAGTTTGTTTTGGCTTACGTATTAAGATAGGATATAGTCCACGATGGTAGGAAGCTGTGTCGCAGAAGGACACACAACCAGGAAGCAGAGAGCAGCGGACCAGCACTAGAACTAAACTGAACAAATCCCCAAGGCCCCGCCCCAATGACCCAATTCCTCCTACCAGGCTCCACTTTGTAAAAGTTTTCCAAGCTTTCAAAATAGCGCCACCATCTGGGGACAAATTGTTAAACGTATTGGCTTATGAAGGACATTGCATATTCAAATTACAGCACAGTCTCCACCTTCCCGCCTTTACACTTGTGCATACACGGCTTCTGCTAGCCATGCCCAGACATTCACTAATACCCAGATCCCACCTTCCGTGTAGCTTCACACGGATAAATCTTGCTTTGGATTTGGGAACTCTGGTCAACAGAATGTACATTTTAATTGCTGTGCACCAGACCCTGTGCTACGTGTTATGGACATAAAGTAATGGCTTCTGCTCTCAAAAGCAGCAGCAAATAACTGTCGCAAGTGCTTTCAATCCATTACGACTGTTCCCACCATGAGTACATCTATGGGTCTTGAGGTTGTTTCTGTGTGCCTGGGTCCTCCGGGACCTTTGATTATTTTCCACACAGGTTTCCTAGCACTTTGTACCTCAAATCTTGTCTGTATAGAGAGCCCTAGCTAGACACCGACTACATCAGCACCTTGACCTTGGACTAGTCAACCTTCAGGATGATAAGAAGGAAATAGTTGTCATTTCAGGGACCCAGACCATGGCATTTTCTAATAGCACCCCAAACTAAGAGACGCAACATCTGCTCTTAAGTCTCCTTTTGTCTATTTCTGGTTCATGTCATGTACCGTATGTGCTCACTTGAACCTCAACCCATTACAAAGCCCAAAGACGCCTCCCCACTATTTGTGCTTTGCAGAACAGTCTATCATTTCCCCACCCTGGGAAGGTTTGTAATCTCACAAAGTGACAGGAAGTTCTAACTCAGCTTTAAAAAAACAAAACAAAACGGTGTGTTTTTCAATAAGTTCAGACATACGTAAAATGCAGTCTGAATACTCTCCCCCTACTCCCTCCTATCTCACCCCCATCCTGCTCATTCCTGACCTATCCATGGCCTGCCAGTCCCTTTCCTAGATTCATGAATTTTGGCACCCGTTGACCGTCATTTGGGAGCTACTCACAGGAGCACAGCGAGCTCACTAGTCGTAGGCAGTTGGATACAATGACTCAGCCATTCCCAGAAAGTAATATAGCATGTACTTGAGCAGGGAGTGTTCCCCAAGTCTCTGTGCCTGGCAATTGACTGACCCATTTATTGAGTTGCTGGCCCAGTCATGTGCAGGTCCTGGTGCAGGCAACTGTAGTTGGTATACGTTTATGATGGCACTTGGTGTGTCTTATGCAGAAGACGGCATCTTACAGCCCTTCTTCGTGTCTTCCAGCTCCTAAAGAATTTCTACCCTTTCTTCCACAATGTTCTCCAAACCTTAAAGGAAGTGACACAGATGTGTTACTTAGGCCGGAGGCCTCGAATGTCACTGACACTGACCCTTTGCTCATCCGTGAGTCACTGCCCTCACTGCCATTCACCGGAGAGTAGGGCTCCTCTGATGAAGGTCAGCCAGGAGCAGCATTTGTCTGTGAGTACACACATGACGATCTAGAAGAGCACCACGTTCATTCGGCTAAGTAGCAGTGTTTCGTTTCCCCTGGACCCACAATGGAGGCCTGCTCCGTAAGAGAGTATCCTACTATACTGTAAACCCTAACCCCACCTTTTAATCTGATTGTCACAGTGCTCACAGGTGATGGTGAAATCCTAATAGGAAATAGTGGGTCACAGAAAGACATGGGGGAAACCACTTTAAGATGGTATTGAACAGCAGTGTTAGCAACAGCCACTAGTTACTTCTTAGCTCCTAGGGTAAGCCTGTAGGTAACCCTACGCCTATGAGTTCATCAGCACAACACACTATTTGGTGAGTGAAATTATTCCTGCTGTGTTTAAAAAAAAAAAAAAAGTAGCACAAGCAAACTTGAGTGAAGTGTGCCAGGCACGTGGCCCAGCATCTATAATCCCTGTACTCAAGAGACTGAGACAGGAGAATTACAAACTTGAGGCCAGGCTGGGATGCAGAGCTGCTATACTCTCAAAAATAAAATAAAATAAAAAATTCTACCCACAAAATTTCAAAAAAAACCAAAAAACCAAAAAAACCCCACAGAGCCCGAAGATATGGGAGTCTAGTGGGAACACAAACTAGCTGGCCCCAGACTCCAATTTTAATAGCATCTTCCTTCCAACTTCACCCAGACACTGCCTTCCCAGCTCTTCCAGTTGCACCTTGACACTGAGTAGCTGGCGGTAACACAGCACCTCCAGGCCAAGGGCCGATCAAAACAGTGCAGAAGAAAGAGGGACTAATAAAAACTGATGGACAAAGGCAAATGAACAACAAAACTGAGATTCCGAAAAAAAAGAAAAACACACACACACACACACACTGAGGCCATTCTTCGGGGAAGTGATGTGGGAACTGCTTGCTGTCTCCTCCCACCACATAAAAATGCTGTGGATGGGACATTTTTATACACACTGGGAGAAGCAAGCAACTGTTCTGCCCATGGGTCTCTAAATCCCTGTATGCAATGGAGCAGAGCCACCGCCAATGTGGGCCTGCAAAGATCTCCCCAGAACAAACACATTTGCATCCATTCCATCAAGCCATGATTCCTTCTCCAGGCTGGGATGTGAGTTGGCCTCTCTGCTGTGATGAGAGGGAGAGAGAGAGCGGTCCTGCTGACTGGCTATTTTTAGCGTGCCTGTGGGCTGGGGTTCACTGGCTCCTGGATAGTCTGTTTTTCTCTTGATCTTTTCCTGTCTTTCCCCTCCATCCTGGAGACCCTGTTTACATAATCAGCAGTTTGAGCTGAAAATCTCGAGGACCTCCAGCAGGGCAAATCAGTTTTGAGTGTTTTTAAAGCTCCGTTCTTGATAGCGTCGATGCTTGCTCATCAAGAAGAACGTTAAGGTAATAATAAAGGTTTTCAAGAGACCTCAAAGTGTTTTGACTGCATAAAAATTGGTTGTTAAGAGCAGGGAGCCATGGAAACATAAAGATTGGGGGAATCTTGGGATGTTTAAAAAATCAATACTGTTGTTTTAACTCAATATCGATATTTAAGTAGTGGCAACCTAACACTCGGGGGACTTATACTCACTGTTGTACTAGGTACTAGGGAGGAAACATTTTCTGTGCACAGGGACTTCATAAAAGAATGAGGTAAGAATGCATTTGTGTAAAATAAATCATCTGAAGAGCCAATAAGACAGCTACAGTTGGAAAAAATAAGTCCAACAATAGCAGGCATGGGGTGCTTCCAGGAGAGTGAGATCTCCACTTACAGAGTGCTTTGTGTTTACCCCAAATCTTTATGTCGAGACCTCAGAATGCAATCGTATTTGGGAGAGAAGGTCTTGAAAAACATGATGAAGTTTAAATGAGGTCATGAAGGCAGGCCGGTCCTTCTCCAAGATGGATGGTGTCTTTGATAGGAGAGATTAGGAAACAGACAGCAGAGTGGAAAGACTATGTAAAGATTCAGGAAGGGTGCCATATTCAAGCCAAGGAGACAAGCCTTCGAAACCCCAAATTCTGCTGATACTCTCTTCTGGGCCTTTCAGCCTCTAAAATTACTTTTAAGTTAATTTTCTTTGTTTAAGTGATGTTTAGTCACGCAGATTGGCAAGGCCATGCATCTTTAGGAATTCAAGAGGTCCAGTGGTCCACAGAGAGGTCCCGGGAAAGCAGGAGTAGGTTAAGCAAGGTCACTGGATGGTAGCAGGCATTCCTGGCAAAACGACAGGAAATTTTCATTTTCAGCAAATGAAATAATAGGTATTTGACCTTTTTGACCTACAAAAAAATGCCACTCTCATGTAGTTCAACGTAATATTCCTTAAGAGGCTGAGGAGAGAGTAACTGTCACTGACACTGGGTGATGGCTCATGGCAGCAGTCACCAGACATCTGTTTCTGACGAGTGAGTAGGAATACATTTCCTTCTGGACCATCAGTTTTCTATTTTGCAAAGAGAAGAGAAAAATCCTTGTATCTGCCTTACAGAATTAGTGAGAGTGTGATAGGAGCTAGTGCCTGGGCATGCTTAGCACAGGACCAGGAAATATTTGAAATCCCCACAAATGTTAGGATAACTTGGAGGCCTTCCTGGGTTGCAAGCAGTGAGTGCTAAATCAAAATAATTTAAGAGAAAAAGGGATTAATGAAAGAACAGAGATGCTCCACAGAATACAAAGCAAGAGCATAGCTCAATGGTTCTCAGCAGGGGAGGGGCGCTGTTTGGCAATGTCTAGAGACATTTGTGGTTTACACAGCTGGGGTGGTG
Source organism: Acomys russatus (assembly GCF_903995435.1). NCBI lineage: Eukaryota > Metazoa > Chordata > Mammalia > Rodentia > Muridae > Acomys > Acomys russatus. Next base: position 22,222,053 of record NC_067148.1, read on the forward strand.
CAATTAACATTTACTGGACAGAGACCAGAGTGCTGCTCACACATTATAGTGCACAGGACAACCCCACGCCAAAGGATTGCCTGACTCCAAACATTAAGAGTACTGCACTGAGGAATGCCAGGACAGGGCTAGAGCTGTATGTGGCCCATCAAAGCCCCACCCTTCCATGTGCCCTGGCCTCACAGCTTTTATTTTGTACTCACAAACGCACCCTTGATTCCTCTTTGGTGTGTTGGAATCACATCTGTACAACTCACATTTCTGTTTTTCTTGTTGGTTCCATGGTTTCCCTTCTGTCTTAGTCACTGTCCTATTGCTGTGAAGAGACACCATGATCAAGGAAATTCATGCAAAAGAAAGTATTTAATTGAGGACCTTACTCAATCCATCGTCGTCACGATGGGGAACATGATGGTTGGCAGGCATGCAATGCTAGAGAAGTAACTGAGGGCTACATGCTGATCCTCAGAGAGAGAGAGAGAGAGACAGAGAGAGGGAGGGAGAGAGAGAGATAGAGAGAGGGAGGGAGAGAGAGAGAGAGAGACAGAGACAGAGAGACAGAGACAGAGAGACAGAGACAGAGAGAGGGAAAGAGAGAGAGATAGAGAGAGGGAGGGAGAGAGAGAGACAGAGAGAGAGAGAGACAGAGAGAGACAGAGACAGAGAGACAGAGAGACAGAGAGAGGGAGAGAGAGAGAGACAGAGACAGAGAGAGAGAGACAGAGAGAGGGAGAGAGAGAGACAGAGACAGAGACAGAGAGAGAGACAGAGAGAGGGAGAGAGAGAGAGAGACAGAGACAGAGAGAGACAGAGAGAGGGAGAGGGAGAGACAGAGACAGAGACACAGAGACAGAGAGAGACAGAGAGGCGGATGTATGAGAGTAGTGTAGAGACGAGAGAGACAGAGACAGAGCGACACAGAGGACAGAGGAGAGGTAGAGAGAGACATGAGACAGAGACAGAGACAGAGACAGAGAGAGAGAGACAGAGCCCAGAGACAAGCAGACAGAGAGAGACAGAGAGAGGGAGAGAGAGAGACAGAGACAGAGACAGAGAGACAGAGAGAGAGAGACAGAGAGAGGGAGACAGAGAGAGGGAGAGAGAGAGAGAGACAGAGACAGAGACAGAGAGACAGAGACAGAGACAGAGACACAGAGACAGAGACACAGAGAGACAGAGAGAGGGAGAGAGAGAGAGACAGAGACAGAGACACAGAGACAGAGACAGAGAGACAGAGACAGAGAGACAGAGAGGGAGAGAGATTGGGCTGGGTGTGGGCTTCAGGAACCTCAAAGCCCACCCGCAGTGGCCGACTTCCTTCTACAAGGCCACACCTACTCCAACAAGGCCACACCTACTCCAACAAGGCCACACCCCTTATCCTTGTGATCCTTTCTTTCAAACAGTTCCACTTCCTGGTGAGCAAGCCTTCAACTATATGAGCCTATTGGGGGCCATTCCCATCCAGATCACCACACATTGCAAGGAGAAGGATGACTCAGGGGTTCTCAAAAAACCGGGGCCTGGTTTTCATAGGTCAGGCTTTCGGCTTTCTTTTAAACTTCCGGGTTATAGTCCCGTCCCTGTGTTGTAGTTGGTCTGTGGTTGCTGAACACGTTATCTAGCAACAGGTCACTCCGAAGCAGTGCCAGCTGCTACCATTGAAGACATGTTCCGGCGTTTTCAGTGATGTGTCCCAGAGCTGTGCTTTCCCAAGGAAGCAGTGTTCAGAGCTGGGGCCCTTAAGAGGTAATGAGATCATGAAGTCATTTGTTTCACCCACAGATTAATCAATGTATGAACTTATAGTGGAGAGGGCTGCTAGGCGGTAAGGCTTGACTGCAGACAGTAGATCATGACCATACTTCTGAAGGGTATCTTGTCCCGAACCCTCTCCTGCTTCCTAACCGATATGAAATAAGAATTTCATGGAATACTAAATGGAATAATATGCTTATTCCTCCACACCGAACTTGCCATGACACGTAGGCCCATAGTAATGGAGCCAGTAAACTACACCTGGAAAACACAAGCTGAAGTCATTTCTTCTTTAAGATGTTTTTCTCAGGTGTTTCGTCACAGTGATGCAGAGCTGGCTAATACAGCAATCTTCAGTGACAGCAACTCTAGCTGGCCAGCACCTCCTCCCTGAGGCTCAACTTCAGTGGACCTCCTGTGATTTTCAGAGATATCAATACCAGCTATACAGAACTCCCTAATCATAGATCAGGCTGTCAGCCTTCTTCTATACTTCTAAGTTATGGTCCCTTCCCTATGTTCTAAAAGCACTGAACACTTAACTACTTCCTGAAGTCAGTATATTTCTATAACTTCCCTTTGTCTTTCCCAAAACACTGGCCAATTGTCTGCTAAGAGGATTGCCTCTCGTGTGTGCAGCTATATGGTTTTATTGAATACACATGCTTTCCTTCCCATCTTGTGCAAAAGGAAGCAGCATATATCACTATAATACCCAAAGGAGGAGCACTTTCTGAAAAAAAAATTTCCTTTGGAGAATTCCATACATATATACAATGAAATGTCATATCTACCCAATATTTCTCTCCCAAATCTCATCATATGCCCTCAACACAAACCCTTCCAACTTCGTGTCTTACTTCTAAGTCACTAAGTCCAGTTACTGATGCCCATGTACATGGGTAAGGGAACCAACCACTGGAACACGAGAAATCTACAAGTTGCCACATCTTTGATAGAAAATGATTCTTCCCAGCCCAGTAATTATTTACTGCCAACCACTTTTCCATATGGTATGGAGCCTGAAGATGATCTAAATCATCTCTTCCGGGAGTTTGGCTGAATTGATCTTTGTGTAGGCATCACGCAGGTAACTTCAGCTGTGATAACTTTGTGATTGTGACAGTCATATCATACCAAGAAGAGAACCCTTCAGGTCACTCTTTCCCACCCTCCCACTCTTGCACTGTTTTGTTCTCCTCTTCTGAGATGTTCCCAGTATTGGTGGTGGGAGGTTGGTGTAAATGTCTGCTTAGGGCAGGGTCCTCAGTATCATAACCTTGGACTTTGCAGAGTTATGTATCTCCCTTTTGACTACTGCCCACTGCACAAAGAATCTTCTCTGACCGAGCTTGAAGGCATCCCAGATTTATGTATATAAGCATAAATATTTATAAGGTCTTTGAAAACATTACTATTTAGCAATATAAAAATAGCCTTCTATGCTAAGACCTATGACCTCCCCAGCCATGAGCTTTTGAGTAGAGTTATAGTTCAAGACATGAAATTTCCTCCTGGGGAGCAGGCATCAGATGCAATCGGAAAGTAGTTAATATTGCGCCAGTCGGCACACATGCCTGGAAGATCAGTATTGCAGCACACAGTGTCTAGTGCTCAGCAAACCCATTGACAATTTTTCTCCCCAGCATTGTGACTTCCAGCACTGTGGAAGCTAGTTAGCAGTGAGGAAGTTTCCTGGTCAGTTAGAGACTGATTTTGCTATGGTCTCCAACCAATGTATGCGGCATCTTTAGCAATAGGGTCTAATGATGCAATTATAGTGGGTAGCCAAGGCTTTGGCAGCAGCCTATGTTATTTTGGACACTTCTGGGACTTTTCAGATCAATAACTCATGGGGGGGGGGGGTTTATCCCTTGTCTTATACTGTGATTTTTCTTTTAATACCCTATGTCTTCTGATTACAACACTGTCTGTTCTTTCAGGGTAATTCTGTTCATTTCATTCAGAGGCCTTTTTTAGTAGGTTCCCATAGGCCTTTTCCTACTTCTTAATTTTAGTTCATCCATCATCTTCTCTTCCCCATCCTCCTTCTGTTTATATTTCTCCTTACAATGTTTGGCATTTCACCCTCTCCTCTCCAGTTTCATGTGCTCTCTACTATCCCTCCACTTACTTAAGTTGGGTTATCGAATAGAAGGTTTCCATATGGCTTTTTATACCAACTTAATCAGCTTAGCTTTCCCTTTGATAGGAGCCATGCCAAGTGATAGAGAATAACAAATCATAAGTAAAATGAAAATAGCGAGGAAGAATATTAGGATGGAAAGATTTAAGCAGAGAGGAGCTTGGGTATATGGGAGAAATCAGGGTGAAGGAAACACAGCAGGTTTATTTTCAATCTGAACCTGGATGGTAGGCACATTGCATGGACGCCTTTTGTCTTTTTCCATGGTGGCATTTCTTCTCAGACCCTTTATCCTTGCTCCACCATCCCATCACTTAAACACAGAAGGCTCAACCACTGGAAGATGGTGAATCTCCTTCATCCCCAAATACAACTTTCTGAAGAAAGAAGTGGTGATGGTGTAATCTGAGCCATGTGCCTGCCCTTGTTCAATCAGCTGTGATAGAAGACGGGACCATCCTGTCCAAAATGACAGCCTCCTCTTCTCGATTCCATTGAGGGTTACATGGGCAGTTCCTCTCCAGATCTTTGAAGCTCCAAATGTCTATCTAGTTTATGAGCTTTTGTTGGTTCTAGCTCTATCAGACGTAGACTCAAACTGCTTCTCATAAGCCAAAAGTAAATGCCGGGCTAACTTTTGTTCATTTTCCTATCCCAACTTGGCAGAAAGAGGGCAGGCAGTCTCCTCTCAAAGAGGGCTTAAACCAATGGGTGGCCTCAGGTTTACCTCATGCTCTTGTCTTCCTTTCCTAATGATCCTTATAATGCAAATAGAGATTTTTTTTCTCCCATCATTTTTATTAGCTCTTTGAGAATTTTGTACAATTATTTTGATCATAACCATTACTTTCATCACTTCCTCCTTCGAGATTCAACTTCCCTTCTCTATCCACCTAACTTTGTATCCCTCCATTTTTTCAAACCCATTAAGCACAGTTGGTACCACTCATATACCCCTGAATTTGCTGCCTTCCACTAGAGTATGGCCAGCTTACATGGGGTTGAAGCCTTATTTGCCCATAGCTCCTAAACTGAAGGTGGACTGCATGTCCACACCCTCTCACCATGCTGGGGTGTTCTTGGGTTTGAGCTTACACAGGTCTTGTGCATGCTGGCACAAATGCTGTGAATTTATGTGTGCAACTCCTCTGCTGTGTCTGGGAAAGTATTTTACAATTTTTAAGGAATAAATAAAAGATGGATTCCTAGACTGAAGAGCCCCAAATGTCGAGTTTTTTTTTTTAAATAAAAATGGCTCAACATTTCTTAAAGTATTGGATGAGAGTGACGTATTCCTTTTCCTGTGTTCCTCTGTCATCAGGCTTACAGGAAAAGCTCAGACCCAAAGGCTGAGCCTAAGGTTCACATCAGATCTCCGAAACAGAGGCTGTTCTTCACCCTCCTCCCTTCACATTGATTTATTCAACCACTGAACGGTTCTTTTTCTCCACCTCACAGGGCTAGAGTGACGATTAATTAAAACAACGCCTGTGAGCTCTCCTAATGTGATTCCAGGACTCAGGCCACAGTAACTGAGAGTTATGTCCTCTTTGTGTGCCGTGGGCTGCTGCTAGATGAAACTGTTCGGTTATGTCAGGATTCCACAACTGAAACATAGACCTATCACCACAGAGACCAAACACCCCCTGAGCACAACAATGCTTGACTCCCCTTCCTGTATTCAAGCCTCTGTTAGACCCAGGTATTGAGGCAATGCAGAAGACAGAGGCCCTGGAGCACCATAGCCTTTGCCTCTGGAGTCAGAGTAATCAAGTTTTCAGCCCAGTGTTGCTCGCACTAGCGATAGGCATGCAAAGCACTTCCTCTTCATCTTTCCATAGGCTGATGACGATAGTGGCTGCTGGGATTTTGTTATGTGGAGCAAATGGGGTCCATGGAAGCACTCAGCTTCCTTTGTTTGCCTGTTACTTAGGAGACATTTGGTAACAGGCTGGCTTAGCTCTTCTTGTTACGTTCTGTCTATAAGCCATTGGAGGTTAGTTGGATAATACAGAAAAGCCTAAAGAGAAGAGTGCTCCATTTGATAAGCAAACCAGGAGGATTTTTTATACAGACTTCTTAATTTCAGAGTTAACTCCACGTGCTGGTATGTTTCTCTTGCAGGTGAAAATGGTCCCTGCCTTTCTCCAGGTGGCATGCATGGAGCTCCATAATGTTCCCTCAGATGTCAGGGACCTCATTGACACAGTGTCTTCCTCTTTCTACAGAAGGCTCTTATGTGCAATTTCTTTAGATTTGTTCTTAACAGGAAAGTTGGTGCCTGTATGAGGACATACAACTCTCAGCTACCTAGAGCACACTGTGTGACAACATCATCGGGGCTCTCCTAGTCTGCAGACTTATTTTAAAACAGCCCCCAGTGAGGCCATTGTTTCAGGAGACAGAAAGAGAAAGAATGCTTTTAAAAAGTGACAACTTACAATTATGGCTTGTCAATTAAAAACAATAGTAATGAAAACGTGGCAGTTAAGTTTAGGAAGTCAAAAGACAGTTTTGAAAAATAGCCAAATAGGAAACGTAGCTTGGTCTTTAGTGTAGGCTTTGAACTTTTCCAAACCTACTTTATTTGGGGTTCTTTATTTCTTACACCTCCCTTCCAACCCACTTACCCTAGACTGGAGAGAAAAGAGGTTAATGGAACCAGGAGAAGTAGACCCTTTGAGACTCAGTTCCTTGGAGTGATTCTGCCTTTTGTTGTCAGGATTCAGGTAGACCTGTTAAACAACAAACTAGCAATTCAGCAAAGGTGACTGCAACTGCAGCAGCTGGAATCTATGGCAGCAGCCAGAACCTGGATCCTTGAAACATTCTCTGGAGCGTTTCTCCCTAGGAGCCTCTCAAAGCAGAGTGATGAACAACCAAACGATAGAAAACAATGCCAAAACCAAAACGCTCAGCCTGTGGTTTGGGGTTCAATATATACATATATCCTCTCAGAGTCCATACTAAGACATTTATCAGCTGGCAAAGACCATGCCCCCACAAGAGTAAGTTCCTCTTCTAGTAGACAAACACATGTCCTCTTACAAGTCTGTTTCCAGGGGACAAACACCTCACATTCTCACACAAGTCTGTTTCATGTTCTATACTTGGGATCAAAACAAAAACATATGTACATCCACTATACTGTAGAGTGCTTGTCCAGCAATCAGGAAGCCCTGGGCTTGATCTCTAGCACAAATAAACCTTGGTTGCTGACTGGAGAGATGGCTCAGCTGTGAATAGCACATACTATTTGATTCTTAGCCCCTTATCAGGTGCCTCAAAACTGCCTGTAACTACACTTTCAGGTGAGCAAATATGCTCTTTTGAACTCCAAGGGGATTTTCAGGCACATGTGCACACACACACACACACACACACACACACACACACACACACTTAAAAAACAACACAACTGACTGTCATGGCAAGAGGATCAGGAGTTCAAGACCATCTTTTATTATTTAGTGAGTTCAAGGCCAGTAAGGAGTACATGAGAGCCTGGCAAAGTAGCAAAACAAAACTCCAAGATGCAAACAGATTTGCATAAACAATGAAGTAGTAATTCAATTTAAATACCAAAGGTGAATCCTGGCTTGTGTTTGTTGCCTACGTTTGGTTTTTTACTTTGTTTGTCTGTAGCCTTGCATTTTGAAAGAACTTTAGATTTAGGACTGAGTTGCAAAGTAATAAAAAAAAAATTCCTGCATGTCCCCTCCTCCTACTGAGCTCCTGCCCAGTACCAACATATCTCATCTCTACGTCACAATGCTGGAAAGTGAAAAACTGACATTAGCAGAGAACAGATAATGAACAGACAGGTGCAAAGATAAGCTTCTTTAATGAGACACGAAAGCTGCAGTTATCTGTGGTATGAAGATAAGTGTTCAGAGTGCAGTTACGCATTACACAGGCTTAGGAAAATGGAAGTAGTAGTGTCCCCTCTAAGGTCCATGGTTTCACCATCCGTATGTGACTCCATTTCTTGGTCTAATATGGGTGATCATGAATACTTACATATGTTAAAACTTCATCAAACTAAATTCTTAGCTTGTGTACATTTTACTGTATGTGACATCTCAGTTTAAAAAAAATCAAGTGATAATGGTAAGGTGTTTTGTTTGGTTGACACAGGGTTTCTTTGTGTAGCCTCAGCTGTCCTAGACTTGCTTTGTAGACCTGGCTGGCCTGGTACTCAGAGATCTACCTGCCTCAGCCTCCCAGAGTGCTGGGATTATAAGCGTGAGCCACCGTACCCAGGTTAAAGTGCTTTTCTTTCCGTCAAATTGTTTACTTTTTATTTATGATGATGATGATGATGACGTGTGTGTGTGTGTGTGTGTGTGTGTGTATAAGTGTGCTCACACATTTGTGGAAGTCAGAGGTTAACTTTGGGTGTCTCTATTACTCTTCACTCAGTGTGTGTGTGTGTGTGTGTGTGTGTGTGTGTACCTTGCAGAAACTGCAGATCACTGTTTTGTTGATTTGCCTAGACTAGCTAGATAGCAAGGCCTGGGGCTCAGACTATCTCCCACACCCTCTTTATGCACTGGGGTTACAGGTATACACCATTATCTCCAGCTTTCTTGCGGGTTCTCGGAGTCCAGAACCATCATGCTAATACTGCAAGGCACTTTGTCCACTGAGCCAGCTGTCTTCTAATTCAGAGCTCTTTACAGTAACATTAAAAAGTTAGTCCTGTGAAGGAGAGAGAAACCTGTTTTCTAGGATCTCAAGTGTGGGATTGGGATGGTCTCGTGAGAGAACAGGTGAGGTCAATCCACTGGAAGAGCAACCACCTCGTGCAGGACCTTAATTGTTACCAGCTGAAAAGATCCCGTGAACACACTCTGGGAGGAGCTATATAAATTAGCCCAGAACTGGAGGCAGGGGCTTTTTGGAGACTTAGGATAGATTTGGCTGTTCATCATTGCACTTCAAGACGCTCCTAGAGAGAACCGCTCGAGGGAAGGCTTCAGGGCTCCGGCTCCTGCTGAGGTTCTGGGTTCTGGTTACCCCAGATTCTAGCAGAAGAAATCCTGCGGCTCTTGCCTGGAGAATCAATCCTCAGAACTGATATCCTTAAGGTTTTGTTATTGTGTCCATTAATCCTCATTTCCTATTGTTTTGGTTAGTTGGGTTATAAGTGGTGTATGCTCAGTCACTAAGTTGTTAATAAAATATATTGGTTAAGAAAATTGAGCCTATAGTCCTGGATAATGGCTATGTTTTCTTTTGGTCTTATTTTGACCCATGAAATCATTAACCGAACTACTGCTCTAAACTGGTAAACCTTTTTGACTCCTACTTTGCCCTCCCTAATGGCTGTGATTTCTGTCGTTTTGATAGTTGTGTTCAGAGTTAATCAGACTATAATATGACAAAGGGAACTGTGCACTAAGGTTCCCTGGGATGCCAAAACAAACCCATAGGGGAGCTCTAGGGTATTACAGGATTTTTTTTTTTAAATAAACGCAGCTCAACTGATAAGTAAGTCATATATGCACAAACTTCTAACTTAAGGTAATTCAAGTTCAAGCTCATATATGCTGCATCAATGTGTGGATGTTACTCAAAGAACAAGGAAGTGGTTAATCCATTAAAGAGTGCTAAGTGTTTTAAAACTCGCCTACTAAAGTAAAAAGTGTCAATCAGTCCTTTAAGATTGGGGTGCCATGAAAATGCAGCTGAGATGCTTAACGGTGATGTGCCAAGAAAGTTTGAGGAAGCCTCCTCATGTCCCTTTCTGACATACATGAAAACAGATTCATGCAGGCGCATCCTGAATGGTGTATGATTCGCAGTATGCATGTTGCTAGAAAGATATGAATCTCTGCAGCACATGTATATTGAAGAAAGAGTGACAACATGAAAAAGTAGCACTTCTCTGGCTTATCCTCGCGTGCTGGAAAGTAAGCCCAAGCTAGTCATCTCTCTGCTCAGCCTTCTTGGTAAATAATTCACTTCCAGCCTTTCAATGGCTGGGCTGCAGAAAAGGGAGTCTGAACTCAACAGCCTTGAGCTGGTTGCTGTGCCACTGGTGGATGCAAAGGAGACCTTCACTGAATAAGTACATATGACTAGAATGTAAAGCGTAAGCCTGAGGGAGGGGCGGGCTTCTGAGACAGGTGGCTGGGCACTTGTGAGAAGGTGGGAGAATGTGCATTCAGAGGCAATTGACAGGCTGAGCCAAAAAAGAAGATAAAATGTCAGAAGCATCTGATATACAGGCTGGGGAAACAGGAAAGAGACACAAACCAATCTGCAGTTCAGAACATTGAGTCTGAATGAAAAGAGCAGGGCAGGCAGGTCTTTAAAAAATGGCCATGTGTCTTATAAGAAATGTAATCGCAGCCCAAACCATTGTGGTTAGGAATCTTGACAACAAAGAACACATGATTGAAACATCTCCTGAAATTTGAGGGAACAAGCGAACAAGGGTGCAAGGTAGTGTGGTCCAAACAGATAACTCACTGTAGGGTAGAAGCTGCAAAGTAAAGAATATGGTTTCTGGAAAGAATAAGCAGGCTACCAAGATGAGACTTGATAGCCTATGACCATATAGTAGGGGAGGAGGTCCCCCTCGGTCATAGACCTAGGGGAGGGGAACAGGGTGAAAGCAGGAGGGAGGGAGGAATGGGAGGATACAAGTGATGGGATAACAATTGAGTTGTAATCTGAATAAATTAATGAAATAAAAATTTTTTTAAAAAAATATGGTTTCTGCTTTCTCTTAAGACTTAAGAGCTGCATGCTGAACCAACCAACCTCCAAATGGCCTGGAGATGCCTCACCTGCGAGATTCCTGTAGAGGCTGATGGGAGGGGGCTCAAATATGAAGACAGACTGTGTCCACTGAACAAAGGCTGGCATGATGTGCCAAGGCTCTTGCAGGGCTTTGACCCGCCTGCCTTTGTGAGGCTTCATTCATCCCCTGCTGCCCAAGTCTTAGTGTAGATCACCTTGCCGTGTTATCCTGGCATCACCATAATGAATTAAAAAACAACTTACACCCGCTTGAACTTGAAGCCTGCTGCAGTCATGTCAGAGAGTTGAACCACCATTGACTCAGCATCTGAGAGCCGTTTATTCTACAGTGCCCAAGGCCTGAGCACTAGTTCTCTGAGGTTGCATGGTCCCTTTGGTCTTTATGGCATCCTTCTTGAATGGAACATTGTCACTGCGAAGTCCACAGAGGGAGGGATTTGTATAACTGCACTAGATTCATGAACCTGGGATCAGATCCTAAGTCCATCACAGGGTCTCTCTGGGACTGGCTCAGGCAGGTTGCCTCTCTGTTCACCAGTCTCCTCATCTGTGGAGCAGCAAGACAACACTTGGCCACAGTTTGCACAGCCTGGTCACCTGACCATGAATTCTGGATCCAATATATATTTAATATCCCGGACCCCAAGAAGTGATTCACACTTAGTCAAGGTTGTACTATATATAAAACATAAGCGATGAGACTTTTTTTTTTTTACTCTGTGTGACTTTACATGTGCATACATGGATTAACAAGGCCATGCACGAACATGCTGAGGCCAGAGCAGGCGTCAGGTGTCTTCCTGTATTATTTTCTGTCTTCTTACCTAGAGACTAGGTCACCTCCTTAATGGGAAGCTTGCTGTTTCAGTGACTCTGGCTGACCAGCAAGCTCGGAATCTGTCTGTCTCTGACTCCCAGTTCATAAATGCCCAGCCTTCTACATGGGTGCTGGGGATTTGAACTCATGTCCTCATGTTTGCAGAGCACATACTCTTATCCACTGAACAGTCTCCTTAGACCCTACAAAATAAAACTTTCTGCATGAGCTTATTGATTTAAATAGACAAATACATTCAGAGTGGCTAACTATGTAACTTTGAGTCCTACTGTCTAGTATCTGTGTCTTCTGGGGAAATACCACAACCAAGAGGTATTGACAGTTGTAATACAGTGATAGTATTGACTACCCTCCAGGTACAGGCTGTACTTTGCTGATTTATAAATTGTCACGTAGGGAACTTAACGCCACATAAAGCCAACAGTGTAAGTCAGTCCAGGTCTACTTCCATCTTTTCTACTTATTCAACATATACACTTTCTTGATTTTTCATTTACAATGTTTTAGTTGTTTGAGAATTTCATACATGCCTATAATGTGTTTTGATCAAATTCACTGTCTCCTCAGTCCCCTCCCCTCAAACTCGCCCCCCCCATCCCCACTACTACCACTTTTCCTTACAAACATCATGTGCTATTTGTTTTTAAAACCCACTGAGTCCACTTAGTGCTGGTGTGTGTGTGTGTGTGTGTGTGTGTGTGTGTGTGTGTGTGTGTGTGTGTGTGTGGGTGTGCGGGTGTGTGTATGGCTGTGGGATCATCTATGGGGGCACAGTAGCCTCTCGGGACCATATTCCTCCTAGCCCAGCAGCCATCACTTGCCAATTGGTAGGGTCCATGAGCCACCCCTCCCCCATCTTGGATTTGGGCTGGCTTGATCTTGTTCACGTCTCGCCTGCACTGGGGGGACAGTTCACATGTGTTGTTTGATGTTAGCACTCATCCGCAGTGGTGGATTCAGCACCTTGTGAAGCTTTGAGTCTCTGTTGTCGCTGTTCCTCACTAAAGGGAAGCTTCTCTGATCCATTTGTCGATGGGTACAAACGCAAATATTGCTAGGCAGTTTGGTGCTATGTCAATTTAGCTAAATGACATTGTTCTGTTACCCACTAGGGCCTATGGGGCCCCTTCTGCTATGGGGTTTATATAGTGGAAAGAATGGGTTTCCTTGTGTAGATTAGGCCTCAAATCAACAAGAGTGTAATGGTCATCACCATAGTAGTATTGCAAAAAGACACATCTTACCTGGCAGGTCGATTTCACAGTTCATAGAACTCACAGCTGAGTGAACCCTAGCAAGCTTCATAACGCTTTCTGGAACATTGCAAACTGGCTGGCATAGGGGAAGTCTCCAGATCAGTTTCAACTTGATTTTTCTGTATTATGTGACCAAAGCATGGTATGTGGTGTCTTTAGCAACAGGGTCCAGAGGAATAGCGAGAACGTAGTCTGTGTTGAGGAACCTCTGGAGCCTCCTTCACCACCAAGTATAACAGCTTTCAAACTGGAGCTTTGTTTAATGACCACTCAGTGCACAGGAACAGCTTTTTCCAGCCCAGCGGGATTCATTACAACTTTTAAAAATAATTTACATTTTTAAAAATTTGGTGACAAGGTAGTGTGCGTCTGTGCGGCTTTGTCATGCCCTTCATTCTGGCTCCCTTTCCCTGCCATTTTGTCTACCTTGTCCTCTCCCTTAGCTGTTCACGTCTTTATACTCCTGGCTGTCCCCCTTCGCTACTTTTGTATGTACTAATTTTTGTGCAAATGTTCATTTTCACTTCTGTAGCTGGGGATAGGATTTCAGGTAGCACTTTATTGCTAATATTTTTTTTAACTCATCGAAAATTCTTCTGCAATACCTCTTTATTGCTGAAGTGGCTCATGTGGGTTTGAAAAAGTTAGATATATATATGAACTCACCGAGACTGTGGCCACACGTACAAGACTATACAGGTTCAAACCAGACAAAAGCTCAGCACTAAGAAGGGAAAGTAGACATCCCACCCCTAACCAAGAAGCTACCTGCAGTTGATACCTGCTAGAAATGGGGAAATCAGCTTTCTCCAACAGTGTCTGTCACTAGGTGTATCAACTGTACTCCATGGTAGGTCCCATGGCCAGGAGTAATTGATCGACACAAAACAAACCCCATGTTCTTTTTTTGCGCGGGGGGGGGGGGGGGGGTTATGTCTCATTTTGCTCGTTTTGGTATTTTTGACTTATGGGTTTTTTGTTTGTTTGTTTTGATTTTCACTTTTTGTCATATTTTTGTTGAGAGAGAATGAAATTGGTGGCTTAGGCAGTATGGAGAACATGGGAGGGGTTGGGGGAGGGAAAACATGATAAAAATATGTTGTGTTAATACTGTTTTAATTAAGAAAAGAAAACAAAAACACAGCAAGAAAATTAGTTCAAAACCCTCTATTGTTGGCTACTTGGTCTGTGCTGAGCTCTCTGACATCAGAAGCCAGGCACAGCTTTAGAACTGGAAGCCCTCCCAAGGCTACCATTTTGTAATACTCCAGAGCTTTCTGCAGGTGGCCTATATTTCCAACATCTCTAAACCTCAAAAGATTCCTAATATGTCCAATGTTATTCTCCTTTGGCAGCAGGGAAAACTGAGTCTGGGGCTCTAAAAATGTGCCTAAGTGCTGGCCATAATACCAGAGACAAATCCAAAACAAAGGCCTCCTTGTTTCTCTAAGGTCTGACTTCTTACCACTTACTTCCCCATATGAGATGATTTTCTTAGGATAGAGTTCTTGACGTAGGAGTTATAAATCAAAGGATATGCAACACTTTACATTATTTATAAAAAAAAAAAAACTTATAAAAGGCAAGACACTTTTGGCAACTTCATCAAGCCTGAATCAAGACTCTTAAAGATTTAATTTGGTTCCAAAGTGCCTTTCAAAACTCAGTGCTATAATCTTTGGCATGAAGGCCATATTCAAATGACAGAAAAATGAGTTTCTTGTTTATGTAGATCATAAATTTTCTTCCAAGGCACAAATGTGAATCTAAGTGGTCTCAAATTACAGAATGAGGGCTTAGAATTCACAGCATCACTCACGGAGTTCTCGGCTTCTGGTGAATCGTGACCAGTCTTTGATGAGTAACTCAGACCTGAGGTTGTCAACATGAGAAAGGGGAGGCTCCCTCCAACCTGATTTTAGGAGCAGAGTTGGCGTTTGAGACAGGATGCTCACATTCCTCAACAGACTGTCATTTCTTGATAAGTGGGAATGCAGGTTTTTTTTTTTTTTTTTTTTTTTTTTTTGGTCAGGGAATAGGCTGTTCTGTAAAACAACCAGCTTGATTAAAGCCTTAACTTTGGTATTAAATATAAAACTGAGAAACCACCCTTTTTGTGTATTTGTTCTGAGTAATTCTGGTTTAATGTCTATATGGGACCAATCTCGATTGTATAAAAACAATCATACTTTGTGATGTGTTATGTTTTTAAAAATACTTTTATAATTTTGGTAGGAAAACTGTGGCTACTCTTGGGTGGTTGGTCTAGCGGTTAGAAATCAGTGTTTGAACCACCATGTCATGGGCATATTTGTTTCCTCATCAGGGAAACTCTCTTCTGTGGGTAGAGGTGGAGGGAGAAAAGGATAACTAACAGGAAGGATGCTTGAGATAATGCTCCTCCCTAACGTCACAGGGGTGGGATGGTTCCCATTGAGTTGTTGGCCAGGGGTGTGCTGGAGCCTCCCCAATCATAGGTTGCTGTCATTGCTCATGGTTGCTCACTAGAACTCAAGGTTAAGATTTAGTTGCTGAATGGATGGAACTAGAAAAGATCATGCTGAGTGAGGTGCCCCAGACCCAGAAAGACACACACGGTATGTACTCACTTATAAGTGGATATAAGTCCAACATAGAAGTCCTCTGAGAGACTCTACCCAGCAGGGGTTCAGGACAGATACTAGGACTTGAAGCCAGACCCTGGGTGGAGAGCTAAGGGTTGCATGAAAGAGTGGGGGGGCACGGGTGGAAGGACTCGGAGGGGTCAGGAGCTCCACAAGGAGACCACCAAGGCCAGCGGATCTGGACCCATGGCTGTTGTATGAACTGATGCACCAACCAAAGACAATGCATGCAGAGTACCTAGGCCCCCTGTTCAGATGTAGCTGATGGACAGCTCATGCTCCATGGTTGGGGGGAGACAGGGGAGAAGAGGAACTGCCTCTTACATGAACTCTCGTGCCTGCGATCTGATCACTGCCCTTTGGCAGAGCAGCTTTGCAGTCACACAAAGGAAGGGGATGCAGGCTACCCTGATGAGACCTGATAGACTGATCCCACAGTAGGGAAGGAGCCGCTCCCACCCTACCACCCCATCAGAGGTCTAGAGGAGAGGAATAGGGTGGAAGAGGGAGGGAGGGTGGGAACTGGAAGATAAGACTGAGAAGGTAACAATATGGATGTAGTGTGAATAAATTATAATAAACAAATAAAAAATTTTAAAAAGCAACATGGTGCCCAAGCAGGAAAGCAAAGATAAAGGATAAAGACTTAAATGAAAGTTAAAAAACAAAACAAAACAACTTAGTTGCTGGAGATACCACACATATTAGTTACAGGACATGGAGAAATCAAGTTACTACTGGCAGGGAATCTTTCTCCTTGCTGTCTGGATCTCATAGTATGGGGAATTTCTATATAGATTGCTGGGAGGAAAAAATTATCAACAATCTCACCCAGTTAAGAAATCTGTGAACTACAATGACCAGAATGGTAAGATAAGCCTGAGTGCAATAGTGGCATGAATGTGATAAAAGTAACATTCTAGCTAATAATTCACTTTCTTACTGGAGTTAAGGTCTCATCTACAGGAGAAAACATGTATCTGCCACTATAAATCTGGCCCAGAACCCATGGCCGGGAGCTCAACAGGCCCCAAGGGTGAACTTTCTGCTATTCTTTTCCCAAATAGACACAGTATGAAAATGTTTTCTAAATTCATATCCCCATACCTATAGATAAATGCAGCTCTCAGACATCATCAGAGAAGTTTCTCTGTGCAGTGCAAAGTAGTTAATGCAGAAACACACAGCTGGCCAGAGTGCAGAGAATAAATGTCTGTGAAGTGCTCAATCACAGATGGGACATCTACGTGACCCCACTCCATTACTCTCAAGTAACACTGCTGCTTGGTGGAATGACACAGTAGCACAGGGGACAGAAAGTGCATGCTGCAGGGCGAGCAATCCTTCCTGAGGTGCCCAGCAAGAGGCCTGGGGGCCAGCAAGGAAGCTGGGTCTAACGCTTTGCAGAAATGAAGTCATTTTCCTACGGTGCCGGAGAAAGGCAACGTTTCATCTTTGTGCACATAAAAAGATTAACCTCTTACTCACTGACGAGAGCTTCCTGGCTGCTCTCCCCTTTAAGTGAAGGCATAACAACATGTTAGTTAACAGTGGGAGTGTGGGTAGGCCAGTGCACTTGGTTGTACTGTTCTGAAACTGCTGCTTAAAAACTTAAAGAGAAGACATTAACAGAAATTCGTGTTTTTCTTCAGTGGCATCCAGCTTCTTGGTAGGCACAGGTTTTCAAAAGTCTGTGTTTCAGTAGACCAATGTGGGGGGGGGCGGAGCGTCGGTTTGAGAGACATACAAAAATCCAAGAAAGGAACAAGGGTGCCTCCAGGCTATCCAGAGGATTAGTTGTAATGCTCACTGTGGAATCTAAGTAGAGTAAAGGAGATATGAGGAAGCTGGAAAATGTAGACTGACCACTGATTACAAATCATTATAAGCTAAGCAATGCCCTCAAAAGATATAAGTTCTGATTCCTGCGTACAGTCTATGTTATCTTATGTGACTAAATAGGCTTTACAGATGTGATTTATGATCTCAAGGTAAGGGATTGTCTTGCAACATCTGTGCGGTGCTCGTGCCATCCCAATGATCCTTAGAAGGGATGCAGAGGGTCAGGGTCAGAGAAGAAGACTGTATGATTTCAATGACAGAAATTTGAGCAGTGCACTTTGAAGTTACAGCCACATGCCATGGACTCAGATGGCTGTGAGAAACTCAAAACAACAACAAAGGATTTTCTTCTCAGATCCTCTGGAAGGAACCAATCTTGCTGTCACCTTGACTTGAACTCGTTTTTAGACTTCTGTCCCCTTGGACTGTGGAAAACACATTCACTGTGTTGGTTTTAGGCTGTGAAATTTAATAGCAGCAACAGAAACAACCATAGCCCCAGTCAGACTGAGGAGTCATTGAAGCTGAGATACCTACCAGAGGAAGTGAGCTTAAGAGCTGGGAGGGTGTATCAGAGTGCGATGGTTCATCCTTATCAACAACTTATCCGGACTTGGAGACATATCTCTGGGTTTGTCTGTAAGACTGTTTCCATGGAAGTGCAACTGAGGAGAAAAAACTCATTCTAGATGTAGGTAGCATCGTCCCACAGAACAAAACGGGTAGGAAGAAGACAGCGGAGTACTAGCCATCATCCTAGTGTTCCCTGATTGTGATTTCAATGAGACCACCCACCCACCACTATGTCTCTTCTGCCATGATTGACTCAATTAACTAAAGTCATGTGTCAAAATAAACATTTCCTCCTTCGTGTTTCTTTTCTCAGTTAATTTGTTACAATAACAGTAGTAACTGACAAGACCAAGGCAGTAGGTTATACAGGTGAGGCAGGACATGCACACAGTCATTGGAGGAGAAGGGCCTTCGAGGTCAGAGGTTAGAAAGACCGTTGAAAGGAGTTGTGAAATCAAGAGTCGTGACAGATGCGTCATTAGAAAAAGTGACAATAATCCTGGACCTAAAGTCTTCTAGGAACAAAGGTAAGTGGCTGGAGTCCATAGGTGACCATAACATGGGGGCACAGTAAAATGATTTAGTCTGATGCAAATGGCTTAACACCTGGAAGAGGAGAGAGAAGATGGTGAGGGTAGTTTGAAAAAACAATAAGGATTACAGATATTTCCCAACTCCAGGCCTATGGCCTATCCTACAAGTGCTGTGTTAGATAGAATAGTGAACACTTGAGAGGGCTGGGAGGCAACCTGTGGCCAAAGACAGACTAGATTATGAGGTTTAAAAAAAGAAAGGTGAGGTTAAAACATGTGAGATTTTCCTGATAACTAATCTTGAGCTCCCAGTGACCTATAGGAAGGGTTTGCTTGGGACAGGAGTGGGAGGTGGATACACAGAGATATATGTGGAGAGAATTTGAAAGATGGAGGAGGGTCGTTGCTTCCCAGTGGAGGACTGAGAGGAAAATGTGTGCCAGTGATGTCGTGCTAGCTACACAACTGGTGGGGTACTCGTAGAGATGAGGAGATAGTAGAGATTGCTATATTACAGTCACCAAGAAGGTTCTAGAGCCTCCTAACCCATAGCAACAAAAATAGGAAAGGGTGCCATGTATTATCAAGCCATGAGGATGATAGATCTTGATAAAAAAGAGGCAGGGGGAATTTGATAACAGTAATCTGATCTTCCATAGTAGAGAAAAACACCTCATGTTCTGGTCTGTTCTCACATCAACATTTCCAGGCAACCATTCCCCAGACTCCACAAAGATTTTCTGATCTCCAACAACTATCAGGGAGGCCACAGCCTGCCCAGATAATAAACACCAGTGCCATCTTTCAAAACACTCTCAGTTATCTGGCCAACGCTGGGAACATTTAAGAGCAGACTATCTATCTTGTGAGCAAGAGGTTCTACTTCAATCTTGTAGATTTGTCACTTTGGACTTATATTCAATACGCTCATGAAACAGCAGTTTTATTAATAAATGGAGAGGCACGATGTAAGAGTGGATCATGGGGAGACATTCGAATGATTTATGGAGATGCTTGGCTTAAAATGAAAAAAAAAAACTGCACATGGGTCTGACTGTTTAAAGAATGAGTTTCAAAGAATGTTTGACACTCAGAGTAGAGTCATTGGGAAAGTGAATGACAAAGGGTCTGGAGCTACCAGGAGAGGTCACAAGAGTGAAGTGGAGAAAATAAATGTGTGGACATTGGAGAGGCTGATTGGGTAAGAATGAGAAGGAATCTTATTTTTGCTTATTATTCACTAATAAAGAGTCTTCCCAACACCTGATATGAAATTGTCTTCAGGAGAGCATCAGGGGATTTAAGTTGGTCTTCTCACCACGTTATAGGTCTAACATGATACACTATTCTGCAAGTCGGCTTTTCATTCAGTGTGGAGTACCTGTTGTGGAAAGCAGCTGCCCTTTGCAGTCTGAAGATATTTTACCATAAATGAAACATCAAACATTTTTACGTTGCAATACCAGTAAGGTCTTTGGCAGGCAGTAATCAATACAATCTGATAACGGAAGGACATAGAAAGGAGGCATTGAAGGGCTTCTAGATATAATTATCCTTGTCTGGGGAAGTGTTTAATTTCTGACCCCAATCCTCAGCACATGGCAATTACTAGTGCTGTCTCTCCCACGAACTTGGTCATCTAAGTGTATGATCATCTTTTCAAACGTAGACTCTGAAGAGTCCATTTAAGTCTAATATTCTATGATCTAAAGCTAACCTCATCCTATTCCCCAGACTATAATGTGTTTCTTTAAAGTAAGCAGAACTTGACATTGAATGGCCTGTCTCATAGCTCCCCCTCTGAGCAGAAATAATCACATCGGCACCTAACTCATCCTCCCATCATCCTTGATGGGTCACGCGATAACAGGTAACTGCCACTTTGCTGGAAACAAAGCATAGTTTTGCAATTACTATATTTGAAGATACTTCAATGGAATGGTTTCAGAATCACTGAAAAACTGGCTTTTATTCTAGTTTAGTTTCATCTTTGGTCACCGGTAGCCAGATTGAAAAACAAAGTAAAGCAAAGCAAAACAAACATGTTCATCTTGGTCATTGCAATTGATTTCTTCCTACATAAACACTGAGTTTCTTAGCATGTGGCCTCTTACTAAGACCAACAACTTACTCTACAAGGAAACACAGTGGAAGAAAGACTAGGACACATATGAATCCCCAGCAAATCCCATGTGGTGCAACCAGTCCCTCCCAGGATAGTCCCTAATTAGCTAGCTTTGCAAGGGACTGCTCTGTTGGTCTAAGTAAACAGGAGAGTACGCGGGGAGAAAGGAGGCTGGTAGTGAGGAAGGACAGATGAAAAAGATGCGCAGGATTGGGCAGTGGTACAGAAACCATGGTCATCACGCATGTAGGACAGAATACAGGTCCTAGGCACACCCATACAGAGAGATGAAAGAAGACAAAGATGGATCGCTGGCATTTATCTCTTCATCTAAGTCAGTAGAATTGTCTGGCTGTATTTGAAGGGAATAAGCACTTTAGGGAAAGTATTAGACTTAGTAAGCATTCTGAAGAAATGCTTGGTTTTCATGGAGCTTCTGTGTCCAGGGAATTAATAGTTCTGTAGTCAGCTATGGAATAAGAAGAGAGCACTTCCATCAACCAGTTTACAGAGGTGATGGGGTTTGTTTTGTTTCTATCACAAAGGATTTGTCCTTTCCATAAAAGAAAGAGATTGCTGAGGTTATTTCCTTCATATTCCACTCCCAGATTCAGCTGAGCTGCAGATCATAGGAACCAAAGACATTAAAGTGAGAAGGTTCCTAGATTTCAGACATGGCCACACACACACACACACACACTGATTGAAAAAAGGTATTTCCTCCAAATCAAGCAAATCTGGAAACTACTAGAAATCTCTGTTCTAGAAGATGACATGAAGACAGGGGAGAAGGGACAAGAAGTGACAGTGTCCTGCTTTAGAACAATGCAGAGAAACCCACTCAACCTCTCTGTACCCCCACCTCATCTTTCTCTGATAACAGGTTGAGAGGGGCTAGGTGGAAAGACCTGTGGAAGGCCTTATCAAGAATATCTACTTTGGGGGGGGGGGTGTCAGAGCAATTAAAACTAGACCACTTGGCCTTCTATGACCTTTGTCAATTCTCAGCTTTACTAGGCTTCAGTTTCCTCATCAACAGTACTCCCTATAAGGCTGTCATGGGCCCAGGCTAGCCCAGGACTGGATGCGGTTTATAACTTCCAGACAAGTTTTGACATCCGCTCTAGCAATCCCAGACACAAACAATATACCAATCGTTGCACCGGAGTGATTACCAGTATACTTCAGTCCCAGCAGAGTGCAGAGCCAAGCAGGCATGTGGACCAGGTCTTCACCCATCCCTTCCCACGACCCTTTCCTCTCTGCTCTGCAGATTCTCAGCCCTTTGGACTCTGAATCACAGGGCATGATTCATATCTATCGTGTCCCCAGGAGTGCCACAATTTCTCCTTGCCATTGCCTTTTTCCCCCTAAAAACACAACTTCCTTTGAAGTTGATAACAACTAGGTTTTTTTTTTTTTTTTTTTTTTTTTTTTGGATTGTTGATATCAGGACTCTATCAAGACACCCAGTGCTGTTACTACAACACCCCCACATCAGCTTATCATCTGATGAATGGTTTATGTATCAAAGACACCTGCCCCAGCGATCCATAGGTCTCCAGCTTGGCTTGATTCTCCACTGTTGATCCAGTCAACTTAACTGCTATCTGCCTATTTACTTGTTCACACATTTGGACCTGGACCTGTTGAGTCTACTCCAGGCTCCTTTGTCTCTCTGCAGCTGGCTACAATCTTCACTATCAGCCGGACTCTTTCACGTCTTCACCTCTACAGCAATATCTTCTTTCCTGTGGTTGGGTTGGGTTTCCTGTCTTATCAGTATAGACTCTATTTTATTTCCATCAGTCTATTTCTAAAACCCCTTAAATTCTGCTATGGTTTTGTTGGGAGCCGAGAGATCCTGGCTGAGCTGAGAGACCCTGGTTGCGTTGAACTCCAGCTGACCCTTTCCAGCCAGCCTATACAGAAAGAACTTATCAAACATCTTGCCTGGCAACGGACAAACCGCAAACGTCGTGCTTGGCCCCAGGAGAGGGAACTTGGCCCTGAGAACAGGAACACTCAGCGTACCGTGGCTTTGTAGCCTTTCACAGGAGTCACGGTACATGAACATCTGACGTGCTGTGGTCTCTGGGAGAGGACCGCGGGGCCACCTGTCTCCTCCCCCTGACCCACACATTGTCCCAGGGGTTCCTACCCCAGAAGATTCTGTACTTTCCCACTGTTCTCCCTCCTTCTCCCGCCCTTCCTGAAGCACACTTTAAAAATCATACACCTGCTTTCAGTAAATGACTCTTGATAAGACAACCTTTCTAGAGTCGTGTCTCTCTCCCGCCCACTTCTCATTTACAGGCCGCGACCCCCTTCGAGAACCCAAATAACTAAACCTGCAGGACGGGGACAGTGGCGCCCAGACGTGGTTGTCGAAGTACGGGTCGCCCCACGGACAGATTAAGATCGCAATCGCCCCTGTGACTTCATGGTTGTCGCCGCTCGCTCGGCTGCTTCAACTATTAGGTGAGTCATCTGTCCAATTTCTCAGAATGGGTAAAACTTTGTCTAAAGAGGCGGAATTCATCAAAGGCCTCAAAGACGCACTCAGAGAGAGAGAGGCATAAGGGTTAAAAAGAAGCATTTGGTTGAATTTTTCATTTTTGTCGATGAGAAATGCCCCTGGTTCATTATTGATGGGCCGACCATAGATTCACACAAATGGCAGCGAGTTGGTCGTGATTTAAATGTCCTCATAACTAGGGATGGGAATGAGGCCCTAGGACACAACATTTTTTCATACTAGGGTCTCATTCGTGATATTATTCAAGCCTCCAATTCGGAGACTGGACACAAACAACTCCTTTCTGTTGCAGAGTACTGTCTCAAGTCTTCCCTGCCACCTTCTCGTTCCTCCTCTCGCACCTCTGCCCCTGCCTCTTCTCCTTTTACCTTCATAGATATCCCTCAGGACTCCCCTGTCGACCCATCTCCGGAACCTCCCCAGCCGCCGCCTCCTTCTTCTACGACCCCTCCCTATCCTTCTCTCTCGTCCGCCTATAATGACCCTCTCTCTTCTGCAGACCGCGGCTGCTCTCCTTTCTGTGCCCCTGTCTTTCCTGCAACCAAAAACTCTCCCTCTGCTCCGCCCACCGTGCTCCTTGCCCAAAATGGTGACGACCCCCTAGATCCCGGAGACGCTGCAACCCTTGAGGATAAAGCCGCCCGCTACCACTCCGAAGAGTGGCCTCCCTTGCCCCTCCCGACCCTCCACCCTCCCATCAGTGCCTCCTTCCCCGCCACCGCTCCTCCTCCTCCTCTTCCAGCTCCGGCTGCGCCAGAGTCGGCTGCTCCGCGGGCCCGCGCGTGCCTGCCTCTTTGCCTGCCACGCCCCCTTTGCCTTTCACTGCACTCACCGCTATGAAATCCTGCCTGACGCAGCAGATCCAAGACCTTACGGAAGTCCTCCAACTTCAAAACCGCCTCTCTAGCCTCTCCGTTCTCTGCTCGTCTCCCCTTTCAGACTCGCCTTCTGTCCGTCTCGCCTTCCCTGTCACACGCTCCCAGACGGCCCCTGAGTCTGGCCGAGAGACTGCCCCGCCTCCCACTCTTCCGCCGCAACCTTCTGCTTCCGGATCTGCGGGCCTTTCGCCTCCTCCCCCTCCCACACCTTCCCGACTCCCCCCTCCCGCCTCTGCCTCGCGGGCGGTCCGCTCGCAGGGACCCTCCTCCCCTCATTAATCTCCATTCTGACTCCGAGGCGGAGCAATCTGACTCTTACAATGTAAACAGTGAAAGTGAAAGCGACGCTGATAATCGGGCACCCGCTCCTACTGTATATCGCAAACTCCCTTTCAAAAAATTGGAAAAGTTAAATGCTGCCGTCAGAAATTACGGTCCCAATGCTCCATTTACCCTCTCCCTGCTTGAGAGCCTCAGCAGCAGCGGGTATCTCACACCCAATGAGTGGACTACTGTCGCCCAGTCCATATTGACGCGGGGCCAATTTCTCTCTTGGCGTGCAGACTGGTCAGACCGCTGCCGCTCCACAGCACGGTCTAACAGCCAGAGTAGCCGTGCTTCCACCAGATGGTGGACATTGGATAAGCTTCTTGGACAAGGCAGATATGCTCTTGATGATAAACAGAAAGGTTTTTTTTCTGGGACTTTTGGCTCAGTCCTCCTCCGCCGCGTCTACTACAAGACCTTAGAGAAATAAATAAAATTATGGTTCCCATGGGAGCCCTTCAGCCAGGACTCCCCTCCCCTGTCGCCATTCCCAAGGGATTTTCAAAAATTGTTATTGACCTTAAGGACTGCTTCTTTTGCATCCCTTTACATCCGGAGGATTGCAAGCGCTTTGCCTTTAGCCTACCCATTGTTAATTGTATAGGACCCTCCCCTCGCTTCCAGTGGAAGGTACTCCCCCAAGGTATGGCTAATAGCCCTACTCTTTGCCAAAAGTATGTGGCCCAGGCCATAGATCCCTTTCGCCTTAAACACCCTGATCTCTACCTTATCCACTACATGGATGATATCCTTTTGGCGGGAGCGGATGGTGAGGAGCTCCTGCGAGTTGCGTCCTCCCTAGTAGCCAGACTCCAAGAATTTGGGCTCCATATTGCGCCAGAAAAGGTTCAGCTTCAGCCCCCTTATTTGTTTTTAGGATATGAATTACATTCTCATAAGATTCTCACTCAAAAGATGGAACTTAGAAGAGATTCTTTACACACCCTAAACGATTTCCAAAAGCTCCTGGGGGACATTGACTGGTTGCGCCCCTATTTAAAACTCACCGCTGTAGATCTTAAGCCCCTTTTTTCTATTCTTCAGGGCGATCCTGACCCCTCTTCCCCTCGACAACTGACCCCTGAGGCTATAAAATCCTTACAGGTTGTTGAGGCTGCTATTTCAAATCAGACCATTTCATATTACTCTCCCTCTTCCCCTCTCTGGCTGTTGATCCTCCCCACCACTTTTTCGCCCACAGGTTTGCTATGGCAAAATAAACCATTATACTGGTTACATTTACCTGCTACCCCTTCAAAAGTCCTTTCCCCATATCCCCTCCTAGTGGCCAAAATACTCAGGTTGGGATGAGAGAGTTCCCTTAAAATATTTGGAAAAGACCCAGACATAGTCAGCCAACCCTATAGCCCTGCCCAAATCCAATGGCTACTACAAACATCCGATGACTGGGCCGTCAATTGCTTTTCCTTCCAGGGAAAGATTGATAACCATCTCCCCTCTGACAAACTTATCCAATTTCTCAGTAAACAAGCCCTAATTTTTCCTAAACATACCAAGAGTACCCCTATCCCACAAGCCCCCTTAGTTTTTACTGATGGCTCCTCCTCTGGTGTAGCTGCCTATGTTATTGATGGACAAACTACCAGGTTTCAGACTAATCTATCTTCTGCTCAACTAGTGGAACTGACTGCGGTCTTCCAAGTGTTCCAAACCCTGCAAGACCACCCCTTTAATTTATATACAGACAGCGCTTATGTCGCTTGCTCCATTCCTTTGTTAGAAACTGTGCCCTTTATTCGGCCAGATACTAATGCTTCCCCCCTCTTTGCTAAAATCCAACAAAGTATCCAGCAAAGGACATGCCCCTTCTTTGTCAGACATATTCGTGCCCATACCGGTCTGCCTGGACCTTTGGCCAGGGGCAATCATTTGGCCGATCTAGCCACCAGAAACAGCTTCTTAATTCTGTTATCCCAAGAATGGCACCCCCTTCAAATGGCCCAACAGGCTCATCAACTACACCACCTAAATGCTCAAACCCTGAGACAAATGTTCTCCATTACCAAGGAACAGGCCCGGCAGATTGTACGTCAGTGTCAACACTGCATTACCTTCCTCCCTGAGCCACATCTGGGAGTTAACCCTCGGGGCCTCACCCCTGGAGAGTTGTGGCAAATGGACGTTACCCATTTTGCCCCTTTTGGAAAACTAAAATACATCCATGTGTCTATAGACACCTTTAGTGGATTCCTTTACGCCACCCTTCAGTCCGGGGAGGCTACAAAGAATGTAATCAGCCATGTTCTTTCCTGCCTCACAGTTATGCCCCGGCCCTCCACTATTAAGACAGACAATGGGCCTGGCTATACTAGCTCCTCCTTTAAAAACTTTTGTGCTCAATTACAAATTAAACATGTTACTGGCATTCCCTACAATCCCCAAGGACAAGGCATAGTAGAAAGAGCTCATCAAACCTTAAAAAATATGATTTTAAAAATCAAAAATTCTGGGGGGATATTATACCCCATCAATAATAATCTTAAATTTATTAAATCATGCCTTATTTGTCCTTAATTTTTTAACCCTTGATAGACAGGGAAAGTCGGCTGCTGATAGATTCTGGCATCCTTCATCTGCCGATACTTATGCTCAAGTACTATGGAAAGATCCGTTGACTCATCAATGGCATGGACCAGACCCTGTGCTCATTTGGGGCAAAGGACATGCCTGTGTCTATGACCAGACTCAACAAAATGCTCGATGGCTTCCTGAAAGGCTAATCAAACTGGCTAACCCAATGACCTCCCCAGGGAAAATCCCTGAGAAAGATCAATAAATGTGTTCTCTCCTAGAATGTCCCTGCACATCTTCTTCCTCGTTCTCCTGAGCCCAGTGGTGAGTACTCCCCTCTCCCACCCCCGCCATAATCTCTATGTGATATTCAATTACACATGGGTCATTGTAAACCAGGCTAGTGACATCGTTAATTCCAGTAGCCACCTGGGAGCTCAGCCCCATTGGCCGGTCCTCCAAGTAGACCCGGACCAATAATTACAAGTGCGGAGGCTCTAATGATTTCTTTTGTGCCTGCTGGGGATGTGAGACATTGGGAACCACTTATTGGAAGCCATCCTCCCCCTGGGATTATATCTCTGTCACTAGTTCTTGGATATACCCTGAAGTTAATAATTACTATACACCTGATGACTTAAAAAACCTTTGCAATAGTGCTCGTTCCGCCACCCTCGGTTGGTGCAATCCCCTATCCATCTCCTTCACCGCCCCAGGTAAAAGTCAAATTTGGACTGACAGAGGCTTTGAGTGGGGCCTACGCCTTTATAAAATAGGTTATGACATGGGATTAACCTTTAAAATCAGGCTCTTAAAAGAAGTCCCCAATAAAAATGCTGCCTCTGCAGGCCCCAATAATATGCTTCATAAGCCTGTAGCAGCCGCCCCAAAGCCTCCTGCACCTAAGCTACAGCCAACCCCTCATCCTTCTGCCACCCTCCACTCTTCTTTCCCTACCTTGTTCCAACCCACCATCCCTGTTGGTCCCCCTAGTACTGCAGAACTCATTGTTGATCTCGCTAATGCCTCTATCCAGACCCTTAAAAGTGCTAACTCCTCCACTTACCCAGAATGTTGGATATGTTTCTCCCCCACCCACCCCCTTACTATGAGGGTATCGCGCTCTTTTCCACCCCCTCCTTTACCAATGAGACACCTCCCGCCCTTTCCACGTCCGAACCTGGCAACTCCATTACAGTTCAATCTATTTCTGGTTTCGACACTTGCCTTCTGGGCCCAAATATGCTTCCCCCCAGAGACCTATTGGAAGTTTGCAATCAGACTCTTGTATTAAGTACCACCTTCCAATTTGCCTTGGCCCCTAATGGTACTTATTTTGCCTGCTCTTCAGGCCTGGCCTCTTTTCTCTTTACCCCTTTATTTATCCACAAATGTGATTGGTGTGTGACGGTCCTCTTATTCCCTCACTTCTCTGTCCACAACCCTGAAGATTTCCTGAACTTTATAGATAAGGGCGTCTCCATCCACCCCCGATCTAAGAGAGAGCCCATTACGACCCTCACCATAGCCACTATTTTGGGCCTTGGTGCAGTGGGGGCAGGTACAGGAATTGCCTCCCTGGTGACCTCCAAACAAGGTTTTGCTGAACTCCAGACAATTATTGATAGAGATATTTCTAATATGAGAGATGGGATTCAGGAGGTAAAGGACTCCCTTGATTCCCTTGCAGAGGTAGTTCTTCAAAACCGCAGAGGCCTTGACCTCCTTTTCCTCAAGGAGGGGGGGCTCTGTGCTGCTCTTAAAGAGGAATGTTGCTTCTATGTCAGTAAAACAGGCTTAGCACAAAAGAGCCTTGACAAAGTTTCCAAGGCTCTGGAGGAACGTCGGCGAGCCAGAGAGAAACAAGAATCCTGGTATCAAAATTGGTTTTCCTCCTCCCC
Source organism: Acomys russatus (assembly GCF_903995435.1). Taxonomy (NCBI): domain Eukaryota; kingdom Metazoa; phylum Chordata; class Mammalia; order Rodentia; family Muridae; genus Acomys; species Acomys russatus. The sequence continues at coordinate 22,250,696 of NC_067148.1, forward strand.
CTGGCTCTCTACCCTCTTGCCCAGCCTCCTGGGCCCCTTTGTGGGGATCCTCCTCCTCCTTTCTTTTGGGCCTTGGGCCTTCCATCGTTTAACCACCTTTGTTAAAAGCCAGGTTGACTCTGCTACCAAGAATATACAGGTCCATTACCACCGCCTCTCCTCAGAAGATCCTAAAAATAATGCCTCCGAAACAGAGACTTCAAGGGTCCAACAGCCTTCACAGCAGCCTTATGGACAACCCCTACATTTCCAGGCATTATGCGATGCCAAATGGAGGGCTCGACTCTGCCCCAGGCGCTTCTGGTAACCTCATCAAACCCCTTCCCATCATCCTCAGTTCTTACCACACAGCCTTTTTGCCTTGGAGGTCAGATCATTCCCCCAGGCCTGGCAGGCTGCCTGTAAGTCCTACATAACTAACTTGCAGTGAGTCTCTCTCTCTTCTCTCTGCGTGGCCTTTGCACTCGACTGGCCCTGGTTGCCATTGCACATCGTAAGGCACCCTATATCTGCGTGCACCCAGTGGCCATTGCACCCCGCAGGGAAGCTTGCCCATTGCACGCGGGATGGCACTGAATGGCACCTCTAAGATGGTCCTCGATCGGTTGGCTCTGAGACATGCTCCAGCCTTGATCGGACCATTTCCTTTTCCTAAGCTCACTGCCCATATAACACCCTATGGAGAGCTGCGAAGTACTGCGCCCACATGCGGCACCAGTTTTCGCCTTCCGCCACCCCGACGGCGAGCGCTCTCGGGAATGTGTAAGACCTTCCTTGGCATGTGGTGTGCTGGGCCCTTATTAAATAGGGAAGGGGGAGATGTTGGGAGCCGAGAGACCCTGGCTGAGCTGAGAGACCCTGGTTGCATTGAACTCCAGCTGACCCTTTCCAGCCAGCCTATACAGAAAGAACTTATCAAACATCTTGCCTGGCAACGGACAAACCGCAAACGTCGTGCTTGGCCCCAGGAGAGGGAACTTGGCCCTGAGAACAGGAACACTCAGCGTACCGTGGCTTTGTAGCCTTTCACAGGAGTCACGGTACATGAACATCTGACGTGCTGTGGTCTCTGGGAGAGGACCGCGGGGCCACCTGTCTCCTCCCCCTGACCCACACATTGTCCCAGGGGTTCCTACCCCAGAAGATTCTGTACTTTCCCACTGCTCTCCCTCCTTCCTCCGCCCTTCCTGAAGCACACTTTAAAAATCATACACCTGCTTTCAGTAAATGACTCTTGGTAAGACAACCTTTCTAGAGTCGTGTCTCTCTCCCGCCCACTTCTCATTTACAGGCCGCGACCCCCTTCGAGAACCCGAATAACTAAACCCGCGGGACGGGGACATGGTTTCTTTAACTTGTAGTCATTTTGTTATTCCATATATATGGATACATGCATATATGAATAATCAAATAATTTTGCTGTACGATGTGTGATATGAGTTAATATTAGTAATTAGGATTGGAACAAAATAACCTACATTCACCCCTGCTAGACTGCCAGAGTAGGGGGTATTATCTTGCAAATTGCTGCTATTCAGACAGTTATGAATTTATTATTATTCAATAATTTCTGACAATGTGTTAAGACATAAATTCTTCCAGCATAGTGTGCTCACTGCACCAGTTAAGATGAGTATCACTTAAGTTTCCATGACTGAGGCATTTGCAACTTTCGAGAAAAAAAATCAAACTTAAGTCAAACTCTTAAGTTAATCTCATCTTCTTCCAGGTATTAAGACTGTGTGTGTGTGTGTGTGTGTGTGTGTGTGTGTGTGTGTGTGTGTGTGTACTCATGCATGTTACGTCCTTGTGTGTACAAAAGGACATACCCATGTACTTATGTGAGGAGACTACAGAAAGCTACTAGGTGTTCCTTTCTGTCATTGCCTTATGTTCTTTGCAAAGGGTCTGTCACTGAACTTGGAGCTTACCCTATTTTGATTGGGAAACTCCAAGCAATCCTATCTCTCCACCTACCTCTGCTCCTAGAGTCACAGGCATGTGCAAGGTTTTTATGTGAGTATTGGGATCTGAACCCAGGTCTTCATGCTAACAAATCAAGGGCTCTTACACACTAAACCATCTCCCAAGCCCCAGAGAGATACCTTTATGATTTATGGGGCCTTGGGTTTTCAAACAAAACACTTGTCCCGAAATCTCGTTGTAAACTCAACACCTGCTGCATCATCTCTTTTGTTTGTCCACACCACAGTCAACTGAGTTATAAGCACTTTCCTTAAAGGAAAGAATTTAATACTTTAATCCCATCTGAAGCCATGAGAATAATTCACCAACATCATCCTTTTCTCAGAATTCCAAGGACTTTCCTTGCTATTCATTTATTGCTGTCTGTTCCCAAACTTACTCTACCTGCCTCTACCATAAGTACTGGCTGAGTCAAATCATAAGCGAGTAAACTCATCACATCTTCAGGTCTAGGGCTTTAAGATATTAAAAAGCTTTAAATGATCTGCACTAGCTTCTTAGCTGCCTGTTTCTGAGGATTTGATTTGCTACACATGAACAGAATCAATAACTTAAATGAAATAGATCTGTTTTTCTCTCCTTGTAGACGTCCAGTACGCAACTACATGACATTACTCACACTGATTCTTTCTGTCCTGTTGTCTTTCCTTGAGTGCTCTGCATTCACTGGAGTCCATTGTGAAATATGGCTGCCATATATCTAGTCTATACGTGTATATTGTGTTCAGCAGGAAAGAGGAAACTGGTGAAGGGAATACTCTATTCAGCATACTTTACTTTAACAATAAAAAAATTTCACTGTCCTGAGAAGAACTTGGACATATGACCGCATATTTGTGCAGACTGTGTGAGATGGAGGTTTCCTCTGGTGTGTTATAACTTCCAGATCATGATAGGGTTTCCTTAGCTCTCCTGACTTCCTCACATCATAGCATCCTGTACTGTAAATGCCACCCCTGAAGCAACTGCTTCCAAATCATGATTTTCCTTCCTCATTGCATCATTAGCACATGCAAGCATGTTTCCTGTGTGATCTCTGGTGCTGACCCTAGATTCAGTTCCTGGGGCATTCACATCTTACTAACTTTCTTCAGGCATTGTGAAAGATATTTTCTATTCAGACACTGAAGTAGAAAAGGGGGAAAAGCCTATCAGAAAGTCCATTAACAGAAATGTTACTGAGCTCTCTGACATGCCAAGTAAGGGATGCAGTATTGGTAACACAGTGACAAAAGGCTCAATCTTCTGGGACAGGGGCTAGTATAATATCAGAGACCCATACAGAGCTGCAGGGCAGCTGTGGGTTAGATGTCTGCATTGTCATGGCAGGTGTCAGAGAAGTCATTTTGGAAGAGCGTAGCCTGAGGAGAGCTTAAAGGAACTTTCTTCTTGCCAGAAGTACAGAAAGAAAACAATATTCCGTGCTCATGCAAGTACATGATATTTGAGGTGACCAAAAAGGCAGGAAATACACTTAGAGAGATAGGTACCAACTGACAAACCATCTTAGTTCTCAGTGCGACGGTAGTTCTGCATCAGATTGATATAGTGGGAATGACTGAAAGCATTTCATTTGCAAAACAACCAAAGTTGGAGTTATCTAGTGGAAGTTTGGTTTCTTTAAAAACTCGGTTATGTTACGTAAATATGTTTTTGTTTAATCCCAAGTGTGGGATATGGAGCTGCTTTTAGTTTGTCCACAACTGATAATTGCTTTGTGTGGCTCAGAGAGGGGTGTGGTGTTTGCCAGCTGCAGTTAATGGAATTCTGAGGACTAGGAGAGGGTATAAATATCAGAAACCAGAGAGAGGAGGAGGCTTTGATGAGATGGCCAAAGGAGGAAGAAAGCTCCTTTTTTGTTTGCTGGTCCGCTGGACTCCTGGATATCCTGACAGCGGAGATTGATATTGCTCCAAAGAACCTGAGGACCTTAACAAGCTGGAATTAGTAAAGGAAACTCTGCCCCCTCTCCCGATTAACCTTCTTTCTCTCCTACCTAAGGGTGGCTTGGAAGGAAGATAGGAAGAAGCATAAGAGAACTAAAATAAAATAGGTAATAAAAAGAAGCACCTACAGGGTTATAAATAGAGCTCCATGGCAAAATGTGGAAGAAAAATACAAGAAGGGGTTAAAATAAAGAGGCAGAGCATATTATAACTGTATGACATTCTGTGCAGAATGTTTGTCAACTGTGAACACTATTGGGATTGACAGGAGACAGAGAGAGGCAGGTAGAACATAGGGTGGTGGTCCCAGAGATGAAGTCAGGCAAACAATTGATTTCATAGTCTGAAGTCCAGTGCCAACTCTTTCCTAAATGATAGAGGTGGCAACTGTAAGTATGAGTCAGAGTTTAAATCATGATTGGTTGTGTACTAAATCACACATAGAGGACTGACAATGTAAGGAGGGTAACAATGCAAAGCCAGAGCAAGTAAGAGGCTTTCAGAAAAGCAGGATGGGGTGGAATGGAGTTGGGGCTGGAGAGAGGGGCTCAGCAGGTAGGAGTGCTTCCTGTTCTTGCAGAGGACCAGAGTTCAGTCCCCAAAATCCACATCAGGCAGCTGACAACCACCTGTAACTCCTGCTACAGAAGATTTGATGAACTTTTTAGCCTCCACAGGCACCTGCAATCTAAACATTAAGTTTTTATTAAAAACAAAATAAACCTTATCTTTAAAAAGAAAGAAGGAAAAGTAGGTAGAGCAAGATGAAAGGTAAAAAGACATCATGGAAGCCAAAGGCTGAGACAGCTCAGTAAAGAGCCTGTAGTTGGTTATGTTGGTGAAACAGCAAGGTCTCTGATGAAAAAGCCTGGAAACTATGTTTAGAACCTAAATTGGAGATGTTATCAGAGACTCCACAGACAGTTGTATCACAACAGTGGGAAGTGACCCTCATTCCAAAATGGGATCTGGAATAGGCATGCTGGGTTTGAATGTCTATGTGGAGTTTGGGTGGCCAGTATGGTGGTCCTAGCAGTTTTAGAGTGAAGATTGAGTTTTGTTGGTTTTGTCTTTGCCATCAGAGGTATTTTCCTCTTCTTTCCTAACCATGAGAGGAAAGTGAACAAAGAAGCAAGGCTAACATCACATTTCCTAGCAAAGTGAGGAACAGGGAATCTTTCTTATTTTTAGTGGTCATTTATTTTATTTTATATGCATTGATGTTTTGTTGGCATTCATGTCGGTGTGAGGGTGTTATATCTCCTGGAACTGATGTTGCAGACAGCTGTTAGCTATCATGTGGGTGCTGGGAATTGAATCTGGGTCCTCTGGAAGAGCAGACAGTGCTCTTAACTCCCTCTAGCCTGGTAGGGAGTCTTTCACAGCTCAGAAAATGAGATTAAACACTGGTCTTTGAATTTTTTTCCCAGGGGTAAAGAATGGTAGAGAAAATGGGGTGCTAATAAGCAACCACTTTTTTAAAACAGGAAACAAGAACTTGATAAAACTCTCTGTGAGGTCAGAGTCCTGTTTTTGGTACCTTAAGTCTGGAGCTGAATATCACTCGTGTCTCCCTTAATCTTCAACTGTCTTGTGGACATTTATCACTGAATCCTGTCTACTCCTAGCACACAGTGGGACATTGTGTAGCCTCCCTCCTCCAACCCATAACCATTTTCTACAACTCTCACTGCCATCTATGTTTGCTGTCTTCAAGTACTTTGCTCTTTCTTCCCAACTCAAATTTTCTCTACATCCTTCATACATCCTTAACCATCCCTTCATTGACTGCTCAACAGAGTTAAGGCCTCCTGCCAGTGGTCCACAGGAACTGAAACCTCATGCCACTAGCCATGTGAATGAAGATAGTAGGGTGTGTATTTTCCTCCCAGTCCCAAGATCCCAGAATAATTACTCATGAGACTCAATATATATTGACAAATACATAGGCCATATAGCTAGGCTCATCTTTGACTGACTCATAACTTAAAATAACCCGATTATGCTAATCTACATCCTGCCACGTGGCTGGTTACCTCTGCTCAGGTACCATGTGCATATCCTTCTCACATCTTCTGGGCAAATTTCCCATTCCTGGACCTATCCCAGAATCCTTTCGGCCCACCAGATGTCCCATCTTCTATTCTACCCTTTATTATAGGCTATATGTTTGGTTGTTTGTTTTAGTTAACAGGCAACACATCCATACAACACATAAAATAGTCTCTCTACAAATGAACTTTATTGGAAATAAAGCCTCCTGCTCCCTTCACTTTCAGACGACTCTAGCTCTAGCCAGAAATTTGACTGCAACCTTCAGAGAACCTCACAATAGCAAGAACAACCTAGCTGACATCATTCTAAGTGCCTGACTACAGATGCTTAAATAAGTAAATGTTACTTTTCAGTGTTATGTTCTGAAGATCTTGATACATATCAGTAGACAATACAGATGTCTCCCCCACCTTATCCCACCTACCTCTGGAAGAATGAATGCTGATATAAGAAACCTTGAGCTACAGTTACTAGAATGGGTCCCAGGCAAGCAGACAACAAACAGTAGATACATCCATGCCATGAGCCAAGTACTGTTTTAAGAGCCAAGGACATAGAGATGAGCAAGACAGTACCCTGACATCCCAATACGAGGACAAACACAATCATGCTGTCTCTAAGAACCATCTAGAATATAAAATACTCTCTGTGAAGAAGATCATGACAAAACAATGGTTGGGATGAGCAAAGAACTCACAGAGGAAGTGGTAGCCAAATTCTTACCAGAAAGCACGGACGAGAATGGCTTGCTTACAAAAGGATTTCATGTGTTTTGGTGGAAAAAGGCCAATGATAAATAAGCAGGAGAGTAGAGGGAGGTGTGTCACAAAGTCGTGTGTCCCTGTTTTCTTCGTATAGTGGTTGAGTCAATGGAACCTAATCCTGCATCCTTGATCTAACTTTGAAATCCTCTTTCCTCTTCTCGGCACAAGAACAGCCAAGCCTGGAGTGCAAAGTGAATGTTTTTCAGAATGCTTCATTGTGGAGAAATTCAGCCTCAGAATAATTTATAATGAAAGAGTCTGTGGCTCTTCATGTTTCTTGCCCTCTTAGAGTAAAGCATGCTGGAGGAACAGAGAGAATTCAGCACTAGATTTTTAAAGTGTTATTTAAACTCAGCCCCAGTGCTCCTAGGCAGAGCACTGTGGGCAGTGGGTGGGCACGTGACTGAAGACACATGAGAATCCTAAAGGGCAGTGTCAGCTTGGAGCAAAGAGTACAAAGAGGATCAATATTTCCTCCTCGGCCTCGCCCCAGTGAACGTCCATGGGGCATATTGGGCTTCTGTTATCATGTGCATGCGTTCTCTTTGACCGCTGTGTTCTGAGGAGTCTGGTGTCAAGCATGAGACAACTACAATACACATCTCCCAAACGTCCCCTGCACTCCTTGCTAGAAGAAGCAATGTCGGTCTGAACAAGCACTGAGTTACAGTCATTGACGAATGTGTCCCAGAACATTCTTGTCTGATGTAGAGTTCTTTTGAGGAGCTGTGACATAATCATCCTCATTCACAACTTCTCAGGTGCTCACAGGGAAAACAAAAGGAAGTCAATTTCCTTTTCTGGTAGAGGAGTCTGAAACCCTCTGGCGTGAAGGTGGCTAAGTACACCAAAGCAAGATATTCCAAATTAGAGAAAGTCAAAAAGGCTCCGCTATTCAAGGCCTGTCAGGAAGCAAGGGTGGAAAGGTAATTGCTGGGCTCCCATTAACCACACGGGAGGTCCTCCTGAGTCTGAATGGCTGGGTCACAGAACTGTTGCTCTGTCATGAATCAGATGGAAGAAAAATAGCACTGGATTCCTGAAAGGGCGATGGGTGGGTGGCAGAACTACAGGATGAAACGAGGCGTGATAAGACTCCTGTGATCTCTGCCTTCCACATTGCTCTGGGCAGAAAGTCACCCAGCCTCCCAGATTAGAAGTAGGCTAAGGATTAGTTTGGGGGAGAGTGATTGGAGAAATAGCTAGCTCCCAGCCAAACGAACATGGATGGGTTTTTGAAATTTCAACATTAAAAAAAAAGTCCTGAGAATGAGTCAACCAAGTCAAATGAGTTGGAAGCCTCTGCTGAGAGAGCAACGGCCTTGAGGAAGGCTTCGTATGCCTGTGGTTTGCCTCCTGTATGCTCCTCTTTTTAATGCTTTCCTTTATGTGGCATCTCACAAGAGGACTCTGATTAAATTTGGTGCAGGTCAAAACCTGTATCCCTTTTATCTGATGATAAAGGAGTTGAGAGGGCAGAAAAACAAGAAGGAGGATGCTGAAGAGACAGGGATTGTGCCTTTATTGTACATGGCAGACATCTGTGTAATAGTGTGTGAATGCTTACAGAATTTAGTCATGTAAAAATCAAGAATACACAAGAGAGAAAGTCGAGGGGGATATCAGTTTACAATTGTTTGGGTTTTTTTTTTTTTTTTTCATTTTTACATTTTTCTTTCGGCTTCTCATTCTCTATCTCGGATACAAACCTAAAGTCTCTTTATTCATTCGTACACAGCTAAATTAGGATACGCACCACTCTATTCCAACATGCACATTTTTCTTTTTTTGTGATTGTTACTGTTGTTGTTTTGGGGTTTGTTTTTTTTGTTGTTGTTGTTGTTTTTTTTGTTTGTTTGTTTGTTTGTTTGTTTTTGAGACAGGGTTTTTCTAGGTAGCTTTAGCTGTCCTGGACTTACTTTGTAGACCAGCCTGGCCTTGAACTCGCTGAGATCTCCCTGCCTCTGCCTCCCTGAGTGCTGAGATGAGAGGCGTGCGCCACCATGCCCAGCTCATACACATTTTCTAGAACTCCCCAGGTTATATGGACATGAGACTTGAGGACCACTGAATCCTCACACCTAGCATGTTGTATCCCTACTGAGTAAGAACCACCATGGACAAGTATGTTAGTCCACTCAGACTAACCAGTCAGTCCAATGGTTTGGATGCAATGCTCCCTGTATTCTAGGACATTTGAATACCTGGTCCCTGGTTGGTGGCTGGTTGGAGAGGCTTAAGGCTTAAGATGTATGGCCTTCCTGGAAGAAGCATCTCACTGGGGACAGCCTTTGGGGTTCCAAAAGCCTTGCGTCATCTCCAGTGTTCTCTGTCTTGCTGCTTATGGTTTGAGAGGTGAGCAGGTTCCAGCGCCAGGCAAAATATCTGTCACCTGCTGACACTATTATTGACCCTAAACCCCTGTAGTGACAAGCACAAAATAAACTCTTCCAAAATTGTCACACTGTTTTAACATAGCAACAGGAAAGCAACTAAGGCAGATTCTATAACAAATATAGCACATAATGACATTTTGGTCAACCAGAGCTGCATATACAAAGTGGGCCTATAGCTGTATACTATAGAACAGCATTATAGATATCATGCTGTGTGCAGTTAGACTTTTTTTTTTTTAAGATCTCTGTCAGTTTATTTATGTTTTATGAGTCAAGGCATGTAAAATGACAATTGTCTCTTTAAATGTCAATTCAAATTAGAATTTCTGTGCCAAGAATGTCATGTAGGGCAGTATGCAGTTAGACTCTTATGATTTCCACACAAAGATCAAAACTATGCGATGGAATATTCCTATGAGATACCCCTGTTAGTAAGTGACAAACGACTTAGGTCATAAACTGGGTGGCTTATAAACAATGGGGCTTTTTTCTCACATTTCTAGAGCATAAGAATGCAAACCCAAAGCACAGGTAGAGTCAACTTGACAGCTTGTACGTGGCTTCTAAATAGTGTCTTCTAGCTATGTTCTCATACAGTGAAAAGAAGAGGCTGCCATTTGGAACATATTTCATAAGGCCACTAGCCCCACTAGAGAGAGCTCTATTCTCATGACCAAACCACCTTCCCAAAGACAATAACTCCTGACACTATCAACTTCTAGATTAATGTTTCACATATGAATTTAGGACGGCAGAGGAACACAAATGTCCAGGCCATAGCAATTGAATGGGGGAACTGGTTTTTCTGAAAATTTTCCTTATGTGCTCTGACGCATACAAAGCCTTGTGGATGTCTGCTTGCGAGATGATGGTCTGCAAATTGGTACCCTGATAGGATGATATCTAACTGACAGGACTAGAGGGAGGAGATGTTAGAATATGGTCAACCAGGCTTCTCTGGAAGCCAGAAGGAGGTACCTGTTTTCTAAGATCTAACAGTGGTAAGGAGGAGGTGGCAGAGGCAGAGAGCAAAACAATTCCAAACCCTCTTCTTGTCTCAAGAGAAACCTGAGACAAGGCAATGCTCCAAAAGTATATGTATCCTTTAGGGACAGTGGGATCTTAAGCATTCTTAATAGTCACTTTACAGGATAAGTGAGGCATCTCTAGGCAAGATGGAACATGTCTTCAGAAAGTCAAAGGGACTCATTGGGGGCACAATTCAGATGGACTGTTTATAGCTGTCAAAGCTATAAAGAGCCTAGAAAGACTTTTAGAAAAGTATTGTGACAGAAAGAAAAATAGGAAGATGGAAAATCTATTTGCCACCATTAAGAGAAAAACAGCAGAGAAAATTGCCTCCAAGAAGCAGCTTAGGGCAAGTTAGGGTAGGCCAGAGAGGAGGCTGCTTTCAAACGTCAAGCTGGAGCAAACACTGCAGCGAAGAGGCCACCTGGGACCAGAAGGCCTGAACAAACATATAGTCATCTACCTCATGGCAGGAAAGGGCCAAGACTTGGGTACCAAGTGGAGGCAAAAAGCCAGAGTGCTGCTTGCACAACTGGGACTTGGGACTCTCTGTACTCATATCTCCTAGGCTAGGAGGGACAATCAGGGCCTTCTGGATGTCTTGTCACTGACTGCATGATGGACACTGAAGGAGCTTCCAGAGGCAGGAGATATTGATGATGTTTTAACAACACACACGCTTGCATGTGCATGCATGCACATGCATACACACACACACACACACACACACACACACCTATACTAATAATGATCCCAAATACAAAGAATACAAAGTGACCAGCAGTTCAAATATACCAAGGAGAAGCCATAAAGTACTTCCTTTAAGTGTAAAAGTCAACGTTTCTCATAGTTACACACATAGAGGAAAAGCCCAGTATCAGTTTGCTGCTACACATCACTTCTGACCTCCACCACGGGGCTTAGACATTGTCCCCTGCAGATAGGGATGCCCTGCTAAGCACTGTACAGATGTTTTATTTTAGGTTCTCCCTAAGTATGCCTTACAGAACACAGCAGCTGGAGGTCTAGGGCAGCTACAGTCAGAGATCTGAATGACTCACTCTCAAGGCTGCCAAGATGGTCTGGACCTTGATCTAACCAGTGACCTCCCTGACATTAAAATGATACAATTTTTTCACATTATTGAAATGTTGCAAAAGGTACCCTTGTACTTACATTTACTTTATTTTAACATTTAAGACATTTTTTTAAAAAAATTAAATATCAGCAATATAAAAGACAAGTCAATGGTAATGCAGATATGCACTAGAAATCCTCCTGCAAAAGGGCCAGACATATGGCTCCATTAGAGCACTTGCCTGAAAGGCCCAAGGGCCTGAGGTCAATCCCCAGAGTTACAAAAAAAAAAAAAAAAAAAGCAGTGCTTTTAGCCTGATGTGGTGCTACACACCTCTAGTCCCAGCACACAGAAAGCTGAGGCAGGAGGATCAGGAGTGCAAGGCCACTCTTAGCTACATAGTAAGTTAAAGTCTGCCCAGACTACAGGTGTCCTCTTTCCAAAAACAAACAAAAAACAATTGTCAGGCACTGTCAGATGGCTTGCTTGATGACTTGAGTCTAATCTTCAGAACATGCCTGGTGGAAGAACTGACTCCCATGAGCTGTCTCCTGACCTCCACATGCATGCTGTAGCATACGTATGCCGTGGCGTAGATGTGCCCGTGCACATGCAGACACACTCACAACCAATCACTATAACAAATTATCCAATTTATGCTTCCAACCACAGTATGAGAAGTGCCTATTTCCCTGTATCTAAGGATACTGGGCATAGTTATTTAAGAGTCACTGCCAGTTTGAAAAGTGAAAAAAATGTTATCTCATGTTACATCACATCCCTTTGATTAATCATTTTTGTCTATTTATGTATTTTTATAATAAACTAAATAGTCATAGTGTCTTATGCCAAGCTTTGAGGTAGATGTGTTAAGATTTTATTAATGGGTAGATTTTTTTCATGGTTTATAAAAAGCATTATGTATAATACTCTTAAAACATAAACTCTTTATATACTGCAAATGTTAACTTGATCTACCTTAGATGTTGCAATATTTTCCTAGCTTGTCATTTTATTGTCTAACTTTGCTTATGGTGAAATATTTTATTTTCTTTGGGGATCTGGAAGGTTTCTGGTGTCCATCTGATCGAGTCTATTCATTTCTCTTTCTCTCCCAGATTTCCCTTTCTGGTGTTATGCTTAGAAAGATTCTCTTCTACCTCTTCTACTGTGAGGTTATTGAAGTACTTGCCAGCATGTTCCAGAATTGTCAGGGTTCTAAATGCAGCTGGACTTTATCTTAGGATGGAATGTAAAGGGAGGATCAAATCTATCCAAACACCTGACTAGTGGCATCATTCTTTATCAAGTATACCATGTACCTTGTTTAGAAGCTAGTTTCCAGGCAGCAACAATGGACTAATAATGATCTCCCAGGATAGCTGTCGTTCCCTGGTGAATGGTAATCCCATGCCAGGAACCTCACTCAGTGCTTTTCGGGGGTTAACTATTTTCATCCTCACCTGTGGGTTGCCATTACCACACTTTTCGCAGAGAAGGAAAATGGGACAGCGACATTCAAAGACTAATGCAAGGTTGCTCTTAGGGACTAGAAAGCCATTAGTCAACTAGTATGAGCATGAGATGTGCCCACACAAAATCACTAATTGGGAAGGTTCTGGAAACGTTAGGGGGAAGGGTCTTGCTGGACAAAGTAGGTAACCAGATGCATGCCTCTGAAGGGTAGTTACTTCCTGTTCCACGGTCCCTTCTGTGTTCTCGGCTTCATGTTGACCATGAGGTGAGCGGCTTCCTCCTCCGCACATCCCCATCGTCATGATGATCTAGCTCCCCTGGGGACCCAGAGTCATAGAGCAAATGATGATGGACTGAAGTCTCTGGAAGAGTTTGCTAAAACAAACCTTTCCTCCCTCTGCGTTGTTCCTGTTAGGAATTCTCCCAAGTAATGACCCTGCCTGGCTAGCACGAGTGTCCAGATTCTTGAAGCACAGGTTTCTTCAACTTGTGATAGATCGCTCAGTGTATTTATAGGCCTTGTATTCTGGCTATTTATCTTTTCTTCATGATAATGCTGTCAAAATGATACATTCTCTTATTTGCTTGCATGTTCCCTCTAGGGTCCACCTGCGTTTAGGAATCCTTATTCTCCGTATAACTAAGATACGATCAACAGACTTCTTTAGACACTTGGCGCTCAAGCCTTAGCCTCTGCTGCCATAGCAGATCCACTTTCCTCCCAGGAGAGCTTTGGGGTTCAGTGTGTCGGTTCCTCTTCCCAGATCTGAGCTGTGCTATGCCTGGACAAAGTGCAGCTGCTCTCTCCATTTACCCTGAGTTTGTTGTTTTACTAGCTGACTAGGGAAATACACGCCTCAGCTCAGAGCAGAGTCAGGTCAACCCCATTATCACTAAAGACTAAATATGTATTTAAATGTTGCCTCTTCTTACTGCATTCCAGACCCTCTCCTGATTTTGGACAACCCCTTTCAACCTCACGTGATACCTCTAGTGACTTCCTTGTTGCACTCCGGGCTCTTTCAGCTATGGCCAAGGTCCCTTTCCTCTCTCATCGCCACTCCAGAATCATAATCTGTCTCTCATTAAACTTTGCCTCACCCATTCCATTCAATTAGCTTGTTGAAGTTGAAAGAGCAGTAAGGAGTAGATTCGTTTCTGGCCAAACTCAGCAATGGTCCATGTGCTCTTTAAAAGCTCCTATCATGTTACCAAAGCAGGATGTGATTCATCCCCAAGGGGGCATCCTCCCATTTACACACATCAAGAAAGGAAAGCTTTGTTCAGATGCAACAACGCTGCAAACAGCCCTAGCAAAGGCACGTGTCCCTAGGAAACACAGCCTCCACAAGGACGTAGCCTTCCACCTCTGCATTGTCTAAGTCTATCTTTTCTTTCATGAATTCATCTTATATTTTAATGTTCTGAGTGTTTGGGGTAGTCTGGGTAGAGAAAGAGATATTTGGGATATTAAAATTCTGACAAGTTTGATCACTTCACAGCCTGATGATAAAAGAAAACGCATGACAAAAAGGAGGAATTTGCCAGAATGTAGAGAAGGCTATACTTAGGAGTATGTATTTTGCCCCAGACAAGCACGTAGTAACACAGAATCACATAGTGCTTGAACACAGTGGGCTTTCATTAATTCCTTAATCTAGACAGAGGAAGTATATTGTGATTGCAAAGGAAGTCACTGGGACCCTGTAAGGTTAATGGATAAAGACCTCACATTTCAGGAAGATGACTTTTGAAAAGAACAGGTTTAATGAACCTCACTGGGAGTCCGGGTGTTGGAGGCTTTCCTAAGCTCTGTGCTGTGATTCCACAAAGAAATTCAATAAAGCCAGAAACCCAAGAGTTCATCTGGAGATTTATGTAATTTTTATTTACATAATTACTTTTTGAAAGTCATGTTCTGGTTTGCAAGAATTCAAGGCTACATGCCTGTATACAGATGTCTCTTTCTAGTCATTATTATTTTAGATAACACAGATTGAATGGGCTAGTTCCCCTGAACCCCACTTACGCTTAACTATCTGCTATTATCAAAACATGTGTGTGCCTAGGCACATATAGCCAAAACACCACTGTCAACAGCAGAGCAGTTTAATCAGACTACTTGACTGAATTTAACTGTTCTTTCCTCTCTTCTACAGCTCAGTGTAAAAGCCTCCATTCCAACAGGCTCAACTCCACTGTTACATTCATTTGTGCACTATTACACATTATTTAGAAGACAATGGATTGTTGAGTAGCAGTCCTGTAAATTGGAGAATTGATGTCCTTGCTAGAACAAATAAACAAACAAACAAACAAAAAACATTTTCAAGTGAGGGACTACATTCAGTATCATGTTTTAATGGAGTTTTGCCTGGGTCTTTTTAAAGGGTCTTTTCTTACTTTTTTAAAATTGATGACTCTCTGGAGAAGCAGTGTCATCTACAATGATCCAATCTCCTACTTTTGAGTGACTTTCATTGTCCCAGGGTCTTCCAAAGGAAATTCAATTGTATTTAAACCTTTTCTAGTTGTAAGAGCTTTGATGTAACACTCATTTTTTTTTTCATTAGGCTGTGTACTTCAAGCATTGTTTGACATTGGTGAAGTCAAGAACTATACCTCTTTTCTTCCTTTTTTCCCTCCATGAATTGTATGTTCTTATGTTTTCCCCAGTTCTCTTAAGATTGTCTCCTAGAAAGCAATGATAAAAAGCCTTGACCCTGGGTCTTTCTCATGTGCTCAGTCTAAAATTACTTCTATAGAGTAACCATCTTTCAATGCAATTAGGAAGCCATTCAATAGCTCCTTGAATTTAGCCTCACAGAAACACTTACAGCTAGATTCCTACAGTGGGGTTGCATTGCCAATGTCACTGCCTGCGGACTATTTTGTTAGAATTTTATACTTTCAAATGCAGAGACATTACATCTCCACAACACTGCAGTCACATATTCTGGTATGAGCTTCGGTCAGTAGCACGCTTTGTTAATTTCTTAGGTGACAGATGTCTCACTCTCACTTATGCCATTTTCACAGTCTATTACTATCATCATGGTGTGGTCACAGATAGAGAATTAGCATCAGAACCTATCACTGGAGTCTTTCTATGCTGGGCAGAACTGAAAGCATCTGCATGAAGCTGTACCCAGAAGGGTTGGAGATTATTTGTCTAGTGGTGTCTAGATGACCAATAGTTCCTACAGTGACTTCATTTAATTATAAACATTGGCTTTGGTTTTAGTTCTGTTGCTATCCATCATCCCCCAAATGAGTATTAGAGTTCAAAAGGAAATTTTTTTCAACATAATAATTTTATTGATTATTTGGGAATTTTATATCACACACCCAGGTCCACCTCTACCATTGTGACTCACCTGCCCACCCCCAAAAAAAGAAGAAACCCACAAGTTGACTTTGTGTTGCTAACATACTCACTAGAGCATAGTCAAGCTCCCAGTAGCCAGCTCCTTTAAGAGAACTGAGTTTTCCACCACCCCAACAAGAAGCTCTCAGTTGTGGAGAGCTACATTTCAGCATCCTTATCACACTTTTAAAGGGTTCTCTTTAATAGTTTCCTGTCTAGACAGTTACTTTTGGGGGGGAGGGTGGGTAAGTGTTGTTACAAAACCATTCTGTGTCCCTCTTTCTCAACTATGAGTCTGCAGTCTTCAATTTCATTGCAAAAGTAGCTTCCTTGCCCTTTACAGTCAGTAGGAGCACAGATCATGGGTTTCTACATGGTTTCTGGAGACAACATGGACCACGGACATCTGCATGATCTTGATGAAGGAATACTACTATGACACTCACCAGAGCACAAAAAGTTATGAAGATAATTGATATGACATTGATCTGGATAGTTCAAAACAGTTTCTCTGCTACACAGAAGAAAAAATGTTCATTCATTGCTTTTAAAGTATTTACTAAGATTACTGTATTTCCTCTTTCGTTTACAAATAGAAGAGACAAAAGATATAAAAAATAGAATTCTTGATTATGAACATTTTTCATCTGACCCAAGAAAACAATTTTGCATTTTCTTTTACAGTATGAAGTATATGTTTCTTATGCACTATTGGTATTCTTCCATTAGTCCTTCTTTTTTTTTTTCTTTTTTTCTTTTTTCAATTTTTTAGGACTGTGAATTGGTAGAATAGGGCTAAAGGATATTGGGAATTCAGTAGACAACTCTTATTATTTTCTTTCTTGTGAACTGATTTACATATGTTCAGAATTGTTTTTAAAATTATTTCCTGGAATTTGGGATATTGTATTTTAGGATAATGATACTTAGTTTATTTTTAACCTTACTTTTTATGGTTCAGCTACATCTTCTAATTATAAATATCCTGTCTTGTGTAGATTGTGTCAATGATGCATTCAGGTTATGTTGACTAATACAATGTTTTTTAAAAAGTAGTCAATGAAATCTCTGTTGTGTTTAGTAGTTCCAGTTCATCAGGAAAAGTCTACCTACTTCATTTTTATTATGACAACCATAAGCCCTATCTGAAATATTCTAGGCCATTTACCTCATTCGTCAACACCTCATTTTATTACATCTCTTATTTTGTTCTTTCTGTCATCCCCCACCCTACCTATTACTTTTGGACTGTTATTCAGAACAGTTTCCATGGTAAATTTTGTACCTTGAGGATCGAGGTTACATTATTCAAGATGACTCACAGGCGGAAAGGCAGCTCCAGAAATAACCATCCCTCTTGCCCTGGGCAAGTCACTTAATCTTTGTGAAATCCAGAAAAACAAGACCAAAGTTCTCTAAAGTTGGTACCAAAAAATATAAGTAATGAAATCCCATCTCAGTAGACATGTGGGTCCTTGGGGTACTGTGTGGTGGGCGTAGAAATGAGAGGGATGGCATGCTTTCCTTGAGTGGGATTCTCACTGGAGATACTGGGGAGGTTTCTGGAAGCCTGCTTTATAAGCTAGAAGTCAAGTTGTTGAGACAAGAAATAATTCTTCAGTCTCCAGACAAGCTAGTAAGTTGCATCAGAAGGAAATTGTATTACTTCCTGTCTTAGAGAAACATTCTGTAGGCAAATAGTTCCCTGAGACTTTGTAATGTCTGGTAGTCTTGAGCTGCCAAAACAAGTTTTCATTGCAGTGACTTGAAGTCCCTCAATGGAGAGTAGTTTTATGCAAGAGCCTCATATGAGTTAACCCTGACTCCTTCAGTTCTCGGGTGAAGCTTCTTTACTGTACATCAAGGACAACCTGGACAGGCTGCTGTACCCGTCTATTGTTGGCCCCTAGTCATGTAGTTTCTCTTGGAAATTTAGAAGAAAAGGTGTGGGTGTCCTTTCCACCAGAGCTAATGATGGCTGTACAATAGTATAGGTTTTGGAAGGGACAACCCTTCCTCGCAGTGGCTTACTGTTAAATGGTCCGTGGTTATCCCAAGAAAATCTCTAGATGCAGAACTTTGTCTCTCTCACTGTAGGAACCAGAGACCTCCTCTCCCCTGTGCAGGCAGCTTGAACTGAAATTTTTCTTCCTCTTCTTCTTGTCACTTTAGAGCAGTGATTCTCAACCTTTCTAAGGCTGCAGCCCTTTAATACACTTCCTCTAACCACAAAATTTATTTCATTTCTACTTCACAACTGTAATGTTGCTAGTGTTATCAATTGTGATGTAAACGTATGATATGAGGGTATCAGAGATGAGACCTCAAAGGGTTCATAACCCACAGATTGAGAACCACTGCTTGAGACTATAGAAGATTTCAGATTGGTTAAGTCTTCTAGGATTCTTGGTGTGGTGCTTGCTCTCTTGTGTAGGTTATGGTGGGTCTAGGCTCTGTGTCTATCCCAAGGTTGTAGAGGCTGCTGCTGATTCTAGCCAAATGGACCTGGTAATCACTTGAATTAGAAAAAAAAAACGCAATAATTCTAGACAGTTTAGAAAGCAATACAGAGACTACCTAAAAGTGTACATTGACACAGGAGTCTGTCTGTCTGTGGTCTGCTCTCAACCCTTCAGAGTGATTTCCTCCATTTAACACCTCTTTTGCTTTTGACGACTCTTATCACTGGACGGTCACCCCCATTTTGCTCTACAATAAGCTCTGTCTTCTAGACTATACTCAATGTGCCCCACCGCAATCGTCCAATGGAGATGATAAGAACTGTGGAGCTAAGAGGAGGCCTAAGAAAGATTCTGGTAATGACTGGAGCCTTCATCATCCAATCATCTCCCAAAGTCTCCACTTTTGGACACTGCTGCATCGGGGCCCAAACTGAAACACATGAGTTTTTAAAATGCAAACCAGAGGGTGACCCAATAAATATTAAAGGTCAGAGTTGATTCACTAGTGTCACTCAACACCATGTTGCTAAGCACTGCACTGACTGAGTCACTGGTTACAAAAATGAATGTGGAACTAGGGCTGTTTTCTCCCTCCTCTTGGTTCCAATCACTTTGCTGATATGTTGATATTCTGTCTTGCTTTCACGTGATGTTTTAATGAATACCTTGAAGCCTTAGTGCCTGGAATGTAACGTGTACTCTTGGATCTAGTGAATGAATGAGTGAGTGAAAAAAAAAAAAACACAAAAGGTCATCAGGACAAGGGAAAAAATAAGACCTTGAAGTTATTTGCTTTGAGAGAACTCATCACACATTCCTAAAAACAAAGCTATAAGCAATAAGATGGTAAATAGTATCAGAATACCGTTAAAGGGAATTTTTTTTTCTGACAGAGATACATCCCCATGGACTGTGTCTTATTATTTCCCAGGCTCCTCACTTTTCACAATCACATTAAATCTCTCTGTGCTTGTCACTAAATCCCGTGAAGATCAAGTATATGGAAAATGCCCAGCGTTTGTCAAGGTGTCCTGTTATTGCAACCATTCATTTTCTTTCTCTATTTTTTTTCTTTCTTATACATCTGCTCTGCCTTCCCATGCAGAGAAGCTAAAACAATTTTTTTGTGCGAGATATTGAACTTTCAGGTGATTGTTAGCAGCATCGCCCCTCCTCGTTTTAAAAGTCTTCCTCCAAATTGGAATCAGAGTTGATGACAAATTGGAGTCTGTTTTTAGTGCAATCAAGATAACTTGGCAAAGAATGGGAAATTAGGCTATTTGTTCACATGGGAGAAGACATAGTTCTTACAGAGCCATCTCAGCTCCAACATCCTTTTGTGTTTTAAGCTCAAGGGAAGTGAGGGAAATCTGGCTTAGTGGATCTTGTCTACTTGGCTGAGACCACCACTGAATTTTTGTAGTATGTACAATTCAAGCTTCAACCTTGACTCTGGACAGGAAGGCTGTGTCTTCTAGAGAAAAAAAAAAAAAAAAGAACACAGGAAGTAATGTAAATGTGATCATGTGTAACACTACTGGGTCTCAACCTTCCTAATGCTGCAACTCTTTAACACAGTTCCTCATGTTGTGGTGATCCCCAAGCATAAAATTGTTTTCATTGCTACTTCATAAATTTAACTTTGCTACTGTTATGAATCATAATGTAAATACGTGATATGCAGGATATCTGATATGCGATCCCTGTTTTTCGGATCAATTGACTGCCAAAGAGGTCGCTACCCCAGGTAGAGAACCACTTACTGACAAAACTGTAATTTACCTATAAGAGAACTGAGAGACCCAGAAAGAGCCAACTTTCCAGATATCCTCTTCATATCAAGAGAGCTGAATGCTCCTGAAGGGCCTGTCCTTTCACATATGTTCCTCTGTAGCTCAACACAGGGCTGATGCACTGGCTGGGGCATGGCTGCAAAGCCTACATCAGCCTCTCAGTGGAGCACACCATGGATGCTATGCCTTCTTCACAAAGATAAAATACTCACCTGTATAAGGCAGCTGAAAGTGATGAGGAGTTCCTTTCCATCTGCCCTCCCACCTTTGTACTATACTTCCTCCAAGATCCTGTAATACATGGTATTTTCCATCATCAGAGCATAGGCCTCATGGGATTGAGGTCCTTGTCCGTCATGGTCATCCGAAGGTCCCAGGATTTATCACAGTGCATAGCAGTTAGCAGATTCTCAGGGAATGTTGTAGGGCGAGTGACTATAAAACAAACCAATGAGGTAATGCATCCGAGCATCCACTCACCTCCTGTGACCAATGTGAAGGGTACTGCTAGCCTGGTTTGTTCCTGTGTGTACCAGAATCTGACTCCTGAATCAAGACAGATTTATGCACACCTGATATACACTTACTTGTAAGTGTACTTGGTTGGAGTGGGGGACTATTTAACTGAATACTTATGGTGAATTTAAAAGCCACCAATGAAAGTTGAGAATGACTTACTCCATGCTGGGACTCACAGCCAAACATTGGGCGAACCATAGAGAGTCTAGTGGAAAAGTGGGAGGAAGGATAAAAGGACTTAGAGGTGACAAGAGCACCACAAGAAGACCAACAGAGCCAACTAACCAGGGCCCAGAGGGTCCTGTGGAGTCTGAAGCACCAACAAAGGACCAACATGGAGTAGACCTAGGTCCTCTACAAGATATAGCTGATAGGCAGCTCAGGCTTCATCTGGATCCAGTAGTAAGGAGAGTGGGGCTCTCTCTGACGTGGACACTGTTACCTACTTTTCAATCACTTCCTCAAAAAGCACTGCCTTGTAAGGCCACAGGGGAAGAGGAGGAACTCGGCCCTGATGTGACTTGATGAGCTGGGGTGAGTGGGTAGGGGGGCTTCCCTTCTGAGGAATAGGTGAGGAGGGAGGGAGGGCCAGACTGTGAGAAGAGGAGGGAAGGGGCTACAACTGGCATGTAAAGTAAATGAACAAATTAATTAATGAATTAACAAGAAAATGACCGTACCCTTAATGAGTATGCAATCTCAAGTTTTAAATATAGTTATATGTAACAAACTATGAAGACTAGATAATAAGTATAGCAAGATAGTACTCAGTTCTTTTCTTCTTCACCAATGCTGGTGTTCAGTGTAACCCAGTGTGACTGAGGCTCCTTTATGGGCTCTCTTTGGGTTTTGTTTTTCGTTTTTTTTTTTTTTCCCCCTTGCATTCCACGTTGCTTCTTTCTGTCTTTCAAGTTCTCTCTTTTGAGCTAGCATTCTTACTATTGTCAGAAGGTGTAGTGAGGAATCTCTACCGTGTTTCTGGATGTGACTGTGTCTTGGAGAGGAGTGACCTCTTTGGTAAGGTTGTACTCCGTTGTGCACATCCTGATGCTTCTTGGTTGTCACCACTAAATATCCCTAGTGTGTGTTGCATCAGGTGTGCCAACTTTATACTTTCACACATCATCATTTAATGCCTTCAAGTACCCAGGAGCAAACTCATACTATCCTAGCTTTTAGAATTTGATAAAAGCACTAGTCACTCAGATACTTTGTTTGGAAAAGTCTTCTATGAACCACCCCCTGCGAAAATTCAAAAAGATGGGCAAATTACTTCCAAGAATGTTCCCAGTACACATTCACCTTATAATAGAACAAAAAACTTACTACCTTTTCTTTTTTCAACTCAAAGTTTGCCACCTTCAGTCTCTTATTCCTACATAACACTTTAACACCATGGTAAACATTGGTTCCTATCACAGAACACATGTGAAGGGCATGGTAATATGTGAATCCAAGTCCCCTTGACATTCACACAGTTTATTCTGTTCTGTTAATGTAACTGAATTACTTTATATATAAATTCGTCATTTTGCATAGTATACCTTTTGTCACTATTTTAACAATATATTTAAATTTATCCAAACAGCTATGTGAAATATTGTTGTCATTTATTTCTGTTTCTGTTGATTTAATAGAATACTCTGAAAATAAAAGCAGCTTAGATGATGAAAGGGTTAATGCCAGATTACAGTCTATCTTTGTGGGAACATCTAGACAAGACCTTCAAACTTTTCGGCATGTCATCTCCACAGTCAAGAGCAAAGAGAAATAAATCCATACATGCTCACTTGCTTATGCTCCGATTTGTTTTTTACTCTCTTTCACAGTTAGAACACTGCCTAGGGAATGATGCTGCCCACAGTGGTCTAGGTCTTCCCACACCAGTTAATTCAATTAAAGCAATGGATTATTTGTTTGTTTCTTTGTTTTGGTGGTGGAAAAGTGCATAAATATAATGTGTTACTTCACAGCTTCAATTTTGAATGCCAATTGTTAAGTTATATAGTCTTTGGGTCTGCTTAATTTTGATTGTGATGTTTATTTTTGTAATAATGTAAAAAAAAAAAAAAAAGTCAATCCACTATAGCCATGCCCACAGACAAGTCCAACGTAGACAGTCCTCCTTCTTTGACACTGGCTTCTCATATGATTTTAGGTTGTATCAAGTTGCCAATTGAAGCTACCCATCCCATAGGTGAAACAGCCTATAGAAGAAAATGTGCAGGACCATTTTAGTAGAAAAGAGATAATAATGCAAAGATTCTGAAGTGATTCTACCCAGGCAGAGCACCTCACCAGTGACCTAGAGTCAATAAGAGTGATTAGTAGCAGTGTGCTGTGAATGCAGCTCAGCAGGGTCTAGACTCTAGGAATTGCCATTACCAACATTCTTTACCTTTGCACGGCACTCTACAGTTTGCAAAGCACCTACACATATGCCATAAAATTTTACTCTCGTGGCCAACATGACAGGTAGGTCAGGCTCCTTTTCTTATAAATAACTAAAATGACTAGGAAAATTCAGACACTTTCCCCAATGTCTACACTGGAGTTCCTGCTAGTTCTTTTTTTTTTTTTAATCCAATTTCTTCTACTCTGGGCAAGGTTGTTATGATTGATGAAGAGGAAAACGCAAATGGACAGGGAGTAATATTCAAGAATAACTTGATTGAGGTCATTCATTTCCCAATCACCTTGAATTGGCCCCACACTGATGTTGCAGGGCATCCTCCTCAAAGAGTTGCATTCTCCTTAGACCTGGGCTGTGTATTCCTTAGCTCTGCTCCTAAGAGGCACAGCCTCTCTCCTCCAGATGAGACTGGCGAGGCATTTGAGAATGTGAAGAACTCAGTGTGTTTGGGGCTGAGTTTTGCAATGGCTGTGATTGCATTCTACAGGGTCGGCACTACAACTGTAGATACTTGGAGACCAAGACCAGAGTACAGACATGGCAGTTTGAGCAGCGATCTGTGCACTGTAGAGGGGAGATCCGAGATAATCCTGCATGCTGAGGAAAAGAGGCAGTTTGACACTGTGAAAATGCACCCTCAGAGTGGGAGATCTGCTTCATAAGCAGGATGGCAAGCATGGAGAATTTAGAAGCAACTTCAAGGGGGGGCCCTAATTAATCATGACGACTGAGCCATAAATTTGCCCTGTGGTAAGCGGGACACATTTCCTTTCCCTCGTGTCTCTTTCCTGGAATTTCTTTTGTGTATGTGCAATTTCTCCAAACACCAGGCTTTGTGGTAAACATGAAAAAGTGGCTGGTACCATCGTTCCTCAAATGAAATGCAGCAAGACCTCACTCTGAAAAGAAAGAGCAGCTGCCTTTCCAGGTTCCTGTCCCCGCCAAACACCCAGGATTCTCTTGCTTTTGCTTCATGCCCAGAAAGTGAAAGATGAGCTTTTAACATCCTAGCTGCCTGAGGAGAAATAAATCTCTCCCTTTATTCGCCCTGCCCAGATGTCTCCCTTCACCTCTGCACACCGCTGGAGGCAACAACTCCGTCTTTCCTGAGACTTCCACCTGTCTTAACAACTCCTTAACAGAGCTAGGAAGTTAATTTCCCAACTGTTAAAATTTGAATCCTAAATGTTCTGTGTGTGTATTAAGGGCCTGGTCCCTAGGGTTGGGGCATTGGGATTTTTAACAGGTGGGGCTTTTCGATCGGTGTAGGTCAAGGGCACTCCTCTTTTGCCTTTTGCTTCCTGGACGTGAAATGAGCATTTTTCTATACTGTACACTCCCTCCATATGCACTTCTTTGCCACAGGTATAAAGCAAAAAGAACAGCTGAAGGGTAGGTTGAGATGGCTCCGAGGGTCTATGTGCTTGCCTTGCAAGTCTGAGGACCTGAGTTCAAGTCCTAGACACCATGGAAGAAGGAAAGAAAGTTTTCTTCCGACGTCCAAATGTGCACAGGGCATGAGTATGGCTGAATTCATGCACACATGTCATAAACACATAATAATAATAACAATAACAACAACAACAACAATAATAATATAACAATAATAATTTTAAAGACCAACTATAGGGTCTTGAAAGATGGCCTAACAGTTAGGACACTTGCTGCTTTTGCAGGAGACCTCCCTTTAGTTACCTATAACAGCATTGAGGCTCACATCCATGTGTAACTCTAAGTTCAGGGAATCTGTCACCTTCTTCTGGTCTCCACAAGCCAGGAATGCGCTTGTCACACACACACATGTAGGCAAATATTCATACAGGTAACTAAAAATAAACATGTCTATTTTTAAACAAAAAAAACATCAACTGACTATAGGCTAGGACTTCCCAATACATGTGTCAAAGCAACCCTTTTTTCTTCATAAGGTGATTTTTGCCAGGCATCTTACTATAGTAACAGAAACCCGACTAAGACACTGCCTGCCTCCCTCCTGTGCTCTGTAATGCCAAGAAAGACTTATCCGTCCACCAGAGCATATCTACCCATGCTTCCTCTATAGGTGAGGTAGACAAACTTTTAGCCAAGCATGTACAGCCTTCCGGTTGTGGCCCTGGCTTTCCCATCTCATTTCCTCACACCCTGTGTATCAGACTCACCAAGCTATTTGCCTCAATCCGAGAGGTCAGCTTCATTCTCTCTCTCTCCCAAGGCCTGACTTCTGATGATGTTGCCATCTGAAAGGCTGTGACTGCAAGCTTCCATGATTGTGGATGGTTGTCACCTCCTCTCAAATAGGACTGGAAGTGTGAAGGTGAGGCGTCAGGATTTCCTTTATTCTCTTTTTTCCATGGCCCAATTTTTGTGTGAGATAAACAGCAAGGTTCATGGTGCCATCGCATGAAACATTATAATTACCTTCTGACTTATTTCATTACTTACCTCAGCCAGTTTGTGTATTGTGTTAACAGGGTACCAAAGAGTAGATAATTTCTTGGCAAAACATGTTTCTTACTGTCCTAAGGCTCGGAGGTCCAAGATCAAGGAACCCACATCTGTCAAGGGGCTTTAGGCTGTGTCATCCTGTGACAGAGTAGAAGGGTACAAGGGCTTGAAAGCAAGCAGGAAGTAGAACTCGCAGCCTCAAGTCCTTTTATAATTGGCAATGATCCGTGCATGAAAGTTGACGTTTCATGGCCTCAGCATCTCTCTGAGGTTCTGCTTCTCAATACCACGTTGGGGCTAAATTTCCAGAAAATGCCCTTCGGTAGCCAGATTCAAATTATGACACAACTCAACTCAACACACATTACACAATCATTTACTGCTCCTGATAGATTTGAATATTCAAGAGGAAACAGAATGAGCATCCATCTTACCTTATAGTAGAAAAACTCAACAATCAAAATGTTACATATAAACTAAAATCATTGACTACATTAATCACTATTGAGGAAAAAAAAAGTTAAATAACTGCATAAAACTGTAGACGGGGACTCCTGAGGAGGTGACTATTGGTCTAAAACGTAAAGTATGAATAGACATTGACTAAATGAGAAGGAGAGAAAGCATTCTTAGGAAGCTTTTCTTTTATTTACCTTTATTCATGTTCTTATGCATAGAGGTACAGACCTCATTTGTCAGGAGACTGAAGGCATGATGCACAGCATTTTTAAATATTTATTTTATTTTTATTGATGTATGTGTGTGTGTGTTGGGAATGGTATGTGCACATGTGTGCAGGTGCCCATGAAGATGAGAGAAGGGCTTCCAATCTCTGGGATCTAGGGTTTCAGGTAAGATTGTGAAAGAGGTACTGGGAATTCAAGTCTGGTTCTCTGCAAAACCAGAACATACTCTTGACCAATGAACCATGCATCTACCCCTGTGAGGAGAAATTTAAACAATTGGTGATTTATTTAAACAGGTTCTAAGAATTGCCTCGTTCCTCTATATGACCCACTTAAGAACATCTCAAAGTCGTTGAAATCTGCTCAGTGACCCTGATGCCAGCCCTCTTTGATTACCATCGTAGGAGAAGAAAAGTTGCACTAGTGGTCCACTCTGAAAGACTGACTTCCATCAAAAGATGGGCCAAGAGAAAGTTTGGTAAGAAAGCAGCCTCTCAGAAATGGGAGCCAAGAGTCTAAAGCCAGACTGCCTAGAACACAAAGGAAACATTGGGAAAGAGGAAAGGAAGTGAAAGATGAAAAAGTGACTCAGAATCATAGGAAGACAGTTCTGGCCATCGAAAAGTTAGGAGTCAGATTCTTTAGCTTGGTTCAGAGCCAGGAAGATCACTGTCTACTGCTTCAAGGGGTCAGAAGAAACCTGAACCTTCGGATTGTGCATCAGTAAGAGTCTGTTTGTTTTCCCAGCCCAAAGCTGTTGGCTCAGGGTTCTTTGTCACTGTTAGAACCCTTGGGAGGGGGGCTAGGGAGGGACTGGGGGGAGGAGTTTCCATAAGGAATGGAACTCAGCCCTAGGACTCAAGCTGGGACCACTTTGTGTGACAAGCTCCCTCTAAGGGAAGCTTAGAAAATGGTTGTTTATATCTTTAATGATTAAAAAAATAGTGTTATTGTTATCCTGGTCTCATTAAGTCATTCTTTCTTTCATTTTTCTAACTCACTGTACAGGCAGATTCCTAATAAATTTTCTGCGTTTCCCATAAGCCTCTAAAATAGTGCCAGGATAGACACATAACTGTTCCTCCTCGGAGAGACCATTGCTGTCTAAGCCCTAAAAACATGAAGGGATGGGTCTCTACCGGCTTATCCAAAGCCTAGTCACTGTTGTGACTGTGGGCAGTTGCTTCCAGTAGAAAGAGACTGGTGGATGCTTGTACTCAAGTCTTAATCTGAAAATTCATATTTCTTCACAGATGCCCAATGCCTTCCAGAAACTAGAATACATGTCATTCATTGGTACACTGTGCTGTCACATGTCTCCGAGTAGGATTTAGCCACCCTGAACCTTAAATTCATAAGGAAAATCCAACAGAAAAACCACAGTAAGAAATAGAAAGCAAAAGTCCCATGAAGAGTCGTGAGTCATGGTCTAAGTTTCATGACTAGAATATTCCTATTTCTAAAAGGATTGTGTTTTCAAATCCATCTAGAAGGAATAGGAGAGAAAACATGGCTCATTTACTAAACAGACCTCAGTTAAAGTGCTAAGCCTTCCATCACGCATGAGAACTTTTGCTGTATTTACTCATAGAGTGCATGTATGTATATGTGCGTGTGCTCGCATGCATGCCTGTGTTGTGCAGGTGCATGTGCACATGCATATGTGTGTAAATGGGCCAGCGAAGAACCTCAGGTGTTGTTCCTCAGGCACTGTTCACCATTTTAAAAAGAGTGTTTCTCACTGGCTTGGTCCTTGCTCAGTAGCCTAAGCTGGATGACCAACAAGCCCCCAGAGATCCACCTGGCTCCATTTCCTCGGAGCTGGGAGTACAATCCTGGGCCACCATGCCCAGATTTCTTATACGGTCCTAGGGATTAAACTGAGGCCCCCATGCTGTCATGGCAAGGACTTTTCCGATTGAGTTACCTCTCTAGCCCCACTGAGCAGAGTTTAGTACTGAAGTTTGTACCTCGACCCTCGGTTATTCCAATTTTGCATAAGCAATATGTGACTTAGCTTAAAAGTTTTGTTTAGGTGATTACAAAACCAGATGGTGGTGCTATTATTTATTTTGATTTCTTCCCAACCCATTTTCTTTTGACTTCCCAACTCCATCACTGAATAGGCCAAGCTAAAAAGCAGGAATGTTTCCCAGCTAGTGCTGAGAAAGACAGCTTGGGATGCTGATACCTAAGAAAGGGACGACAAGGGAGCACATCAGAGTACATCTTTCTGGTATGTCCTGCAGCCCAGAATAGGAGAAACTAGTTCCACACTTTTATCAGGCCTTGAGGGCATCCCCATAACTCAGCAAAATAAGGGCAGTTTGATACACAGCCCACCAAAAATGCACCTTCATCAAGAATATTGCAGTCAAGATGACAGGAAGTAACTTGCTATCCTTCCTCTGAGTGTCGCTAGGCCTCCCCGTCTAGGGGAGGGAGGGAAGAATGGAAGGAAACAGGGGAAGGGCTAACAATCGAGATGTAATAAGAATAAATTAATAAAAAATGTAAAAAAAAAAAAAAGATGACAGGAAGTAAGAGATGTGGGGAACTAACAGAGTCACTGTGAATGTCAAGGATTCATGGATTTAACATCCACCACATTTTCATGGGCCATACACCAAGATCCCAGGCACTGTTCTAGGTGCATGGAATAGTACACACAAACAACATCATTGGGAGTCTGGCCTTGTGCTGTTGCCAGTGAACAGGCAAAGAAATAAGCAATAGACCAGGTTAGAGGGTACCAAGCTGGGTCATCTGGGAGAGAAGAAGTGCAAGTTATAAGGCTAAGTAGCCCAAGGGGTCCAGCACTAAGTGGAAAAACATTCTTACATTTGAAAATTTTGAAGAGCATTCAAGGGGGGAAATCAGAACCTGCTTTCTATCATTTAATTTCTGAACTGAAACCTAACTTCAAGTCTCAGTGCTCAAATAAGCTCAAGTCCTTGTTGAGGATGAACCCAGATATGTCCTTAATCAGAGCCCAGCTTGTTAATAGATACTTATTCATATCTAAGCTACTAGCAAGCACAGTGATGCATTCCTGTAACAGTTGGGAGAGGTGGGGCTTGAGACGAGGATTTTTGAATCTAAGGTCCACCAGGGATACATAGTGAATTCAAGGACTGCCTGGGCTACACAGTGAAGCTCCATCTTAAAGCAATCAAAGAAGAAAGCAAGCAAATTAACAAAATACACGTAAGTTATTTTGGTGAATGAATGATAAGTAAATAAAAATTCTAGCCTGAGAAATTATGGCTTAATTTATTCCAACAAGTTAAACTCCTTCTGTCTTCCAAGACATCATGGTCTCCCTTATTCAGACTGATCATTTTCTTCTACCACAAGCAAGTCCTGGGACAAATGTCATACTTCAGGAATATAGTCAAGCAAAAACCTCAAGTTTTCAGTAAGCAAGGTTTACAGAAATATCAGCTGTCATAAGAGGTTGGGGCAGGATCATTTCTCAAAATGCGATTTCTATCTACTTTTCTTCCCTTTGTATGGAACTTCTTCTGAGCCAGGTGTGTATATTTCCCCCTTTGTACCCAACCTGGGGTCCCTGCAAGGGCCTTGGGCAGGCAGTAGCTGGTAGGAGTTTGCTGAGTTCTGTTCTAGCTAACAGAGGGAAGCAGTGAGCAGAGAGCTTCAGTGGGTACCAACCCAACACAGCTACAGGCCTCCAGGCTATAGTTTTCATGGGTGGTGACAGTTAAGGGCCAATGTGTCTGATGACCATGGAGTGGGGGGTCACTGGGAAGAGCAGGAATGAGACATGATTTGCTCATAGTCTTCTTTGAAATTAAACAGCATTACAACCCTTTCCTGGCAATAAGGCCTGCTCAGTGCTTCCCCATGTATGTACTTCAAACATGCTTCTTGTTCAAACATCTGGGACTGTCAACTGTGTCAATCTGTACTCATCAGTCGTAAAATATGGTCTATGGGCAGGATGCAGACTGTAAGATCATTTCATTGGACCCATAAGGATCTTTTTCCTTTTGATGCTGGAAAAGACTTGCATGGAATTCTTTTAAAATATTATGGATTATGACCTATCAACATCCAGAGTCACAGAGCCCAGTACCAACAGATACATCTATAATATAACTCCTACACCTAAGGCTTGGGGACCAATGAAGAAGAGGATACAGAAAGAGTATAAGAGCCAGAGGAATAGCTATTTTGCCCTGAGTTTAGGTCTCCTAAGAATGTCAAAAGCTATACCCATAAAATCTCACCAACACAACTGTCTAAAAGAACTGAACAAGGTTGACACCAACAGACCTGCCAAAGTGGGTGGTGGTAAGGCCATGAGGCCTCAACCCTACACATAGAACTACAGGCAACTAAGGAATGCTGAGAGCCGAAGACATAGTCTTCCCCAGGGAAGAGCACACCAACTGGTTATCCAATGGTCAGCGCAGAAAACATACATACAATAACATACAGAGAGAGCAGGTTGTATTTATGTATTTGAAAACCCAAACAGAGAGAGGGGGGAGGCAGAGAGGCAGAAAGGCCATAAAATTAAAAGAGATCAAGGAGAGGTACATGGCAGGATTTCCAGGGAGGTGCATGTGGGGCGTGGGGTGGGGGGTGTTTACATGTGCACATTCATGTGTTACAGGTGGTTTGTGTTGTTGTTGTTGTTGTTGTTGTTGTTGTTGTTGTTGTTGTTGTTTTGAGACAGAGTCTCACCAAGTAGACTGGGCTGGTTGGCCAAAGGAACCTCAAGAACCTTGTGTCTTTGACCCCTCAGCACAGGGATTACATGTATGTGTCACCATGCCTGGCTCTGTTTACTTCTCAGTATATGTACCTTGCATCCATAGATAGGCATCACACTAGGGATAAGGGAGTTTGCATGTTTTGTAAGACATGATGAGTATATATGTCCTGCTGATCAGATTAAACAATTAGTCACTTATTCTCATTGCCGGAGTTCCTTCAGGAACAGACCAGAAACTGGTTTTGGCTGCTGTTGGATGAGAATTAGCCAGAACTTGTTCTGTGGTGGAAACTATCAGAGAGATGGATAACATAGCTGTCAGAAAGACCACAGTCCTAAACATCACTTGTATTTAACCTGCGCTGTGGCCAAATCTATGTGCTAAATCCAAGCATCTCATGTTTACTTAAGAGCCTCTTTTAGCCTCTGCTCCACAGCAAGGCAGTGATTTCCAGCATCCTCCACAGCCTCAGCTCTGTCCAAACTTGGAGTCCTCTCAAGTGGCAGCTCCCCGGGGCGCATGGAGTCCTGCCTGCTTCCTGTGCAGTGAGTCCCAGCTCTTTTTCCTGATTGTTCCTTCACCCACAAGGCCTGAGGCTAACATCACCCCTTTTAACAAAATAAACTACTTACGTGTTATTTATTTTATTTTATTTCAGAATATTCCCACTTTAAGGATGATTTCTTTGTGTTGTTTTTGTCAGGTTTTTTGTTATTGTTTGTATAATGAAGGCCAGGCTGAAGACACTGTGGCGTCCCTAAGGCACTGCCTCTGAGCTCTGGAATTTTCCTTAAGCCCTAGCCAGCCACACCCTCAGCTTCCTGTGGGCCCTGGCCTGAGAACCCCTCCAGCTGCTTGTGAGTGCCTTCTCCTAAGTCTCCAAACTTGGCCTTTCTGGGAACCATGAGTAGCCAATTTCCCATACTCCTCCTTAGACACTGTCAGGCCCCTAGACTGCTTGAGATACATTTTCTATCTTTATTTTTCCAGGACTTCATAATTTTTAATGCACCACTTCCCAGGGGAGGTGCAATTGATAACTTCAGAAACAAAAACCTTTTGGTGTAAAAACTATGACATGATTTCTCCTGTAACATCTCATCTAATTCATCTTTACTTTAATTTTCCCTTTCTTTTTTCCTTAATCACAATCTACTTGCTGTGTCTGTCACGAATTCAATGGCCATGTCCTCTCCAAATTCATATATGGAACTCCTAGCTCCCCGGCTGATGGCATTTGGAAGGTAGAGCCTTCGTCAGATGGCCAGGTAGGTGGTATGTTAGCTGCTATAGGCAATCCTATGACAAAAACCAGTGTAAAGAAAGAAGGGGGTGTCTTAGCTTACAGTTTGAGGGTATTGTCCATTGTTAGAGGGTTGTCATGGCAGCAGGGAACACAAGTTAACTGGTCACATAGCATCTGCAGTCTGGAAGCAAGAGCAATGAAGGCTGCCGCTCAACCAGCTTTCTCTTTTCTATTTGATCCAGGATTCCAGGCCATGAGATGGTCCCGCCCCCATCTAGGATGGATCTTCCCATCTCTGCTGACCTAATCTAGATGCTCCCTCACAGATATGTCAGAGACCTGACTCCTTGCTCTTTCTACATTCTGTCGAGTTGAAAAACAATCTTAACTGTCACAGGGAGGTAAAGTTCTTGAGGGAATTCCATTTTAAGAATAAAAGAAGGGCTAGCTTGGACTATATAGTAGGATGAGAGAGAGAGAGAGAGAGCGAGAGAGAGAGAGAGAGAGAGAGAGAGAGAGAGAGAGAGAGAGAGAGAGAGAGAAGAGACAGAGAGACAGAGACAGAGACAGACCGAGACAGAGGGGGGAGTGCTTCACCTGTGCAAGTTAGGATAAAGGAAGGCAGCTGTCTGAGACCCAAGGAAAAGCATCCCCAGGTGGAAAGCCTTCTCCTTGGACTTGCAGCTTCCAGAATGACAAAGATCAACTGCCTGTTCCAGAAGCCCAGGCCGATTAAACCACCCACCCAGAGGAAAACTCCTAAGCATGAAATCCTTCGACTTTGTACTGCATAAAACCAAACATGTTTGTTCTGTTCGCTGCTACAGGCCGAGTGCTTAGCACTTAATAGTCACTCAATAAAAAGTTCGCTCAAGGGAGGAAAGAGCTCATTGTCTAAGAGCCATCATTATAGACTAGAAGCCCATTGGTAAAGCTTTTTAAGGATAAGCATCTAAGTTGTCTGTTCCACACCAATTTTCTTTACTAGAAGGAAAAGTTTCTTCTCAACACAAGTCACTGTGTAAATATGGGTTGTTTGGGGGGGGTTGTTTGTTTGTTTTTTGGAGGGGGGTCTATCTTGCTCCTTATTTTACTGAATTTCACATAATCAAGATGTCTCTAAGAGTCAGATCTCACTCTCCATTCAACGGTGGAGAATATCCTGTTCGTCGGCTAGGTCTTGGTAGGGGTTCGAAGCTTACTGCCTATATTCTCCTTGGCTGATGCCTTAGTTTGAGGAGGACCCCAGGATCCAGATCTGCCTGTCATAACGTTCTTCTTGTAGGTTTCCAGGACCTTGTGGGTCCTACTATTTCCCCTTTCTTCCATGCTACTCTTGCCTAAAGTCTCAATCAGATGTCCTCTCCTCTGACCCACTTTCTTGGTAAGTAAAGATTTTCATGGTACATATCCCTTGGACTAGTGTTTTGAAAAGAAAACAAATATTCAAGAGGTAAGGCATTACTGTAAGGTCTCTGAACATTGTTTTCTTTTTTGTAGCTCTTAGAGCAGAAGCCATCTGATTGTTTGCTAGGAAGGCTTTTGTAAATGGCTGCATGAGATGTAGAAATAATAACAAAATGTGTCATTTGCTTCCTACCCCCGGTGTCAAGACATTCCTGGGAAAGTTTCTACTGGCGAAGTGTTTCTCTGTCTTCCAATAAAACAAATGTTTTGTTTATGTTTAATCCGAGGTATATTCTTAACATCTTCATGCTTGTGATATCTAGTATATATTAGGGAATCAATATTTTTGGAGGAATTGGATTTAGTGATAGTTTGTTTTGGGTTTCATAGCATATTTTGAGGACCAAATTTGCCAAGCAGCCGTTAATACTTATTATATACAAATGCCATGGAGCTACAGTATGCCCCTGGCTCCTGCTACTGCCCTATGTTTCCATGAGGGATGAAAAGGTTCAGCTTGGTCCACGTTATTTTGAAGCCAATGGGCTTTGAGAAGCCTTTCTTTGAGACTTACAGAACAATACATGGGGTAATATCGAATAGGGTTGACAAGCTTATTTGTTACTAAGGGGGATATTGCTGTTTGGAGCAGTGCTTAGGAATTTGTATCTTTACGCATATACTGTGAGGCAGGCTTTTGAAAAATTGGCCAAGATTCATTATGTATGAAGACACATCATGGAATCTACGATGTGTCACTCTGGCACCTCTTATTACAGATGAGGACTCCATCTCCTTGCCCCTGAATCTAGCTAGGCTGGTCAAGTGACATTCACAGATCAACAGAAATGGCACACATCATCCTGGGCCAGTTCTAAGCCTGATCATCAAAGGCCTGGCTTTTTTGAACCCTTTCAAGTGCTGCCACTATGCGTCAGGGCTTGCTTTATGCCCTGCAGTTAGAACTATTTTGTGAGGTTCTAGAAATTTAGAGGATAGGGTCTAGCTAAAGGAAGGAGGTCACTGGAAGTATGTCTTTGAAGTACTAGCTACTTTCTAGTCTCCCCCCCCCTTTTTTATGCTCATCCTGGGGTTAAAACGGAAAAAAAAAAAAGAAAAAAAAAAAACTCTATGCCACATTCCTGCCACCATAATGTTCTACTTCACCGTGAGTTTTTGAATCAAGGAGCCAAGGGTTATAGGCTAAACAAGCTGAAACTGTGAACTAAAATAAGTCTTTGCTCTTTGCTATTGCTCTTTCCAATACTTTGATGGCAGCCTTGCATCAGTAATATGTACCATATAAGCAAGCTCAATCTACACAAGCAGGATGTTGGAGATACCTATCATCCAGATGTGCCTGACCGATGAGTAGACATTTGAGTAGGACCATCTCAATCTACTAAGAGCCAACTACAGACACACAAAGGTAGATATGCAAGCTGGGCCAAGCTGAGTTACTAAGTCTAGAGAGCCAGAGTTGGCCCAGACGTCTGTATGGAATAGGAGACTAATGTCTAACTATTGCACATCTTAAGTGATTCCTGCAATCAAACAGCTTTTGTGTTTAGCATTAGCCAAGAAGATCTGCACCTTTATTTAAATAAAGACATATATCTGAATGCTAATTTTCACAAATTTTTTCATTTTGACTTTTCTACTCTATCAATTAATAAAAGTAGAAATGTAATATAGAAGAATATTATATTGGTTACAGATATTTTAAAAATCCACCAAACAACACCAGAAATAGCACCAAGAATTTCTGGAGAGAAATGGAGTTAGGTTATGGAAACAATCAACAGCCCTTAAAACAATGATCTATCTGAGAGGTGGTGGTGCACACCTTTAATCCCAGAACTCAGGAAGCAGAGGCTGGTGGATCTCTGAGTTCAAGGCCAGCCTGGTCTACAGAGTGAGTTCCAGGATAGCCAGGGCTGTACAGAGAAACTCTATCTCAAAACAGCAGTGATCTATGGGCATCCCAAACTGTCTCAAGTACACTGAGTTTCACTTTACCCATCCTCACAAATAGAGGACAAAATTGGCATAGAGATAAATAAGGATTTTTAATTTTTCACACCTAGAGTAATAGCCTAAGGTATATTAGTGATTTTTCAAGGAGTATGGTTTGAGAGCCTGGGAACAGGTGCCAGATTCTTTTGTTTTCTAGCAGTGGACACTCTCTGCTCTCCCTCTATTCCTTTGCCTAGAAACAACACTGCATTTTTGCATTAATGATTAATGTCTATTGCTGATGTTTCCAGATTAATGCCTCAATGACTGGACAGGAAATACTGTTCAAGTCCAGAGGCAAGTCGCCTTAGCTCATTATTAATCACCAAAACATAAGCTGCATAGAGTCCCTGCTGCAAATGAGAGAGATAAATTCAGTCATATTGATAATTTTAAATTCACCTCTAGGCAATCGAGGAAGCCTAAGGGAAAGTGTTATAGGAAAAGGTTTGTCTGGAAAAACAGCCGAAATCAGAGTGTGGGAGAAAAGCCTCATCTCCTCTTTTGGAGGCTGAAAAGCAAGCTACAGAGTGACCGTTAAGATCTGCCAACAGCAGTGAACTATTTGTGTTCAATTAGCACATTGATTAGAGGTTTACCAAGTGCATATATTTTCCTTTTACCAGCTAATAGGTTTTCTTGTTGGAAAAAAACCCAGACATGGTCTCCACTACTATACAGCTCATGATATTTTGAAATAAAAGAAAATACCACAATAAGCTGCTGTAAGAAGAAGCTCATGTTTTAAATCAATGCTGCTTGATCAGTAAAAGAATTGCATTGTGTTTTGATTTACATCAAAGAGGTTTAAAAGAGAACAAGTGTCTATTCTTTGAGGAATTCCTCTGCAACACAAGAGATGAATGAAATGAGCTGGCCGTGTCTCCGATGTGTAATTGTCGTGCTTTGTAAAGTCTCTTTGCAAGGGTACAATAATTTCCTTTGATCTATGAGCAGAAAGGGCGTGTTTTATTGCACCCCTGTTACAGATGGAGGAATTGGGGTTCAGAGACATCAGCCCACCAAGTGCAAAGGTTTCACAGGCCAGAATCAATCAGTAACCTCACTGAAGATTAAGGTAATTCAAGAGATCTGTCTTTCTCCTTCTTGTGCTGCTATCATTTTTATTTCAAGGGCACGAGAACAGACATAAACTCACAACACAGAAAAGAGATACCGTAAGCCCATTTAAAAATCACTAATAAATAAAACCTGTAAAGCCATCTATTAATGGTGGGGAAAGGAAAAGCACGTGAAGGAGTTGTGGATGATCGAGATGGGTGAGCACGTGGGACAAAGATGCTCCTCCCAGAGAACCTCAGGAAAGCACAGATTTGAGAACTATAGGTGCAACTCAGGATGCTTCATGGGACTCGGTGTGGACTAGCGACCTGAGACGCTATGCAGTTAGTGCGTCGATCGGTTCTGTCCACACGTGTTCACTCTCTCTGTAAGGAGAAGTGTTTGTAAAAGCAGAGAGTAGCTGGGAATGCAGCCTTGCTGGGGCCTGGTCTAACATGTACAAGATCCGGGACTACATCACCAGCACCAGAAGAAAAACCCTGAAAGGAAGACTCAGGGGAACTGTATCTTTTATTGTGTGACATGGCATGGCCCCAAAACATTAAATTTTCCAAGAAATGAAAGATGGGTTGCCACCACCAATTAGACAATATGCAAGCTTTCCACTTTGTACAGAATGGTTTTTCCTTAAAATTTTTTCTGAAAGAGTTCATTCTTTTTTATTATATTTCAATTTTCTCATACAATATATTTTGATGATATTCTTTCCCTTTCCTCAACTCCTCCCAGATTATCCCAACTCCCTACTCACCTAATTCACCTAACTGGGTTCTCCCTCTCCTTTCCTGTCTCTCTCCTTCCCCATCAAAAAAATTAAAACAAAAACAAATAAACATTTTTAAAAATTACTAAATAAAAAAACAGCACACATGCATGCACATACACAGAGAGAGAGAGACAGTCACAGCGAGAGAGAGAAAGAGAGAGGAGTCCATTTTGTTTTGACCAACTATACCTGAACATAGAGCCTGCCCTGGAGTATGATTGATAGACCCAGTTTCACTCCATTGGAGAAGCTTGATTTTTCCTTTCTCAGCAAGTATTAATTACAAATATTTTCTTGGTTAGGAATGAAACTTTGTGTCTACTTGCCCTTTTCCATGCTGGAATTGTATGTGCTTTGGACTTGTAATGGTTTTACACATGCTATCATGGTCTCTGTGAGTTCATATGAATGTCAGCCCTATTGTGTCTGAAAGATACTGTTTCCTTGGAGTCATGCATTCCCTTTTGCTTCCTCTTCTGCATAGTTTCCTCAACCTCGAAGACACAGGTTTGATTAAGACATCCCATATATGGATGACTACTCCAAAGTTTCTCATTTTTCTGCACAATGTCCACTTGTGGGTCTCTGTGTTAATTACCATTTGCTTCAAGAAGAAGTTTCTCTGATGAGGGTTAAGCAATGCACTTATCTGTGGATATAGCAAGGTGTCATAGGAGTGATTTTATTGCTATGTTCATTTAGCAGAATAATAGTGCTGCATTTCCCCCTATGGCCCATAATCTATCTAATCTTGGCTCCTTGGATACTTTAGCAGTGCCAGGCATGGGTTCTCATAGAGTGGACCAAAAACACAATCAAAAAAGGGATTGGTTAATCCCATAATATTTGAGCCACTATTATGGCAGTATGTCTTGCAGGATGGTCATTAGTGGAGGTCAGACAGCTCGTATCTGGGTGATAATGGTACTGCTTTTCCTCTCTGGCAGTGGGCATAGTGCCTTCCAGCACCATAAATGCAAGTCAGTAAGTACAAAACTCCTGGTTTGGCACAGTACAATTTCTCCATGTTCAATGACATAAGTAAGTGGCAAAAATTATGAAATTTGGGGGCTGATGGGTGGAGCTAAAATTAACCACCAGGAGGGAGATAATACAGACCCAGAAAGACAAGCATTGCATGTTTTATATGTGAATGTCATCTTTTCAACTTCAGATATGCATATATAAATCTGAACAACCAGAGAGATTGGGTAGTTGGTAAGGGACCAGAGGGGAGCAGAAGATCTTCCAAGGAAGGGGAAATAAGAGATAGTGGTACAAAGAGATAAAGGGGAGACTAGACTAGAGTGGGGAGAGGACGAGAAGGCAGAGTAAAGGAGATAATTGGGGATGGATATCTAACACTATAAGTCTTTTGAAAAGCCATATGGAAACCTATTACTTCCTAAAATAGGAAGTACAAACATACATACAAACATACATATATACATACATACATGAAAGGAATTTAAGTGGAATCACCATATAATAGAGGAGAAAATGCCCTCCAATTGTATATGTTATGTCACCAAGTACATCCCAGTGTCAAGAACCGGTTACATATTGATGGCTAAAGAGGTCCCATAGACCCACACACACAAGTATTACAGACTAGAGCCAAGGCTATTGATTGCCCTCTCTCAACCTGACCGTAAGTCTCTATGGCTGGAGAGCTCATTTCATAACAACATGTGTTTAAAATTTTTGGTTATTGCCATAAACTTATTTGCTGAAAACTAATGTTTTAATTACATTTTCTGCCACATTAAAGGTAATTTCCTAGTCATATTTAGAACTTCGTGTTCATTATGAATATTAACATTCATAACTCTATGGCTTAAATCCCTAATGCAAGCTTTGTTTGTTTGTTCATACTTCATTGTTGGAGGGTGAGATCGTAATTTTATACAAAGATATTTAACTAATTTCCCCAAAATTATGTTAGATGCTTTTGTGTTATGTACAATATGCTTTTGTTCAGTTGGTAATAGGACTACTTGCTTTGGGTTTTTGTTTGTTTGTTTGTTTGTTTGGTGACTTTTAAAAAAAAATATTACTTTTTGATACAATGAATAACTGTGGTGAGGAGTGAGACAGGGTTTCAGGTAGCCCAGGCTGGCCTAGAGCATCCTACATAGCTAAGGGTGACCTTGAACTCTGCTCCTTCTGCCTTCTGCTCTCAGATGTGTGCAGTCAGGCTCGGTGACTTTGAAGTACATATTAATTTGTACTCAATAAAAACCTCTTCATTGTATCAATTTTACATTGCTGCAGAAAAACTTACGGCACATTTGGTGACTAACTGACGTATTTATCTCCTCAGTTTCCAGGGGAGGGGACTCACAAGAACAAGCAGGTTTCAAGTGTCAGAGAGGACTTGACTCTCTTTGGACATATGCCATCGTCTTCCAAGTTCAGAGGTTCTTACAGAATCCATTGTGTTTGTAAGCTACTTGTTTCCTTGTAAGCTGCCACTTGGAGACTAATTTCAGCTCCTGGAAGCCAGCAGCAGTTTCTACTGGCAGCGTCTAGCATGGCTGATGAGAGCCTTGCAGACTAACAGTAACACATCTCCCCAACCTCCTGTTTTCCTTTAAAGGGACCTCTGATTAGGTCAGCTCAGCAAGGATCTGTGTAACACAAACACAGATGTGATATTCACCATACCACAGGCTTCATCCAAGGCTGAAGAGAAGATGAAAGTACATGCACCAGGGGACCAACAGTTGAGTCTATTTTCAAACCCTGTCACCTGCCTTCCTCTCTTTGGTGGTTTAATTGTATGTATCAACTGTACTGAACTAGAGTGCATGCAGATATTTAGCCGCGCGTTATCTTGGTTGTATCTTGAGGGCAATTCTGGAGATCAGTGTTTTAATTGATCAGCTGAGTAGAGTAGATTTTTGTGGGAAGCTGAAGCTATCGCCCTCGCTAAGATGGCGCCTGGCAACCTGCCAGGCAGGATAACTTGCAATTCTGCTCTTGGTAAACAAGTCCTTATTTGGGTTGTGGGCCGTGTTTCGCTCTGACATATGCATCCCGCCTTGTCGGGAACCAATTGGAGCTACCGATGTAAGGGCTGCTGATTGGTTGAGGCAGAGGATATAAAGGGGCGCGGAGGTGTTGGGGGAGGAGAAGCGAGTGAGCGGGAGAAGAAGCAGCTTGCTGAAAAGGTTCCTGAATAAACTGCCTGGAGAAGAACGCTCGGGTCGTGTCCTTATTTTCCGCTGGTCGGAAGGGATGCGACAGATTTTCCTCCTAGGATGGCTCTCATTCACTCATTGAAGTCCAGAAAGAAACAAAAAGTGCAAGTGAGAGGAACCGCTGCTGCCTCTGAGGTGGATACTGGTTTCTTTTTGTCTTTGACTGCAGGATAAAGCATTACCTTTTCCCAGGTTTCTAGTCATCGACTTTCAGACTAGAACATCAGCCATCTGCTGTACTGGGCCTCCAGTTTGCCAACTTCATGCGTTGGTATTTGTCAGACTCCAGCATTGTATGAACCAACTTTCCCTAGATGGGTTTATAAAATGTTTGCTGGTTCTGACTCTCTGAGGGACACTTGCTAAATCAGATTTTGGTACCAGGAGTGGTTTGAGAGGAGCCAAATTTTAAGGATAAATTATCCAAGTTTATTTGAGAATTTCTGGAATTGGCTCTCTAATGAGATTCAATATGCTAACAACCATTTTCAATAGTTAAGAGAGCATTGACAGACATGATCTGGCATTGGTGATGCATAAAGTACTGCCATTAGGTACTGTTAATCAACCACTTACAAGAAGTGAGGATCTGAGAAACTGTGCACATAAACTTTTGAGCTTTTATTTTGTTTTTAAACTAATGAATATAATGAGGTCGAATGGCTGCTCTGAATGTCACTAGAAAAAGTGGCAAAGAAATGGATGTACTGAGATCCAAATCCTCAAATTACTTGGATATTTCTTTATGTGCTTAAAAGTGCCCTTCTCTTTGTGATTGGGTCTCTCTGTGTAGCCAGGCTGGGTTTAAACTTGTAATTCTCCTACATCTACCTCCTGAAAGCAAGGACTAAAGCATGCTACAATGACCAGCTTTGAAGTTGGCTCGTACCTTTTGATACCGCAAGGATGAGACTGGGGGGGGGGGTCTGGGAGGGGGGGCTAGGGGGGAGGGGAGGCAACCACACACAGACGCTCATCTC
This sequence comes from Acomys russatus, assembly GCF_903995435.1. Lineage (NCBI taxonomy): Eukaryota > Metazoa > Chordata > Mammalia > Rodentia > Muridae > Acomys > Acomys russatus. The sequence goes on from NC_067148.1 coordinate 22,292,554, forward strand.
ATACCTGAGTGAACTACAACACAAACGGACCGCTTAGTCTTGTGGTATATTGACTGTATCAGTGAGGACAATGAGTCAGGAGAAACAGAATCTTGGAAGTGGAAAGGAGATGTGTGAGCATGGTGCCTGTAACACGCAGCAGGGTCAAAGCATGAGTCGGGATGTTTCTGTTAGGTCTGTAGTGGTGTCATATTGATGGGGTATCCCCAGAAGCAAAATAGATAGAAAAGGGCCCAAAGCTTTATTTGAGTGCTGTAAGTAGAAAAGATTAGGGTAAGTGAGTAAGAAGTGAACTGAAGCTGGGCAGTGGTAGAGCACATCTTTAATCCCAGGGCAGAGGCAGGTGGGTCTCTGTGAGTTCAAAGTCAGCCTGGTCTCTAGAGCCAGATCTAGGATAACTAGGGCAGATGGTAAGAAATCCTGTCTCAGAAAAAAAAATAATAATTAAAAAATTTTTACTAGAAAGAGGAGGAGGAGGAGATGAGAACTTGAATAACAGCAGAAAAAAACCAAGGTTTGGCCTCTCAATTTCTGGACTCGAGCCAGCTCCCTTATAGATTTAGAATCCTCTGAATGAAGGAGAGGCCGAATCTTCTTAAGAAAATAGCCTGATCTACTGCCAAAAATGTGTACTGTTAATCTTATTCCCAGTCCTCCCGACAGGACCTATGACTATTTTCAGAGTAACTCTGCATTAAGGGGAAAAAAAAACCCTCCAGCCTTTTTAGGCTATTGGATAGTATCTCTGAAGTGACAATGCTAGTATTGGCCACCAGTTAGAATTAGGGCTTATGGAAGAAGATCTTTATCTTGAACCTGCAGCACAGTGGGCACAGGAGAACCCCTGAACTCAACCATTGTGTATTCCCTAAGGTCCACAATGCATAATTTGAATTTAAAAATCTTCATAGCTGACACAATTCCCATAGTTATTCCTTGGCCTGTGAACCTTGTGTCATTATGACGAGAATAGAAGCCACTGGAAGTGTCTCTATGTAGAAAAACAACACACCAGTGGCCAAACTGCATCCTAGAGAGGCTATAGCGACAATGTTACTACCAAGGACTTATGGGACGTAGAACAGTGACTCCCACCACAACTGCATTCAATTATAGAAATGATAATTAGATCTTAGGAGACAGCAGATCACACAGGTGGTGACTCCAATTCCAGCTCCTGCACCAGAAGTCGTTTTGGTGCTTGAGTAAATTAACACATCATTACCACCTTGCAAGCTATTAATACAGCAAATGCCCTCTCCTCCCTCCATGGCAACAGGAGCCAACAGGACCAGTTGGCTTTCCTTTGTCTTAGTGCTATATCATCAAACTCTTACCTCAGGGGCATACAAATTCCCCAGTTCTTTGACACAATTTAGTTTGCATGGTTCGAACCAAGATTTTCTTCCATGAGATATAACACTGGTCTGTTATCCCGAAGAATTATGCTGACTGAACTGAGTGTACATGGAATAGCTTATATTCCAGTTGTACTGGTAAAATATGTGTATGCCAGAGAGCTAGAAATAAATCCAACAAAAATTCATGAACCTTCTTCCTCGGTGGAATTTTTAGTGATTCCATGGTATGAGGCATATTGAGAAATAGATCTTTCCTAAGGTGACAGGTAGGCTGTTGAATCTGTCTCTTTGATACACAAAAGAAAAGCCCGGTGCCTGGAGGACCTGTTTAGATTCCGGAGGCAATGTATATACCAGTTGGGATGTTGCTTTTGCCCATTTGCTTAGTGCCCTGAAAACTTGCTGTGTAGAGAGCAGAGCGAGAGAAAAACCTGACACAGGGCCAGAGTGCTGGCAAGCTGCTCTGTCATGTAGACTGTGTGACCCAGGAGATGCAGTGGTGGCTGAAGATAGGCAAGCTGCTTAGGTGCTTTGGGAAATTCCTTATCCAAGGAATGGGCTCACAGGATTATAGTTACTATATAGACTATATAGAATATATATAGAGTTAACTACTCTCCCTTTAACCACAGGCCACTGAATTACCCTGATACTTTAACGTTCCATCACGTACTAGATTTATCCAGTGCCATCGAACATAACTGTTTGGGCAGGACCAAATCCTGAAGGCATGAGTAAGTTGCATGTAGACGTGGCTCATAACGTTATGGTCCCCACTGCGATTGTACTGCCTTCTCCCTCCCAGCTTGCACCTATGGATTGACAGAGCGTCCTCTGTCACCAGCGGACTGAGAACATTGATGCTGATTTACATATGGGCCCACACACTATGCAGACATCACACCAAGGTGGTTGATCGTAGCATCACAGCCCCCTTCTGGTGAAGGGAAAACCTTCCCTTGAGCAGTGCACCTGGTTTTCCACTTCTCTTAGAAGGAGAACTGGCCAATACATGATTATCTACTAGCTAGTGGACTGTTGACATTATTGGTGACAAACCTACAGAAGAGGCATGTCAATAAAATTCTCTGGATGTCTTTGAATAGCTCACGGTTCCAAGTTATGACCCTGTCGAGGCATCGGTAGCTTGAAGCAACTGGCTACATCACATCCTCAATCAGGCCGGAGAGGAGTGAGTGCAAAAGCAGTTCTTATCTTGTTTTTTTCTCCATTGTATACATCTCAGGTGCACTGGGCCAGAGAAGGTCCCACCCACAGTGAAGGTATGTCTTCCCTACCACCTAATGCAATCAAGGTAATTCCCTTGTTGTTTGACAGTATTCATAGGAAGACATAAATAAATGTTTACCTACCCCAGGCAGGGAACTGATGACAGATCAAAGTATAGATAGCACTGAAGTCCAACTTAGTGTATCAATGAGTTTGATTGGGTTACTAGCAGGAGCAGAAACTACCCAGAGACAGCTGGGTCACCAAAAGCCCACCCCAGGCATGAGCAGCAGTTTGTAAAACCTGGACACCTGGAGCACACTGCCCAGCCTGCAGGCAGCTCAACAGGCTGGAGATTGCCCTTTCCAGGTTCCTTAGCTGGCCTGAGCCTCTTTCCAGCAGTTTGCTTGGCCTCTACCTCTTCCAGGCAGCTCAGAGGGTCTGAGGGTGTCTCTCAGCAGTCTTTACTGCTTGTATGTACTTGGGGAGGAAGGAGCCTAGTGAATATGGTCAGTGTCTGTGACTTCATGGAGCCTTTAAGTTGTTTACTTCCTGACCTTAAGGAGCTTCCCTTTATGTGGAAGCTTCTAATCTAGGAGAAAACTGCTACAATTCAACCCTAAGGCATGCCCAGAGGTCCACCTCCCAGGAGATTATAGATTCCATCAAGTTGACAGTTAATACTAACAATCATAGATAGATAGATAGATAGATAGATAGATAGATAGATAGATAGAAAGAAAGAATGGTATATAGCTATATTAGATAGGTGAAAGAATTCTGATTAATACACTTATTTTTGTGATTTTCCAAATAACTTCAGATTTGAAGATGTTTCTTTACTTGCCCATGAGGCAAATATCTTATTAAAGTTTAATGTATATGTAGAAACTATAGAAATTGCATATATATATACACATATATATATACATATATATAGCTTTACAAAATTTGTATTTACTTCACTGGTATCCAAAACACTAGTCCTTCAATATACTTTCCAGCCCAAGGACAAGTTATTGATAACCCTATCCTGACTAGCACCACAGACTGAACTGTGTGTGTGTGTGTGTGCGTGTGTGCTGGACATTGGACTCACTGCCTCACACATGATACACAAGAGCCCTCCTGCTGAACTACATCTTTGGTGCTTATTCCTTACTTTTAACCATAAACAATTCTCCTGCTATGAAGCATTTGTGGATATGTGTTTTGGAGAGATATACCTATGAATCTTTTAATTGGAATATTTACTAACTTTATACATAACTTTGGCCAGAATTAAACACCTATTATCTTTACTCCAAGAACATGAAAGATCTTCCCACTGATGCAAGTTAAATATCCTTTCAAAAATGCTTCCATGATTGCCTAGAGATGAAAAGAAGATAAGATAAAAGAAAATTTCATCTATCTTTCCCACGCCAGGGTTAAACCCTCTTGCCAAAGCACTAAGTGTAAACACAGTGCCTTTGGTTTCCTTTATTTCTCACAAATGTTCATTGTACTCAGCCATTACTGCTCTCAATATACCCTTGATTTGATTGCTGGTCATGTATTGCTCATTCAGCTTTGGGCAACTGACATTTACAGTGCAGGTTGACTAGGGACTCTATGCAGGGCTTTTATTTTTTAGGACGTCTTCTTCTTTACTGTGCACTTTTTATAAGTGGTATTTCCTTTTGAGCCATTCTCTTATTTACGGTGTTATTTCACATTTAAAAATATCTGCATCAGCAAAATCTTTGCTATATGTCTTACCATGTGAAAAATTCCTTTGGCACAAATAGTTATCAACGTATGCCATGAACTGACCAAATCATCTGCCTTAACTGAAGTGGACTGGACAGGGAGGACGCCTCTTGTGGTGATCCTGTCTTACTGTGGTCAACTGAATTTATTCTTTAAATCTTTGTTACAATAACATCTGCTAAACTGTCTGATCTTGGCAGTGGATGATGGGTGTGTGTCTTAGGACAAATGAGCCCATACAAATGCTCTACAGGTAGGTAGGCATGCTTCCATTGTCACCTGATTCTGGGCACTCTTCTGACCTCTGTGCATGTTTCTCTGTGCACCAGGAATCCCCAGTACCAGATAACAGTCATGGGAGTACCAGCCATTCGCAGAATCAAGCCGCAGCCTGCCTCACCCATTGGCCTCATCGCTTCCATTAAGCATCCCAACTTTAGACATTCCAGGAGGAATACTATGCAATGCTCAGCATTTTTTGATGAGCTGGCCCTTCTGGAATCCATGCAAACCACATCCCACTCCACCCTCCGATCTGCACCATTGCCAACTTCTCCATTCTGTAGCTTGATCAATCGTCTCTCCATGGAACAGATGACAGGTTCCCTCAGCTAAAACTCCCATTCTAGGAGCAACTCCCATGGAGATCCAGGAGGATGTGCTTGAGTAGGATGCTGGTGGGGATGGAGAAAATTAGCATCTGCCATCATGCAAGGGTACTTAGTGGTCTCTGACTCCCTCCTTCTCTGCCTCTCTCCATTTCCTTCTTGGTTATCTTTGCTCCCTTCTCATGTCTGCTAAGGGCCATGGCCATACAGAAGCAAATTAGCTAAGCTGAGGAGAGCAGCTTCACCTTGATTTTTTGTAGGGATAGCCAAAGTGTTTGGAGCATAGAACAATTTATTTGTCATCAGTTCTGTCCTAAGCCAGCTAATTAAAAATAGCATGAAAGTTTTCAGGTGATGAAAAGAAATGTATAAGTCTCAACATTTCAGTTATAGATGTTATGAAGAAGATGATCTAAAGAGGCGTGACAGTGATGAGGAACCAGTTAAGACAGTCTAAAACAGCCTCACTGAGGAGGAGGCGTATGAGCATATACCATCCAAATGGTTGACGTCACTGAACATTTCACACAAACAGAATAGTGTGTGCACAGACGCTGATGTAGAAGTGAGCTTGAGATCTTTGGGAATACAGAGAAAGCCCATGTACTTTACACTATGAAAATCGCAATATGCCTTTTGTCTAGAGGCTGGCAAAGTTACTCTCCCAACCTTCAGTCTCTCACCCGAAAGGTAGCATTCATTCACTCATTCATGAGAAGGCATGGCAAAATCCCTTCTCATGAGAAAGAGAAGGGATAAGAGATAGGGAAATCACTCTAGAATATAATGATCTAGAAGCAAGCCGTGTAAACACATAGTTAAATCTTGGAGTCAGGCATTGCTAATGTAAAAATCATTCCTACCTACTTCTATGTGCTATATATTCATGTAAACACAAACAGGTTAGTTATCTCCTGTTGCTGACCAGACATGCTTCAAAATGATGTAAGTAATTGAATTCCCCATAAAGGTCCTGGAACCCAGGGGGAAGCCTGCTATAATGTTGTTGATGATTACCAACAAGACTTTTGAGAACTGGAGAGCAAGGTGAACTAGATGTAGGAAAGTGTGACTTGGTATGGGGTGTTGCCAGCAACAAACAAAGAGAACTTGTGAATTCTGTTGCAATGTTTTGAAGGAGAAATTATTAAAATGTATCTAGGGGTAAAGCATGGTTAACATCAAAATTAAGTCCATGATACTCATTCTTAGTTATGGGTTATAAAATACCATGTCTCTTACAGAATGTTAAGATTTCATTCAAAAAAAGATTAAGAAGCCGCTCAAACTTTTATCCCCAGAGTACAGTTCTAACCAGAATACTTTGCTTCATATCCTCCTGTTCCTCTGCACTTCCAAAGACCCAGAATCCTGCTAAACAGGCTCATCTTCCAGAAGCTTCTACACAGGAGGTCAATGCTGAAACCAGTGTGCAAGTTAAGTAGGCAAAGCAGTCCAGCAGAGCTGTGCAGCTGTGGAGGCCCTCCAGCCTTGGAGACTCCACCTCACATGAGGCACCCTCTGAGACTGCCTGACATCGATATCACGTAACCCCATTACCCCACTTCTATAATCCCCTAGATTGTCGATGGAATAGATTTTCCCCCTCCCATGACCAGATTATGCTATGGACAATGATCCAGTGAGATCTTCATAAGATTGTGAGCCATGTTCAGTGTTCCCCAGCTGTCACACAGAAGTCAGCCACATGGAGCTGGAGAATTCCATGCATCTGGCTGGGGTGAAAATGGGAGAGACCATGTGTCGATGAATCGGGCAGCCCAGAGAGGCTGAGAGCAGACCATGGCTGGCAGCCGGAGAGGAATGAGCTCTCACTCTTTCAACTGTATTCTTCCAGTGCTCCAAGTGAACTTGGTACTTGATCCTTCCCTTAGAGCCCCTTGGGCAGGACACTACCTGACTGATCCTTTGACTGTAGTTTTGAGAAACAAAGAAGGATATTATCATGCTCAGACATCTGACCTATAAAGTACAAGCTAAAAAAAATGTACTTTTTTAAGCTCTAACGTTTATTGCACAACAAAAATATGATACACAGCTTCATCTCTCTCTCTCTCTCTCTCTCTTTCCCTCCCTCCCTCCCTCCAGAGAGTCATCAAGTGAAAACTCATCCTGGGATAGCTATCTTAATAGCACGCCAACAATATCAAAATGCATTACTTAAAATTTATGTTTCCCCCCCAAATCCATGTCATCTCACTCTGTTCCTATTTATTTTCTGAGATACAGAATGTGGCCTGTGTCCCTTATGTGTGACCCTAGTCTACATAAAACAAGTGAGATGCTCATCCTGTCATGATGGCATACGAGGCAAAATAGGGACAGATGAGAAGAGAAATGGAAGGAAGGGGGAGAGCAGAAAGATGGGAAGGTGGGGAGGAAGGAGAAGGGGAGGGATGAGAGTGAGGTAGTTCAGTTCTTTACTGATACATTTAAAAATCACCTCAAAACAATGGCTTAGTGGATAGCTATTTTATTCTCTCCTAGTACTATGGGTGAACTGCCCCAGAGTTTTCTTCCCACGTATGTTTTCTTGGGCAACTTCAGGCATCCCAAGGACTTGGCAGGGCTGGAATTCCAAGAGGACAAAGTCATCGAACTAACCACGGTGCCAGCGCAGCAGCTGTCAGAAGCTCAGCCCTAACCATGGGTCACTGTCTGCAGTCCTCTGTGCTCTTCTCAGCATGGCAGCTGGGTGTCGAGGAGAATCCATGCTCCATCATCCTCAGGTACGGGTCCAGAAGCACAAGAATGTCCCTTTCCCTGCGTCGAAACTGTCAGAGCCCATCAGAAGAATCATTCTGATTTAGGGGGAGAAATCAGTTCTGCCTCTTGAAGTAGAAAGAGAAGTACATGTACCAGTACCAGATGGAGAAGAATTACTGGAGTCATCGTTGAAGTCTCGGCATTAAAGGCAGGTCTGGAGACATGGCTCAGTGGTTAAGAGCACTTGACTGCTCTTCCAGAGGTCCTGAGTTCAATTCCCAGCAACCACATGGTGGCTCACAGCTGTCTGCAATGGCATCTGATTGCCTCTTCTGGATGAAGACAGAGTGCTCATACAAAAAAATGCATAAATAAATAAATATATATATATTTTTTAAAAAGGGTAGGTCTCTCTGTTTCTTGCTACCACCATTCTCTTCTGCTTCTGGACGCAGAAGCTATGATCTTCGAAACCTACATCAAACCATATCACCCTTGCACCTGAGGTGTTGTAGTAGCCTTGAAGGGAGGCACATGCCCTCCATCTGTTCTAGAACCTCTCCGGGCCCAACCTCATGCTCTCCCTAGATAAGATGGCTCAATGTGTTCCAGACCTCCTCAAACTTCCCCCAAGGATTTGTCCTTGCTTTTTTTTCCCCTCTCCTGTGTGGAAAGTGTTCTGCAGGTCATCGCAAGGTTCCTTCCCTCAAGCCAAACACCAGGAAAGCTGATGCGTCTAGCCTAGACAGACCAGCAACCTCCATCATCTCACTGCTCTGTACTAAATTGGGGGGGGGCTTCCAAAATTTGCAGGCTGCATGAAGCTCAAACCCCTTAAGTGAGTGTTACTTGGAGGAAAGAAATGATTATGATTAAATGACGTCCTCATAGTAAAGCCCTAACCTGATAGGATTGATGCTGTCACCTTTCTGCATCCCCCTTTTTTTTCTCCCATCCTTTTCCATGTCCCCACACCACATGTGAGAACACAGCAAGATATCACCTACAAACCAGCAAGAATGCTCTCTCTAGGAAGTGAATGCAGCAATACCCTGACCTTGGACTTCTAGCCTCTGGGACAATGAGAGCCTCTAGAACACTGTTGCAGCCTCCTGAGTGTGGCACTTATGTCAGCCTTTCCAGAACCCTCTGTCCACCTCCAGTACTGGGTTTTCTGGACACCTGTGTCACCACCTGCACTTCCATATTTGTATATCATTTGTGCTTCGTTAGTACTGCCTCACTCAACTATTGGCTCCATGAGAAAAGACTCTGTTTGAATCACTGCTCTTTCTATATCCTCTAAAAGAGACCATTGATACATATTTGATGAGGAAGTTGAGAGAATGAGAAAAACCAGGGATAATTTTTTTTTTTTTTTGTATTCACTAATAAAGAAAGAACTGTTCCTCCCTCAGTTGGGGCTTAGCGTGTCTACCCTTCCCTAGTAAAATCAGCAAATGTTTTAAAGAGGTAGGTCAAGTGAAATGTTGTAGGACACACAACATAAACCCATAAAACAGAGAGTGGAAGAGGAAGCAAATGTGCAGGGATGGGGTTGGTTTTTGAAAGCGCACAGATGGGATCTCTGCAACGGTGGGTGAATTTCATTTTGACTTGCATGTTTGATGCATTGCATTCAAGTGACACTCACCCCGAGGAACCTGTGAGCACAGACTAGACCAGGGAGTCCAATCCACTGGGGACACATGCTTCAGCTCTCATTACGGATCCACGATGTGTGTTTTTAAATCAGTGGCAACACTAAAGCTCTATGTAAGAGCTCTGGGCTTTGTTTCCATAGCAGGCTTGGTGAATGGACCCACAGGACATTACATCATGAGTCTGAGCCAAGATACTTTCATGGCAGGTCATTAACCCTTTACATGATCATTATAACATCTTTAACGCCAAACGGTAAATCCATAACAATTGTAGAAATGAACGTCAAAGTTTCTGCGGTATCTGTTATTCATGGTGTTACCACATTTCGTAGAGGCAGACTACCCACTCTCTTGCCTAGTAGCCAAAAACAAACAAACAAACAACAGCAACAGAAAACCCTACTGTGAAACAACCATCATCACAGTCCCAGTTCACTCACCAGGACACCGTGATTGAACAAATCATGCACTGCTAGAGCTCTGCTATTAACAATGAATGAAAAGAGGAGTCACAATGAATCGGTAAGGAATCCAAAGAAATGGCAGGGTTTTATTTTTCATGGTAGTTTCAACTGTTTCACAGCAATGTAATAGAAAGCATAACCAGAAAGAGAGTGTGGGTGTACGATAGGAGATGGGGAGATAGTTCAGTGAGTAAAGCACTTGCCATGCATGTATGAGAGCCAGAGTTTGAATCTCACACACGCAGGTACATGCCAGGAGGGCACAGCAGCCCGCCTGTCATCCCAGCTCTTGAAAAGTAGAAACATGATCCCCAGAGCAAGTGAAATACCATGCCGCAAAATATAAGGTGGAAAGCTATCAAAGAAAATACATGATCTCAACCTGTGGCCTCTACAAAGACAGTTACATATGTGTGTGTGCATAGCTACATGTATGCAGACACTTGTGAGTACACATACACACAAAGAGGTCACAATTAGGGAATATATTCCTGTCCCCTAAATCCAAATGCCGTGTGAGGAAATCTGAGCTAAAGGGAGTGGATCCTCAAAGACAACTATAAAAAAACTTGCTGTTTGTCACCAAGGGCTACTATAACAACTTGCCATGGACTTGGTATTAAGACAACCAAAATTGGTTGTCTCATAGATTCAGAAAGCAGAAGTTCAAAGCCAAGACATTAACAAAGTTGGTTCCTTCTGCAAATGGTTGGGAGAGCCTGTTTTCAACCCTTGGTGTTCCTTAGCTTATAGATGGAGCTCTCAAGCAACCCTCTGTCTTCACATGGCCTGCCCCTCCCTCTCTCTGTTTCTGTCTCTGTCTCTCTCTCTGTTTCTCTCTCTCTCTCTCTCTCTCTCTCTCTCTCTCTCTCTCTCTCTCTCTCTCTCTTTCTTTCTCTCTCTCTCTCTCTGTGTGTGTGTGTGTGTGTGTGTGTGTGTGTGTGTGTGTGTTCTCCCTTCTGTCAGTTATAATGGCCTCTCATTCAGATTAAGATCCACTCAGGTCTAGGACGGTCTCATCTGAAGATACTTATCTTCATTACACTTTCAAAGACCCTTACTCCAAGTACAATTTTGTGATGAGGTTCCAGGGATTAGACAGGTCTTTTTGGAGGACTCTAATCATTTCCTACATGCTCTGTCAGTAGACTGCAGCCTAATGGGCACCAATACTGACCACTATTTGTTATTGAAGTACAGATTGGGTGAGTGGCAGGAAGCCTTTTTTCAGTCACACTATCCCTCCTTGCTCGACAGTCCACTTTCATTCTTCCCTCAAAGTTCTTCTCAACTTACCTATCCAAATTACAATTACAACCTACTGATTCCCGTAGATCCCAGCCGTGCTCCCCAAACCCACTTATTCCTCAGGCATCTGCATTTCCACAAACTCATATTTAATTACAGAAAGTGCTGCAAAGAACCCCAGCTTATATCCAAATTCTAACACCTGTGACTCTGTCACGTGACCTTGGAAGAAGTATCCACCCTTTTGGAGGCTTAACCTGCTTGTAAGACTTGATGTGTGTGTGTGTGTGTGTGTGTGTGTGTGTGTGTGTGTGTGTGTTTATATACATATGTGCTCTTACATGTAAAGCTCCCAGCTCTGTGTCATGTTCCTGGTCCATAGAAAGAGCAAAGTTAATGCTAACAGTACTATTGTTTTTCCAGGGAATACATTATATCTGTGCTGTATAACCCATGCAGGACACAATAACAAGCTTTGTAGGAGTTTTCCTGAAGACAGAGTAACAACATCATTATTCTTAAAGAAGCCACAAGTGGATTTTCCTATTTTGAAATTCTGAGCAGAAGAAAATTTAGAGATGTCCTTGAATAAGAATGCATGGATCACAGCTTTTTGTGTCTACGAATGCGAGCACATTTACTGTTACTAATGATGGAGATTAGTTCTAATTTAATACACCTTTCTACAAGAAAAGACCTGCCCGCGACAACCTTCTCTCCTCTTGCAGTCTGCAGCAGCTCCCTAGCTATCCTTTTGAATAATCTTCTAATTTCCTAGATGATGACTGAATCACCTAGTAGTTCTTTGTTGTTTTGAGTTGGAGCATCTTGGTTTGGCTGAAAAAGAATCTGCAGGTCTAACTTGGCCATAGAAAACTCATGTACTTTCAAGTTCAAGTTGATCATTTTGGATTTTTCTGGCACAGTTTGACTACTGGTCACAATAAAGTTCCAAGAGCACAGCAGGGTTTTCTGAGCCATCAGAAGAATTGATAATGACCAGGCTTGTTTAGATGATAAATATATTTCCTTTCCTGCTAATTTCACAGGAAGGAAAAATTTGCATATTGTTTATAAAATAAAGCTCATGTTGTCATCCTGAATCATAAATCATGTTGAGAAGCCAATTACTCTATTCCCTGATCTTACTAGATAGCAAAATGCCACTACTTTCTAGAACCATGTGGTGTGTGTGTGTGTGTGTGTGTGTGTGTACACATGTTTGTGTATGTATATGTGTACAAGTACAGGCACATGAAGGTCAGAGGTCTACCTTGGGTATCATGCCTCAGGCACTCGTATGTTTAGGGCTTGTATGTAAGAGGCTGGCTTGGGACTCCCATAGATCTGTCTTTCTATCCCAGGGCATCCCTGGGTGGGTCCCAATGCAACCATGATACCATGCTCAACTTTTTAAATGAGGCTTCTAGAGATTGAGCTGTGGTTTGCACAGTTGCATGGCAAGCAGTTTACCAACTGAACTATCTCGCCATGTGTTATTTCTTAACCTTTGCCTCTATTCCCAAACCAACATATGTTTTATCCACTAGCAGCTAGTGTGCCTAATGCAAACCCTAGATATATACTTTATTTAGATTATAATATATATTTGTTTTTAGGTGTGCCCTCTGACTCAAAATAGCCCGTACCACTCTGTGCACTGCTTTTTTCATTTATACTGTTCCTTGTTACCTAAACTCATGAGAACTGGCTATAACTGAAGAAACTTAGCGGTTTTACCAGAAAATACCCGAGAGTGTTGGCTAGCAGGTCCAGTTAGTGTTACTGATGACTCTTGGCTTGCTAGGCACATCCTCATGGAGCTGGCTTTGCCATCTGACTCACAGATCAGGCTTCAAGATTACCCAGTTGGTTCATTGTCTAGTTGGCTCCAAAAACCACAGGCTGAATTTCATTAAGTTGTGACACTTTGATATTTCCTAAATGATGGCATTTTGGGATTGTGCTGTTAAAAAAAAAAGTTACAGAAACAGTGTACTAGGAATTTCCCCTTGCTGAAGTATTTAATTTTTTTATTAAATCTTTTAAATAGAAGTTCATCTGGCTTAGTAAACACAGAACAAAGTAAAAAATGTGCTTAAGAACTTGTTTAAATGGCATAGCCAACACCAAGCCTGCATTTAAGTCTTCCTTCCTTAGGTATAGACAATAAATTCTACAGATCTGCTCTAACTATGGGCACTTTTACTATCATTTGTGCTGGCCAGTAAAAGGTGAAAACTCACCTCAAACCAGGCCATCAGCAAAAAGTAATGCATTTGGCTGGTAAGTCTAAGCTGAACATCCACTTTCTGTTTGCTGCAATCTGGAGACCTCTCTCTCCTCTCTCTCTCTCCCTCTCTCTCTCTCTCTCTCTCTCTCTCTCTCTCTCTCTCTCTCTCTCTCTCTCTCTCTCTCTCTCTCTCTCTCCCCTCCCCAACTTCTCTCCCAGCCAGATAGAATAAAATTTTTTAAAATCTTTACCATATGCTAACCCACTGGGTCCATGAATAGAACCATGAGCCACCCTAGGAATGAACACGCTGTGACTGGAACCTTGGCCAGTGACAGGTAGTCAACAGTCCTGAGTTTAACATTTTTCTTTGCATCCTGACCTGTGCCCTGAAAAGCAGTTTTCAGACCTGGTGCCTCTGCCAGGAATCCCTACTGCCTGCTGATAGGCCCCCCCCCTCTCTCCATGCTTACCCCCTCCACAGACAGGCTATATACAGAGCCCCATCTATTATAAAAGGGCATTCTCTGACTCAGGGCCTTATGGCTTCCACTGCGGAGCAATCGCAGTAGAAAGCATATTTGTGTGTTACTGTTGGCCCCGGACACTTCACCCTGTGAAGACAGGGATCTGCTTCCTTAGCCACTACCCATCCAACAACTAGGACGATGTCTGCACTGTATAGAAAGTGAAAAGATGAAAGAGAAGACCTGTAAGTCCTTGATCTTTCGCAAGGCTGACAAAAGCAAGCTAAGGCTTAATCTTCCAGGCTCACGTAATGTTGTTTGACAGAAACTGGGAACGTGTGGGACTGGAGCTGGGGACAGGGCCTCAGTTTCATGTACCTCCTCAGTTAATTCCACTTTCCTGAAAACACAGGGACAGTATTGTATGTAACCGAGAACAGCGTGCCATCATATAAAAATTCAGGGTGCTGTCTATGACATTCCTCAGTTTGTGAAAGGAGCATGTTATCTATGTTTCTGCCCTTACCAGATATTCTGTATAGCCTGTTACCTGTGTATTTTCTATCATACATACATGTGTGTATAATATATATAATATATTAACATATATAATATATTATATATAACATATATAATGTAATATATTAACATCTATAAGAATTATAGCACACATAAAGCAAATGAGTCTCTAATACATTTATAGAAGGTTCTTGGCCTAGATAAATGGATTCATGCCGAACAGAAGGGAAAGGGGAGCAGGTAAGTCATATAATATCCTGGTTATACCCTTATAAGAGTATATGGAGTTAGAAAAAACAGGAGTGGAAAGACAGAAGGAGGAAAGAATCAAAAGAGGGACAGATGGCCACTTCATCGTGATGAAATCTAAGGGTGAGGCTGGAAAGAAACACTCATGCCTTGGGTAGATGAACCGGGAGCTTATATGGTTACTCACAAGTGGGAATGTTTCATTTTCCCTTTGCTCTTCCTGAAGTGTGGTGCTGACGTCTTCACACTCCCACTCTTAACCACTGTACCTTGGCTGTAAGGGCCATTTCAATAACCATGCTGGAACTCAGCTTTCTAAAGAAGACTGCTCTTCTAATATGCACTCTGTTCTTACAGATTCCCAGTCAGCTCTCAACACACAGATGCGCTTTTAATCTCTCTCAGAATGTGGGCTCATTCTGGTGGTAAAAGCTATGTCAAGACGTGCTCTGAAGAAAAGCAGTGGGTACCCGTAGCCATGTGTAGCAGCCTGACCACTTTGTTGTGACTCTGGTTTCTGAGCCAACCCTTCTCAGATAATCAAGTCTTGTGTCCTTGCCTTTAAGATCATTTGCAGCCTGTTGTCTTTGCCTTCAGCTCACCAGCTATGAGCTATATTTATACTATTCTGCCCATTAAATGTTTGATTTCAACTCACTTAGGAAAATGTTGGTAATTAAAAAAAAAAAAAAAGGTGGCCAGGCAGTGGTGGCGCACACCTTTAGTCCCAGCACTTGGAAGGCAGAGGCAGGAGGATCGCTGTGAGTTCAAGGCAAGCCTGGTTTACAAAGCGACTCCAGGACAGCCAAGGCTACACAGAGAAACCCTGTCTCAAAAAAACAAAAAACAAAAAAAAAATGAAAGAAAGAAAAAAGTATAGGTCCTAAGACTTAAGTAAAATAGCTTACTCATTTATTTACTCCTGCAAGTAACTGACAGAGTAAAAGAGGAACAAATGAATAGCTAAGTACTAGAAAATTCTTAATTCCCCCAAAGCCTTGCTGATACCACAGGCGCCCAGAGAATCCAACAAGACTTTGTTCTACTTAGGAAAATGGCATCAGCGTGCCCTCTGTTCCAAGGGGACATGCATTCCCTTGAAGGCCAGTGGCCTCTTTTTGTGGTCTTCCACTGCATCTCCACTTAGAGAACAAATATCCTGGAGACGGGATGCCTTTGTTTTCAGCAATGAGACCTCCAAAGGGCTTTCTAAGGCCCTGTTAGCACAAAAGGACAACTTGATACCTTGGTAAATACTCTTACTCCTTCAAGAATTTCTAACCGACCAAAATGCTTTGAGTTACTTTTATCGTTTGTAACTATTCTGACATTTCAAATGGACCCTGGTGCTTAATTTAATTTGTTTTGGGGATTTCTACACTGACTGGCCATATTTTCTCTGTAAAGTGGTTTTGGAAAAATCGTGACTACTGGAATTTAATTACACGGACATATTTTCCCAATAAAAGTGTGTTCAATTTTGACCATATAAGAGCCTCAGGTCAGAATAAGAGGCTCTATGAAAACTAAGGCATACAAACCAGTTAGGAACATTCCGTGTGAGGCTCAGTTGTGGGCAGACACACTCACAAAATGCCAGGAGGTACAGTCAGCTCTGTCACATAACTCTAGAGCTAGAATAAGCTTCTGACATCCGGCTTCACAGTGATATTCAGAGAGGTTGAAAGTCTTAGTCATAGAGACACTTAACAGCAGGGGCAGGACCAAGTTTCAGCCATTGACTCTAAATTGAAGCATTATGCTTGCTTTATGGACCATCTCATCAAGTCTGTTCATTTGTTCAACACACATAAGGATTAATTCCCAGCCAGGCATGGGCATGTGAGTGGAAAATAATGCAAACATTTACCCTGCCCTCATAGAGCTTATACTCCAGTAAATGAGATAGGTTGTCATTGTCATTGTCATCATCATCACAAATGTGGACAACTAAAATAAACGATCGAAGGCAGAGAAAGTAATAGGAAGTATCGTGGGAGAGACGGGGGCGGAACTTAAAGAGGATTTGCTGAACTGGCTTGCTCAATTAGATGGCCCTCTGCCAGAGAATTCACAGCTGCTCAGCCCAAGAAACTGGAAGCCTTAAAATGAGAGAAACCAATGGTGCAGCCCCAGTATGAGACTGGGGCCTGGGGAATGTCCTGAAAAATCACTGGTGTGAGTCTTCACCTAAAGACTGAAGGGGCTAAGTTTGCTGTCCAGGCAGCAGCAGGAGTTCTCTACAGAGCAGTGCTTGCACACATGGACTGGCTTCCTCTTCTTCCACTTGGATTCCATCTCTCCTGTAATCATCTTTGGACAAACACACACACACACACACACACACACACACACACACACACACGCATGCATACACACTTGCGCACAGGGGCAGGGGCTTCACTAATCTTCTAGGCATCTCTCAATCTAATCTAGTTGGCAACTCAGATTGACCATGATACCCCTTTTAGAAACAGAAGTTACGTACCTCCACATTTTGACAGAAGTGACATTTAGGTTCAGATAGTTAGAGGAGAAAAATGAGAAAGTCTCCGCATCTGTTTCAAACCACTGCTAGATGGAGTCTCTCAGAGGACAACTCTGATAGGCTCCTGTCTGCAAGAGTAGAGTACCATTAATAGTATCGGGGGTTGGCTCTCTTCCACAGTGTGGGTCTTGGGCTGGGCCAGGCATTGGTTGGACATTCCCTCAATCTCTGCTCTATCTGTTCTATCTTTATCCCTGCATGTCTGGTAGGGAGGGTGAATTTTGGACTGAAGTTTTCATGTGTCGGTTGGTGTTCTCCTCCCTCCACTAGGAGTCTTGTCACTTATAGGGTGTCCTCTTTAGTCTCCATGGCCCCTGCTGGTACAACTCTCAGCTAGAGTCCCCCTCATATCCTCCCAGGAGCCTATTCTGACATAGGTCTCCAGCTTGCCACAGATATGCCCCCACCCACAGTTTCTCTTTTTTCTGCAGGCCTTCCATCCTCCTGCCTCCACTCTCCCCAGGCCTATCTCCACCCTTATTTCTCTCTGGACTCCTTCTCCTGCCTTGTTTCCTCTCTTCAACCACTAACTCTGTCTATTCTCTTTCCCCTTCTGAGTGAGATTTAAGCATCCTCCCTTGGGTCCTTCTTATTTATCTTCTTTGGGTCTGTGCATTGTAGTATGTTTATCCTGTACTAAATGACTAAAATCCACTTATAAGTGAATACATACCATGTGTCTCTTTCAGTGGTTCAAAACATGCTGAAACTCATAGCCAAACATTGGGTAAAGCATATGGAGTCTGGTGGAAAAGTTGGGTGAAGGATAAAAGGACCTAGAAGTGACAAGAGCTCCACAAGAGCCAACTAACCTGGGCACAGAGAGGTCTGTGGAGTCTAAAGCACCAGCTAAGGACCATGCATGGATTGGAGACCTAGGTCCTCTACACATATGTAGCCTATGGGTACCTCAGGCTTCATGTGAGTCCACAGTAAGGGGAGAAAGAGCTGTCTCTAACATGGACTTTTCAATCATCTCCCCTTCCCTAGCCTGCCCACAAGACTGCCTCGCCAGGCCACAGGAAGATGAACTCAGTCCTGGGGGATAGGTAAGGGGGCTCCTCTTTTCTGAGGAATAGAGGGGGGAGATTTGGGACGAGAGAGTGGAAGGAGGAGGAGGAGGAAGGAGGCTACAACTGTTATGTAATGTAATTAATTAATTGATTAATTAAGTGAGTGGGTCATTGGAAGCATTTTGAGAGGCAGAAGCAGTAGCACCTTATGGGCACTCAGAGGCAATTTCAGTGTTGTTGAGCCTCAGGCCAGTCTAGGCTCTCTTTAATGTCTACCTGTCTGCCCTCCGTCTTGTTTGGTCAACTTCTTATTGTTTGTGTGATACTTCTCTTCGCTTTTTGTTTTAACTTTTTCTTCCAGCCATGGGAATTGAACCAAGGGCCTCACAAACACCAGGAAAATGCTCTACCACAGCCTTCTATATATTTTTTCCTTTTTTTCTTTTTTTAAACTTTGAGACAGGGTCTCACTCTGTACTCTCTCTGTATCCCAGGCACTCATTGAACATGCAAACCTCCTGCCTCAGCCTTCCACCAGACCAAGCACAGGTAAAGCTTCTTACACATAGGAAAGAGCTCTTTTTATTATTTAGACAGAGAATCATGCTTCCACGTGTCTTCTCCCATACTCACGGCATGAAAAGGCTTATGTTTTATTAATAGCCTTGCTTAAAGGCTTGACTTCTTCTGAAATTAACTATGGACAGATCTTACTATCATAGAAACTAATATATTAAAGCCATGAGTTGATGGACCTTCCATATGCCCTCATCCTTACAAATAGTACAGTAAACTCAGTTCTTCATACTTTGCACATTGAAAAGAGGTATAACCAACAGAGCATGCTCGGAAAGTACCATCCCACATAGCCTGATGATTTGATGCTGTGGAGCTTTAAATTAAAATGACCCACAAAGGCCCATAGCAGGTGACATTATTAGATGTGGCCTTGTTGGAGTAGATGTGGCCTTGTTGGAGGAAGTGTGTCACTGAGGGTAGGCTTTGAGGTTTCAGAAGATCAAAGCAGGCTCTGTGTTGATATCTCTTCCTGCTGCCTGCCAATCCAGATGTAAAACTCTTGGCTACTGGCCAGGCAGTGGTGGCACACGCCTTTAATCCCAGCACTTGGGAGGCAGAGGCAGGTGGATTGCTGTGAGTTCGAGGCCACCCTGGTTTACAAAGTGAGTCCAGGACAGTCAAGGATACACAGAGAGACCCTGTCTCAGAAAACACACACACACACACACACACACACACACACACACACACACACACACACACACACACACACACACCAAAAACAAAAAACAACAAAATAAACCTCTTGGCTACCTCTCCAACACTGTATCTGTCCATGTGCCACCTTACTTCCTACAATGATGACAATGCTGTGGTCATGGTGCCTCTTGATAGCAATAAAAACCCTAACTAAGACAGATGGCATGGAAGATCTGAGCACATCTGTATCTACTGGCCCTTTTCAAATCTATCCCATCGAAATATCCCTGAGCCTTGATGCTCATCTTCATTCAACTGTTCTAAAATCATGTCTTGGGGTCATACATAGTAGTGTATTCTCAAATTTTCTGCTAAGCCACCCTCTGACTTTCTGGCGTCAGCTCTCACACACCAGGGTAGAACATTTTGTATATAACAGTAACATAAGACCACTTTGTCTGCCTGACTTAGTAAATAACTTGACCCCTCCAGGAATCTAGGATTTGATTGCTAATGCTTGCCTGAAGCTTGGTTGCTCTCCGGCCAGTTGCTTCAGCTGGGATGGTACTAATGAAGCAAGGGTTATAGATTCATCTCCCCTGGGGACTAATTAGCTTCACATAGAAGAAAAATACTTCCAAATCTCCCTCATAACCCGAGCCTCCTATTTTAGAAGGGCACTCACTGGGGGAAAGACGAGTGGTCTATGTCATCCCCTTTAAATTCTACATAATCCCTCTTCTTCCCAAGAACAATTATTGCAAGTGGTTTACCTCTATTGGCCAACTCAGTTATTTAACTCTGTGGATTCCTTCTTCCTCCTGTTACCTTCTGAATTAGCGCCTACTAAACACCACAGCAATCTGCTAACTCCCCCGAGTAGGGACCATTCAAGGCCAATCTTTTCTTCAGGACTGGAAGGAGAACAAGTATTTTAGAAGATAACTGATGCCTAGTCAATGCTCTACCTCCAGATCCCACCATTCCACCCCCGCCAGGATAGATAAGGGTGAGAGCTTTCAGATGAGTTGCCTTTGGGGAAGTCTATGTCAGCTGATGGAAGTCATGACTGTCATTCCCAAAGTATTGCTGGGGACAGCTAGAATTCAATGACTGGTTGTTGAGCATAGATATAAAGATTCAATCCTCTTGTTTAAATCAAGAGACCCCTGGCATCTCTGAAGCTCTCCATAAGGTCAAATGAAAGCTTTCTTGTGCAGCCTTGATATGAAATCATCCACTGTACAGGACATTGTCACAGAGTAGTAGAATGACAGAACTGGACTTGTGTCACCATAAAAGGCTAGAAATTTGGGGGGGGGGTAGATATTAAAGGTGCGTTTCAGTGTACATGGCATTGTCTTCCCCTCCCACTGTGTCTCAATCAGCCGTGATATCAAAAGGCTTACAGAACATCTAGTCCGCTGATGTCACATTGGATAAAGAATTCTCTCTATGATATAACAGTGTGGCATAGGTCACATGATTAAGGAATATTGATCATTTCTGACTACATTATGCAGAAATGATTGGCTTAATAGAGTAGTGGAGAGGACTTTTAAAAATGCAATTAAAGTTCCAACTTGGATATGGTTACCTGACAAGAATGCCTTTCGCCCCGAGGGGGCTCCCCTTTTCTGAGGTGTAGGGAAGAGGGGATAGAGGAAAGAGAGAGGGAGAGTGAGACCAGGAGGAGAAAAGGAAGGAGGCTACAATCAGGATGTAAAGTGAATTTTTAAAGTTCTGGAAAAAATAATAAAAAAGGACAACAAATGACTTTTTTTTTATTAAAAAAAAGAAAGAATGCCCCTCCTCCAAGACTTACATAAAGTCTAAAGCTATTACTACCATATGTTGTTGGATTTCTAGTATGTAGAATACATAAATCCAGAATTAAGGGTGTCTTGATTACTTTATTATTGCTAAGGTAAGACACCATGAGCAAGACAACTTATAGAAGAAACAATTTATTGGGGACTTAGTGTTTCTGAGGGCGAATCCATGACCATCACAGCAGGGAGCATGGCAGCAGACAGGCAGGCAGGCAGGCATGGTGGTGGAGCAGTGTGTGAGAGCTTACATCCTTATCCAGAAACAGAGATCGACCTAACTCTCTGGGAGTACTTTTAAAGATGCTTTTGAACCCCTCAAAGCCCACTCCAAGCAAGGCCACACCTCTTAATCCTTCCCAAACAGTTCTGCCAACTATATAAGTACTTAGACATATAAGCCTATGGGGGACATTCTCATCAAACTACCAAAAAGCAGTAGACGTGGAAGTGCCCCTTCCTCTTCTGGCACACACATAATCATGCCCAGGGATGTATTTTCTTCCCTGTAACTATAGTGTAGATTTAAAGGCCCTGTTTCCCAGAATGAGCACTTTCAACCAAATGTTTAGAGAGAACTTCATGAACCTTTAAGCTACTGGGCTGTGGTGGCTTGAGCAGGTATGGATGTCCCCAATAGACTCATGTGTTAGAATGCTTGGCCCACAGGAAGTTGGCACTGTTAGGAGTTGTGGCCTTGAGGGAAGTGTGTCATTGTTGGGGCAAGCTTTGTGGTCTCCTATGCTCAAGCTATGCCCAATGTGGCACATAATCTCCTTTTGCTGCCTTCAGGTCAAGATGTAGAATTTTCTTCTCCTTCTCCAGAACCATGCCTGCTACCATGATGACAATGGACTGAACCTCTGAAACTGTAAACCAGATACTATTAAATGTTTTTTCTTTATAAGAGTTTCTGTTGTCAGCTGCGTGGTGGCAGTGCACGCCTTTATTCCTAGCACTTGGGAGGCAGGGGCAGGTGAATCTCTGTGAGTTTGAGGCTAGCATGGTCTACAAAATGAGCCCAGAACAGCCAAGGCTTCACAAAGAAACCCTGTCTCAAAACAAACAAGCAAAAGAGTTGCTGTGGTCATGGTGTCTTTTTACAGTAATAAAACCCAAACTAAGATATGAGCTATGCCTAGATACTTCGGGCTTCTTTTGCCAACAAGAAGCAAAGTGAGTAATCATGACTATCAAGAGATATTGAGGCTTTGTTACATAGGGGAGACAGTGGAGAGTATGCTTGGAATCTGTATGATGCATTGAACACCTAGCTTTTGGTGCTCTCCTGCCAGACACTGGTAGTAAGGGAGTAAATGTGGTAGCCATACATAGTCTGAGAAGGGCATATTGATTAGTGTTTAGAATCTTTGGGTTGAGAGGCTAAATTTAATTATGGTAAACAGAATATATGACTGAAGATGAGGTAAATCTTTTATGAGTAAATAAACTGCAGCTTCAAGATCAATAGTGATGAGGCTCATATTTCATCTCATTAAGCTGTTTTCTTGTTTTAAAAAAAGCCAACAATCAACCAGACATCTCAAAGAGTTATTCCCACAGATTATTACAGAAAATGAAACAACAGCTCCAGGCACTGTATGGGAAAGAATGTAGTGGTGTTTTAAAAGTGATCCCCTTAGACCCTCTGTCCTCTCACCTAAGTACTTGCAGTACTGGTAGGTGAAGGTTTACAGCTTAGTCACACTCCATAAACTGTCTTACGTTAAGCCAAGTCACCATACACACTGTCATGTACTTTTGTTATTGGCAGGGAACACTTATCTGACAATTAATGGCAGAAACACACAGGGAGCCTGACCTTTTGTCTCACACAGAAAAAATATAAAGGGATATTCTGGTTTCTGGCATTCCTTTGAAATAAGATGAGGATTCTGTGACTGTATCAATCTAACTTCTCCCTCTGACCATTCATGCTTTGTTCATTCTCCCATGAATATTGATATTGGCAACACTCCAAAATATACTTTCTAGGCACCCATCTGTCTCAGAGCCCACTTCTTGGTGACCATGAGGGACTTAATAAAGGAAGATGCTGTGACAGAGATGTTAAGGGCATGCTTTTCTGACTCCTTTTGAGATAGTACAGATGTCAGCTTTCATTCTTGGCAAGACATTCTGTTCTCTGCACTCATGGTTTAGTGACGTGATAGCAACGTGGGAGTCAAATGGGTATCATTAATGAATAAATGCATTGTGACAAAGTCCTTACCATGACACTTGGAAGAACAAGTATTCAGTAAGTAGAAGTGTGTGCATATGCTTTCATCTGCTACTTCAAACTTTTCTGAAACAAACACGGATCCAAGCACCTGGATACAGCTATTTTGTTGGGAAGGTAATCCTAGCGAAATACCTGTAGAGAAGGAATGACAATACTATTTGGTTAATGAGAACTTACTGCTTCAGTCAGTTAGGGCTGAACCCCACTAACGACCTTGAAAGTTCTAAGTAGAACTTACTTTTCTCCGCTACAAAGGAAAATACTGGAGGAATACTCTAAACACAGGAGTACTAAACTCTGATACCCCCAGTTCTTATCCACCAGATGCCTTTCCCCCACTGTGGTATCGAATCCTATATATTTTTAGTCTGACTTGCCTGCTATTTGGGAAAAAAAAATGCAATTTGCCAACCAGTGAAAGCATTCAGGTAGAAAGTGAGAGGGACAAGGAGGTAGGTGCCGCAGATGTGTGTGAGACTAGTGAGTGCTGAGGGGATCTGGCTGAGGCAAGGAGAGTGTTTTCTGTAGCATGTGTTTGTGCAAAGCACAAAATGCCAACAATCTTCTCAGTAGTTTAGTCTTATTCACAAAGGTCCCTCTGCTCCCTATTCTCTTACTGTCTTTATTGGGTGGTCGTGGAGCATGAGTGCTTGATCTCCCTGGGGCCAAAATAGCTGCATGCCTTAATGACTAGAAACTGTGAGAGTAAGCTTATTCGGAGACAAGGTCTTGGAAGGTATAATTGGGAATTCTAATAAGAACATCTGGATGGACTCGAAACCCAATGTCAAAGTCCTTATCTCAGTGAATTGGTGGAATCGCTGAGACGGAACAAGAGGTACATTATGACCACAGAAACAGAGTTTAGACATATGTGCCCTAAAGCCAATAATATCCTGGAGCTACTGGAAGCATCAAGAAGGGATCCCTGGTCTAGCCTGGAAAGAAAAAAAAAAATGGCTCTGATGATGCTTCTATCTGTATCTAGTCTCTAGTGTGTCGGAGGGTAGATTTCTATTGCTTGAAGACTCCCGGGTGGCAGTTTCCACAAAAGCCTTAAGCAGCTTTTGGGTGTTTGC
Source organism: Acomys russatus (assembly GCF_903995435.1). NCBI lineage: Eukaryota > Metazoa > Chordata > Mammalia > Rodentia > Muridae > Acomys > Acomys russatus. The sequence goes on from NC_067148.1 coordinate 22,317,008, forward strand.
TTCTGCTGCTGCCTCTGAGAATGCCAGCAATTTAACTTTACCAGACTAACCTGAACACAGACAAATCCAGTCATAATCAGGCCTAAAGGACCTACATGTACTACATCTTAGAACTGTCTTGAGACCCAGGAGATTCTAAAACCTGGTCCCCTGGCTCCAGATTACAATAATATCCCACCATGTTATCACATTCTCTGGCCATTTCAAAAAAGTACTAGGTGTCAAATCTCTCCTGTACCTTCTCCAACAGCTTTTTAAAAAAAAAAAAAAACGGGTTATGTTAAAACCAATGGAGCTGATCAGTTGTTCAGAAGGATGTCAACACTTTCTTCAAATATATGTGCAAGTTGGCTATTTATTCCACCAACATTTATCAGCTCCCGTAGTTTGCCAAGAATTTTTCTGGGTGCTAACTTCTCAGAGGCAGGAATCTTGATGGAAAAGCAATGGCCATCATCCTCAATGCACATTTACTGAGGTCCACACTCCTGCTGCAGGCAAAGGCTGTATGAGTGGTGTCTAAGAGTAAAGGTTTACAGAGTTCCAGCTCGCTGGCCCTTTCTTGGGAGTATTCACTGCACTGGAAAATCACTGGATACTGGATGCAGAATCTGAAATGCTCCCAGCACTCTAAGATAGTCATCACATCTTAGAGGAGGACATCTGTACGCTTGACACAGAGGGAAGAGGGGGTAGCTCCCATCTATCCTTCATGGATCAATTAGTTCATCCTCCTCCAAAAGGCCTTGTAGACTTTTCTGGTCTAAGTGATCCTCCGGTACTCTGCACCAATTCCTCCCTAGCTGCCCCAATGTTTCCCTTACTGAATAATGCTTTGCTAAGGGCTATCTTCTTCAGATGGTGGGAATGCACCTGGAAAGCTAACATAGGTCCCTAATATTGACCTAATGCAATAAATGCAATAGGTTGTCAATCTTCTGTTCGAATAACCGAGTATTAAATGCAATTGGTTAGACAGTTAAATGAATGAATCTTAGCACGTCTATTCTCAGCACCTTCCACTGACTTCCCATTAACCTCAAAGAAAAAGGCAAAAGTCACCTCAGGGATGTCTGCGACACAGCATCAACATCCTAGGTAAAGCCTAAAATAGACAGACATATTTGGAAAACATTTGTTTTCATATGAACTTCAACGTGAACTGAGTTTTCTATGTCCTAGTTCCTCTACGTGGAACATCACCACTAGGAATCCCTACATGTCCCCCAGATCCTCAGTTCTCTCACACATCACCATCTTGAAGAGATGTGCCCTTAGTCCTAAGCATCTCAAGAGTATACCACCTCTAGCTCTGTCCCTCTCTATCTCATTCCTGTGTTCTGTTTAGCACTTTGGTACGCTGACAAGGCACTTTTCCTGGGCTTGTTATTCACCTCCTCTCACTTTCATGACAATTCCAGAAGAGCAAGGGTATTTATCGTTGGTTGGTGTGTTTATTTCTCTGAGACTAGAAACAATAGTCAGGCTTGAGGAAGGCCCTTAAAAATGGTCACTTCAATAAATAAACTGGAATCCCTTATAAGCTCCTTTATATAAAATTGTTTATATAAAATGATGATTCTTACAGAAAAATCAAACATTTTCAGGCAACTTTCCATTCTTGTGACTGGTGTTGGTGTCCTTAAAGAGAAACACAGTAGCACTCAGGGAGGCAGAGGCAGGTGGATCTCTGAGTTCGAGGCCAGCCTGGTCTGCAAAGCAAATCTAGGACAGTCAAGTCTACACAGAGAAACCCTGTCTTGAAAAAAACAAAAGCAAATACAAAACAACAACAGCAACAAAGAGTAACACAGTAGGCTCTTATTCTTGGCATTTGGTTGTGAGCCTGGCCTTTAATGGCCAAGACATTATTCAAGGCCTCCACCCTTATTTTGGCCTTCACTTGGTACAGTCTTAGTTTTCCACGATTAACTACAATGCAAAAATAGTACTCGTCTTGATCCTTTTGAGAGGAAGGGACCACTTCCATATAACTTTTGTTTTGGTATACAACAGCATATAGTCTGTAACAGTACACTGTCATGCTTGTTTTGTTAATAGTTATTAATATCTCTGTGCTTGATTTACAAATTGAACCTTACTGTAGGTGTGTATATCTAGGAATAAATGTAGTCTATGCAAAGTGTGGCACTGTCTGCAGTTTCAAACACCCAATGAAGGTCTTGATACATGTCCCCCATGGATAAGAGGGGACTCTTGTATTTCCCCCTCACCTCCCCCATTCTCCAATCATGACAGCGGCTTTTTAAATATTTAAGTGTGTGTGTGTGTGTGTGTGTGTGTGTGTGTGTGTGTGTGTGTGTGTGTGTGTATGGTAGTACAGTTGGCTGAGAAAGCTAGAAGGGGACAGTGGATCACTAGGAACTAGAGTTACAGGTGATTGTGAATCCCTTGATATGGGTAACTGGGAACAGAACTTGGGTCCTCTGGAAGAGCAACCGGTGCTCTGCACCATGGGCCCACCTCCCCAGCCTAATAGAACTTTTGATCAGCGAGGGAATACCTGAAAAAAGAAGAGACTTTTCCTCGACTCTGGCTTTTTGTCACGCACTTAGAAGTCAAGGAAAACAAACATCTGGGATTTTGTCCCTCTCTGGCAGAAAAGTCCCGCACCACTTGACACAAAAGACTTGCTTGACCTTGAGTTTTCCCTGCACTGTTGCAGGGCTAGTTTATCTGTAATTGACAGTCTGGGGAGGGCAAACATGAGCATTGGTAATTGAGGGGATGACCCGTGCTCCTCCTTCCCACATTCCATTTTTCTATTTGGCCCTCGCTCAAGAACCGGGCGAGAAGCTGTCCTCTGTTTTATTATGGCGATCAGGCATAAGAGAAATTGCAGCCACCGTCCTGTCTTCCAGAGGAGGCACACTGCTTCTGTTTCTGTTTCTGAGATATGTGAGGGATGAGACACTGCCCATAAGCAACTGCTAGGCAGTATTATAACCTGTGGGAAGCTGTGAATAAGAAAGTTGATCTTGGTTCACTCAGCCAGTATCCAACAGGGAAGCATTTGCCATCCGAAACTTCATCTCCAGCACTGTTTGAACTAGAATAGTGGCAGTGAGTCTGAATAATGCAGGGCTATTGCATGAAACTGTCATTCTCCAAGGTCACAATGCTGAGGAGGCTTTGATACCTCCTCCTCGTCCTCCTCCCCCTCCTCGTCCTCCTCCTCTCCTCCTCCTTATCCTTTCCTCCTCCTCCTCATCCTTTCCTCCTCCTCCTCTCCTCCTCCTCCTCCTCCTCCTCCTCCTCCTTTCCTCCTCCTCATCCTCCTCATCCTCCTTGTCCTCCTCCTCCTCTCCTCCTCCTCCTCTTCCTCCTCCTCCTCTCCTCCTCCTCCTCCTCCTCATCCTCCTCCTCCTCGTCCTCCTCCTCTCCTCCTCGTCCTCCTCCTCCTTGTCCTCCTCCTCTCCTCCTCCTCCTCCTCCTTGTCTTTTCCTCCTCCTCATCATCCATCACCACCTCTACATGCTGTTAGTTCCTGTCAACATGAAGTTAGCTTGTGTCATTCTCTGCTGACCAGTGCCTGGCCCCTCTCACTTGTTCAGAAACGATGGCTGATCCTCCAGGTTTCTGCCTCATCCAGCATCCTCTCCCTGGTTTTCGGAGCCCTGCGCCATGTGCCTTCCTGTCTGATCAACAACCACCCCATCTCTTATTCCTACCTTTTTTTTTTTTTTTTCTGGTGTGTATCCACCTCCAGGCAACTTTCAAAGTGTTCTTTATTGTTCTCATATCTTGAAAGCCTGGCTAGTTTTCAAGTTTGGCTTGTACCTGGACTGGATTCTGTCAGTCTTGAAACTCCATATTTAACATTTGAAAATATTTGCTGCACTTACTTTATTTTTTTCTCGCATCATCATCATTATTTTTATTTTTAGTTAGCATACAAATTAGTAAACTTTATTGTGCTATTATGTATGTGTGTGTGTGTGTGTAATTATACTTTGTTGGTCACTTGCCACTTCCCCCTTTTCTACTCTTCCACCAGCTCCCTCTTATCAGTCCCTTTTCACTCCTGCAGTCTTCTCTTCTGCCTTTGTGTCACATATGTTCAATCACCTTCTCTTGCTTTCATTCCCCGATCCATTTATGCCTTTTCCTCTCCTCGTCCCCTTTCTATTTCCATATCTTCTGTGTACGAAGCCATTTAAATCGATTCTACATATAAGAGAAAACACGCAATAGATTCCGAGTCTCTCTTATTTCTCTCAACACAATGATCTGCAGATCCATCCATTGTAGTTTCATTCCTTACACCTGATCAAAATTCCGTTGTACATAGCTACTCCATTTTCTCCTCCATTTATCTGTTTATGAACAGCGCGGCTTCTCCATATCTTAGCTATTAGGGATAGAACTTGATGCTTTTATTGATTCCTGTTGTCTTTCCCCCTCTAGTAAATTGCAAATGCCTTGAGATATGGAATAAAAATATGGAAAACAAAGACTATATCTGATGACTGATTTGCTTTTAAATGGCCCCAATGGCACAGTTAGCATCCCACCTATGTTGATTGCTATTCCCTTAGTTTTCTCCTCATGGCAATAAGAATAAAAGAGATCTCCCTTGGCTCAGTGGCTTCCTGGCACTGTATAGTAAACAGCCGTATTGACTAACTCTGTACTACCTTGACATCAGCTCAGTAAAGAGCAGCCTACTGTGTCTTTTGAGGCATCTAAAGTAAGCATGTGTTTTATACTGATTATACGTTGTTATCTTGAAATCATTCTATAATCTTGTGCTGAGGAATTATTATTCCATTTTATCACTAAAAGCAAGTCTAGTAAGTAAAAAAAAAAAAATAATAATAAATCCAAGTTCGCATAGTTGCTCAAGAGTGAAGACAGGACGGTTGTGGCAGCTAATAGTCCCAATGCTTGGGAGGGAGAGGCAGGAGGATCACTGCAAGTCTGAGGCCAGTCTAGCGGACATAGAGATTTCTAGGCCAGCCAGGGATACACAAGGACAACTTAGGTCAAAATAACAGCAACAAAACTGCCTGGGATATGGATACAGACTGGGATGCCTACCATACCTTGAATTTCAGCTTCCAAGGACACTTCCATTCATTCCAGAGATATTCTAGAATCAGGCACTGATAAGATCTGTATGTGCATTTTACCAATGAGTGTGGACTCAGAGAGGAACTGTCAAATGCACAAACAGATGGGCAGCATTTCTCACCAAGGAGTAGTCAATAGAATATCTCTTCTATTTCTTTCTCTGTGGAAAAAAAAAATCTACATTCACTGTCTTCAAAGAATACCATAAATGCTAAACCCTTGGAAAAGCTGAACTCGGGAGTGTGAAACATCTAACTATGATTGATTCTTCTCCTGAGGGGAAAAGGGAATCAATGTTTTGCTTTTCCTCCAGATTAGTAGAGCTTTTTTTGTGTGTTAACTGACTTCCTTTAGAAATTTAAATGCTTAATTTAAATAAGTCCTGGGATTCCACATAGCTCCATCTTGCACAGCTGTGTTTAAAAATGCATGGCCCAGTAGCCAAAAAGTAACTTAATTGAAATTTTGTTCTTTGCCTACATTGCTCATAGAATATCAAAAGGGATAAAAATCCCTAAATTGACAGACTCCACTAGAAATCCAGCTTCTTCTCATCGCCATTTCTTCTCTACACCAAAGCCACACCCATACCTCTCTTGGGTCAAATTCCCATAATTCCTTCTGATGCTTCCACCAGGAACTCTTCTCTCCCAAATACTTCCTTCCTGGTTTGCTATCTCTCCTCATCTTCTCCTTTGACATTACACTAAGGAACCAAACTGGCAGGGCTGCAACACTCCTACCTGTGAGATCATAATAGCCTGTGTGACATCTGTCTCTAGTCACTTTACAGTGCCTCCTGGGACCCTAGATGTAGCACTGTACTAATGCTTAGCTCGGTCTCTATCTTTCTGTCTCTCTCCAACTGTCTCTCCTTCCCTCTTTCCCTTGTTCCTTTCCTTCCAATGTTTCTCTGAACCTTGACATGGTCATTTCAACAAATCAGACTGCAAATGGGGAAATATATAAAGGAAAGCCTAGTTATCTCAGCTTAGGACATTCAAGGCCAGCCAAACAACTCAAACACATGATAGCAACAAACAGTAGCAGCAACAGTAACAACCCCTACAGTCCTCACAGATGCACAAGAGTAACAGATGAATCCAGTCAAACTTCTGACTTTGTGTTTGATAGGTTGAATTACATTCAGAGTGGTCTGTTATACACCATGAGGTAGCTGATACATTAGTGAAATAGAAGGAAAATGAGAGCGGGCGACAAAGGGAAAACAGTGAATACTTAAAAAATAAATTCTTGTTTCCATTTGGCAGAGGTATTTATAAGTGAAGTATTTTTAATAGCAATATTGGGATTCACTGTGCCACCATTTCCTTCGTTTGACTCCACTACCAAAATAAGTGATCAAAATGTAAAAACTGCTCAGACATTTCCTATAACAAATGTAGAACTATTTACCCTCCACACAGTAATTTAATCCACAATTTTCCTTCAAATCCAAAGCAAATTTTTCTCTCTATCACTCGCACAACTAGTGGTTGGAGGCACTGCTTAAGGGTTTTGCTGAGAATGGTGCCTAGTGCATCAAAGATGTGCTGGTCATAATCCACAATAGGTTTATGTATAAACAGCAGCAGTGTGTAAGTCCCTGGCTCCTAACAGAACTGCAATGAAATCTACCTACTGGCTGCATCCACTTAGAAAATACTCCCCTTCTGAGGATATTTGTTTGGCTTCAGCCATTTTGCACATAGATTGTTCTGAAGTTAGCATGTGTGCCTCTGAGTCACTGCCAAAGAAACCACTTTGATCACATCCAAGCTCTGTCCTCATAAAATCTTTTGTAGCTTGGGTTTTAGAATGCAGCGCTATAGTGCAAGGCCGCTGACAAAGCATCGGCTAACGAGTCAACAAACACATACCTTGAGATAAAACTGCATTAGGAAATCATAAGTAATGTCACCATCTGGTGACTCCCCCCACCGGTTGCAGCTATCCATGCCGATTTCATTAGTGCCTCAGAACAGGAAGAAAGCAGTTTTTAAAGAACGTGATGGGGGATCCTTTGGCAGACTATGACAATCATGCAAAGGACAATAGATCAGAGTATCTTTGAAGGTCCTTCGTTCATAGAGCCGTCATCACTTGTTACTAAACTAGCAAAAGGGAGCTTATTAGAATGGCACATAATGGCTTTTATAATCAAAGGAAGGACTAAGAAACAACGTGGGGAAAGGCCTTGCTGGTTATTATTTCCCTAGGAAGCCAGATAGGCAGTCTAGCATGGGTGCCTGCCACATTTTCTTCCCTCCATCCTATGCCATGAGTGAACCTTCCAGCAAGCCTAGTGCAATCTAACCCCCTCCCTCTCTGTCTGCCTTCCTCTCTCTCATCTTCCCTCTTTCCTCCCACCTCCTACTCTGAGGCAGGGTTTCTCTGTGTAAGCCAATCTGTTCTGGAACTGTCTCTATAGACCAGGCTGGTCTCAAACTCAGAGATTCATCTCCCTCTGTTCCCCAAGGGCTAGCATTAAAGGTGTGCGCCACCACATCAGGCCGAAGGTTTTGTATTTCAGAAGCTTGTCATCCTCTAGTTGGGTGCCATCTTATAGTCATTTCTGGCTGGAAGCTAAACTGGCTTTTAAGTTATAGGTATACTTTTTCAAATTGTGTGTGTGTGTGTACGCACATGTGTGTGCACCTGTGAGTGCAAGAAGCCTTTGAGGGGCCGCAGACATTGGATGCTCCTGAAGCTAGGGCTACACATAGTTGTGTGCTACCCAGCATGGATATAGGAACTGAACTCAGATCCTCTGAAAAAGCAGTACACGTTCTAACTCACTGAGCCATCTCTCCAGCCCCCTAAACAGACTCTTTGGTCCTATCATTTATTTAATTTAATCATGTCCTATCATTAGGGGTGGAGAACTACATGTCACTACCTTTCCTATAAATAGCTTTCATATGCTTGTAGACATTAAACCTGCTCCTGGGCTTGCTATGAATCAAGAGGAGCAATTAAACAACCTCCTCCGTCAATTCTGTCTACTGAGCTTTTAACAAGTTTTTCTGAGAGAAATGTCACCAGGCTGCCTGCCCTGGCAAGTCAAGAGTCTATTTGCTCTCTAGTGAGAGTGGACATGATAAAAAGAGGAAGAATCATGATGCTGTCACTCACAGAGCTATCTCCTTTCCATAAAGAAGCATGCCTGGGCATGCCCTTCCACACTGATGTCAAAGGCTGAGTTTCCCTGGAGAGATGTTAGAACCATGCATGCATCCCAGATTGGTGTGGAAGAGGCAGAGGTCCCACCAAAAAGGAATTAGGGCAAGGCAGGGGGATAGCCCTAGCTATTGGACTAGGTCCCAACAAAACAACGAATCATAAACTGTAACCATGATATCAAATAAAATTTACACGTGTTCCATCAGTCAAGTGATTTATATGCATGATCTTATTTGATGTCTTATCCACCCTAGCTTTGGAGCATTTTTTTGTTTTGTTTTTTCTATGTATGAAGAAGCTGAATCTCAGAGGGTAAAGACATTACACAATTACATGAGCAGATGAGGTGGTGTGGCTCCAGAGTCCAGGATGAAATCATTGTCCTCTCAAGGACCATGAAACCCGATGCTGGAGGCAGAGAGAGCGAGTCCTTAGTCTGGGAAGAGCGAGTCCTGCTGGAAGGTGGGAGGGCAGAGACCAGCAAGGACATTAGGAATCTACTCAAGCCCGAAGGGACTTGTGCCTTGTCTCAAACCTCAGCAGCAGCCTGAGGTGTGCCCACTCTAAAGACAAGCAACCTGCTGTTAACTGCTGGTATTCGGGCAAAGTTTACAAGCCAATATAAATAAGCCTGGCAGTGATGCTGCAGCCTCTGAACCCTAGGGCCAGGCTCCATAGCTGGTCCTAAGACACAACTCAAAGAAAATCACCAGAGAGTTTGTGTGCCGCTTATGTACTCCCTACCCAAGAACTATAGCCCCATTCATATTTTGTGCCCAATCACTGTCCTTCCAGTATTCTGATGGTCCTCTATTGCCTGATGAACCAGAAACCTAAATACACCATCCAACCTCTTCCTGTCTGCCCCTTTATGTCCACAGTGAGCTGAACCCCATCCCTCATCCTGCATCATTAGTATTAGAGTATTAAAACTGATAGTACTCATTCATGTTGGCTACCATGACAACACAGAGGTTTCCTTTTTTCCTCAGCCACCAAACTGGACCACTTGGATTCCGATGCCACGCCAGGTTAAACCCCATCTTACCTGATAGTGGGACATGAAGCCATCATCTCTAGGCAGACTCCCTCAGATTGCTGCTTCCAACTGTCTCACCCTCCGCAGCTCCGGTGCTATTAGAATTGATGTTTCCCTCACCCTTTCTTGTTTGTGGGGTTTGGAATTCTCCAATGGTAGACAGCTGAGTGAGCATTTCATTACAACTCAGATATTAATGCAGCTTGCTTTATTGACTGGCCTCGGGAAACGTGAGGCAGGCTGCAGGAAGCATTCACGTTGACTGACAGCAGGCACCAGGGTGTAGAGGACCACATGACTTCAAGCACCCAGGGCTGAGGAACAAGAGGACTGATACACCGACACCCCCCCCTCCCATTCCCACCTCCATGCTCTTCCACTTCTCAACGTCTGCAGTAGACAATTTGTTTCTGAGGATCTGCCTTCTGTTTCTGCCTCTGGCCCCACTGCCTCCTGTTCTAGTTTTGAAATTGCATGTCCTCTGTCCATTGTTTTGGGGGAAATACAAGTATAGCCACCCTTTTCACAGCAGTGCGTATGCACAGACTTCATGCAATAGAGGCTCGGCTCCCCCAGACACTGACTGGTAAAGCTGAGGGCTTCACTCATTTTGAAGAACGCTGAACCATTACAGCTCACTCTTGTTAAGAATTAGTCTCAGTCTGGCCGGGAATCATCAGAAGCTTGGACAAGAGACTCACTCCATGCCTTCATAGCCTGGATGATTCTTCACTGAGCAAAGCTATGAACCTGGGATCTGAGAATGGATTTGGGGGCAGGTACAATCAGGAGTCAATGGGTTGATATAAGAATTTGTGAATGGGCGTTTTGCTTAAGAGAGGCCTTCAGCTTAATAGGCTCTTTCCTTCCCCCATCCTTCCTGTGGGGACGTTGGCAGAATGCTGCATCATGGTCCAGGGAGGCCTTCCTCGTGGTGATACTGGTTCAGGGAGGACCATGATGTAGCAGAATGCAAAGTGCTAACAGGAAGCACATTTTTCTAATTTTATTTTATGTGTTTGAGGGTTTTGCATTCATGTGTGCACGGGTACCACATGTGTGCCTGCTTCCTTCAGATGCTAGTGAGGAGCCTCAGATCCCATGGAACTGGAGTTGTGGAGAGAGCATGTGGGTACTGGGAAGGGAGCCAAAGTCTCAATAAACCCTTTTAACTCTGAATCATCTCTCCAGTTCCTTAAACATTTGTTCTTATTGTTTTACAATCATGTGTATATGCGCTTGCATGTCGGCATGCAGGCATGTGCATATATGTGTAGGTGACCACAGGGGCCCAAAGAGGATATCTGACCTCCTGTAGCTGGAGTGGCAGGTGATTGACAGTCACCCAATATGGTTATCTTACGTTTATGTTTCTCTGTAAAGTTTGGATTTCCATCATTGTTTTGCCATTATGTCATGAGGGAGGAGGAGCTAGGTAAATTTCCCATATAATTTAATTGAATGTTATACTTCTGCAAAATGTATACAAGCTGTTTCAAATAGCATCTGCTCTTTGGGTTTTGTTTTCCTAAGGCTCCTCATGAACGGTAGATTTTTACTTTAGAGGCTAATTCTATTTCTGCACGTATCTATGTGTACCATGTGTGTGTCTGATGCCCACAGAGGCCAGAAGAGAATATCAGATCCTCTGGACCTGGAATTGCAAGTGGTTGGAACTTAACATGGGGCCTCTGCAAAGAGCAACAAGTTCTCATAAGCATTGTGCCATCTCTCCTACTCTTCCAAAGGACCTGGGCTCAATTCCCAGCACCCACAAGACAGCTCACAACCATCTGTAACCACCAAGGGACTAAATGCCATCTTCTGATTTCTGTGGGCACCAAGAATGTACATGGAACACATACATACATGTAGGCAAAACACTCATAAAGTAAAACAGGAAAAAAAGAAAAAGAACCAGACTTTAAAATGGCTTGCATCTCTACTGTTTAAATTCACTCCCATTGCCTTTGTCAAATGCAAAGAAGACTAGACACTGCAGAGAAGCACTAGACATTGAAGGAGTTATAATATTTGGGGGGGGGAGGGGAGTGGTCCCTTTAAAAGTCCATACAAACCAGACACATGCCATAATCCCAGCACTTGGGAGGCAGAAGCAGGCAGATCTCTGTGAGTTTGAGGCCAGCCTAGTCTACAAAGGGAGTCCAGGACAGCCAAGGCTACACAGAGAAACCCTGTCTCAACCCCCAGCTGCAAAGACCCATAGAATGATAAGATCTTTAACTGCATTTCCTTGATACTATTTTGCACTTAAACTCTCTACTATGGCAAAGCCGAGCCCTGAAACATCTGAAGGGGGAAGTACGCTATATTAGCCTACTGTCCCTACATCAAAGGCCTTTATTGTATTCTGTCTTTCTTCTCCCAAGACAGGGTTTTTCTCTGAACCCTTGGCTGTCCTAGACTCACTTTGTAGATCAGGCTAGCCTCAAACTCACAGAGATGTGCCTGCCTCTGCCTCCCCGAGGGCTGAGATCACAGGCATGCACCACTGCACCCAGGATCTCCTTTATTTTGTTAAGGACGGAGAGAACGATTCTTCCCATGGGCTCCAGTGTCTATCTGATGTCACCTGGACTCTGACAACCTCTCGAATGTTAGCTGCTCTACTCCTTCTCTTCTTGATCTGACTACTCTTTCTGCCCCACAGACTATCTTCCACTTCCCCCTGATGCCTCCCACCTGGGAATCTAGACCTGCCATCCTAAATCCTAAGCCTTCTTTCATCCAGCCCAACTTGACTTCAGACCTGGTTCACACATAAGTAAGTGAAGACTTAACCTTGACTATACCTAGCCAAGGCTGAATTGTAGTCCTCACTCACTCTCGCGCAGCTTTTTCTGGTTTCCCTTCTTTATTACTCACACATGTATAATTACTTGATCAACCTTTCTTTTGCTGCCATATCTTAGTAAATATTTATTTAAAATCAATGGGTGAATGAATTCTGGAAATTCATGGCTGGTCAAGATTCACCAGGGTTGTGTACTAAAACAGACAGCCTGAGAGGCAGACGGGCAGATTCCTGATTAGAACACATATCCAACTAGTAGAAAGGGAATGCTAAAGCGCTGCTCTGCCTAGTTAACAGTCAGTGAGCTGCAGGCTGCCATAAGCTCTCATGGGGATACTGTCAGATTTTTATCTGTGTGCATAACTTAGTATATGAATACCCATTTTGATATGTTAATAGGTAGGTGTTAGCTAGAATCTTCTTGTGGCATTTTACAGGGTATCTTTCTCCATGAACAAGAAGCAGGAGGCATGAGAGTTCATCAAGTTGTGGTTGTGGGAATATGTGAAAACCTTTCCCATTAGCAAACCCAGTTATGCATTCTGGACACTGGAGACATGAGGCAGAAGAGGGATCAAGATGGTTATTTCATAATCGCTAGTTTCAGTTGTCAGCTGGATTAGCTTAACAAACATCTGGTGCATTAGTGATGTACAGTTGGGTGTGTTTGTGACAACGTTTCCGAAAAGATGGATGATGAGGAAAAGGTCTGAGATGTTGGGATCTGACATCTCTATCTTCTTGGGAAGACACTATTGGACCATAATATCAGATAGAAACAGCTTAAGGAGAAAAAGCCGGGCTGAGGCTGACAGTCTCCATAAGTCCTGGCAGGGAAGACATGGTGGTGCCCATGACAATGGGAACATATCAGAGCTTCCTTGTATCTCAATGAACCAGAAAGTGAACTGCTTACGCTGGGCTCAAGGCTGGCTCTAACTCCCAAATGTTCTGTCTCAGTAGCCTTACACTACCAGCCGTGACTCCTGTCCCCAAAAGCTGCCTAACCTGTTCAAAAAGACCTCTTATACAACCACATGAGCCTGGGGAGGGGAGAACTCTTATGCAAACCCAGTGCTGCTGGGTTAAGGCCTCATTTCGTGGGAGTGGAAGCCCACCCTGAGGCCCTGTCCAATGAGATTGGGTCTGGGACTGAATAAAAAGGGTGGAAAGGGAGGAAAAGGCAGCTGAGCACTGAGAGTGGCTAGAAGTCATTCCTTTTTCCTCCTCCCAATGACGGACTATATCCCTGGAAACCATGATACCAAATAAACCTCTGTTCCCTCTAGCTCACCTTTGCTGGCTACTTTGCCAGTCACCAATACGCCCATCAACATGACATATGCTATAAAACTGTACCATATGAAACGTTTGTGTTTCTCAGTGGCAACAAGCTCAGAGAGTGTCCAGGTCTGGGTTTCTAAATGCATTTTTGTCAATGAAAGGGACCATAAGTTCCTGCTGGGGATGGGAAGATAAAATATAGGCAAGCCTGGTACATCTTGGCCCACAAGGCAAAACATGAGCAACAGGAAAACAATGAAGGGCGTATGAACGGGATGTGGGAAGAGGCCCCAGGGGCTGAATCTGGAAATTAGAGAGTGACAAAGTGATACAGAAGTGTCATATTGTGGTATTATATCACAACCCAAAGGGTAAACATACACGAATCCACATTGATATAAATATACGGTTGAACTGAATAGGTGAAAAGAGAGGCATCTTTACTACAGAATAATCCTATTTCATATAAGCAGATATTCCCACCTGCAGAAGGTGGGGTTTAGCCATCTTCCTTCCGTGTGAGGCATACTTAGCCACATTTGTCAAGAGAACAGAGGATAATGGCAGCAGTCGTTGACATGCCAGTGTGGAAAGGGGATTTCTACATGGTCCCATCCCGAGATGAAGAATTACAGGCTGCCAATGGCGCCTAAGAGAGGGAGAAGCAGTCTCCTCCAGGGACAAGCTCCCACATAGGTTGTCCTGTCCCTGTGGTCAAGCCTAGGAGACATGTGCACATGAAAAAAATTTAAATGAACTTCATATTTGCACATACATGTGCGTGTATGGACTGCTTAACAGTAGCTTAAGAAGTGTTCATGAATTCGGGAGGGAGGATGAGGAGGAACTGAAAGGAGAAAGAAGCAGCAGGATTAATGTGGATGAGGTTCTAAAAAGAAAAAAAGTATTAAATTATTTTAAAGGGGGAAGAAACACAGCAGATACAGCCTGAGCCAGATGACCAAGGGAACTCCCAAGATGAACTGGACTGGCCTCATGTAGGCGCAAGATGATATGAGGGGATGAAGTGCGAGGCTTACCTCTGCGGTCTTCTTCTCTGACTCCTGCAATCTGCATCTGGTTGCGTAGGACACTAGATAAACACAAAAGGAGAGATAGCCTAGACCACGCAGCTGTTGATTCAGAACTATGAAGATGATGAAAAATGGGAAAAGGTTAAGAACTTGTCACTGCCTGTCACAGATGGGAGGAGACTAAAGAAACACACGGTGACTAAATTTAAGGGATATACCTTTTATGGTATGTTTACAAGGAAATGGAGTTTAGCTCCTGCTGGAGTGTCAAGATAAACTTCTAAACCATGACAGACAAATGACAGACATGCCGTATTATCCTTTCTACTTTGATATAAGCCTAAAACTTATTTCAAAATACAATATTTTAAATTCTGATCATAAACAACAAACAAACAAACAAACAAAAACTGAGCACTAATGTTCTAAAATTCATGTTTGGGAGGCTGGAGTGGTGTCACTCAAGCAATTAAGAGCTCCCAGAACCCATGATGGGTAACTCACAACGTCCTCTAAGTTTAGCTCCAAGGGATGATCTGGTGTCCACAGGCTCCTGCACTGATATGCACATAACCTCCCCCACCCCTGAGTACACACCCCCATGACCCCTCCACAGACATATATTTACATAATTAAGATAAGGAAATAACACATCCATCCTTGGTCTAAGCAACAATATTAAAGCTCTATGTTATCTGAGCTCCCTAAATGGTACCACTATCTTGCTTTTATTCCTGGGTATAATGTTATTGGCTCAGAGTAGAGGGCCTCATGACATCATAACATAAATTTGATCTACTACTTGTCACCTAATAGTGCCATCTCCCTGAAGATCCGCGGGGGGTGCCCTTTAGATTTAGTGCCATCGACAGTCATGATTCTCCAACTTGGCTGAGACCCAAGTTGTCAAGAAGCTTAAAGGCAAATCTGCCACACACCTCTAGGAGATTTAGGACTTTAGGCACAGATCCCTATTCCAGAATTACTGTGTCCATCTTCCCCTTCTCTTCTCTCTTTCCAGTCTCCACACACAGAAATGAGGCTCTCCCTCTCTGAAACCTCAGTGCCCAGCTTGGCATCTGGCTCACAGCCCCAAGTGTTTGTCATACAGTTCAGACATTTAACAAACAGGCCAAGTATTTACAAACTTAAGAGCAATCTGATACCTCTGCGTGCGCTCTCCTCTTTATTTTACAGGTCAGGTAAGTGAGCAGGAGGGAGGAGAGTTTTACAGACTGTCCATGTCACAGATGGACTGAGTTACAGAGCTTGGATGGGAACTCACAGAGTCTGATTCCGAAGCCACTGTTATTAAGCTCGTAATGCAAAATAGTTTGTAAATAAGAAGGGATAGGGGAGAGAAAATAATAGGGAAGGAGAAAAGAAAGGGGAGGGGAGGAGAGAGGGAGGGAGGGAGAGAAAGAGAGTTTAATGTAAATGTAATAGGGTATTATCTGTTGTTTACAACCTCAGGATTTGAAATTAAAAATAAAATAAAATAAAAAAAGAAAAAGGCAAAATGTTCTATACTCACCCCCATTCAAAAGCAATCTGCACCATTGAAAGACACATTATTCATTCTTTAGGGTTTAAGGCAAGAAAAGATATCATTAAAATGCAAATATCATTTGAAGGGAAGTGTAGCCAGCATTAAAAGTCATTTATCACCTCGACTGGCCAGGCAGTCTTCTAGAAGAAGCCTCCATTTGGATGGCATTTGATGGGTGGAAGGCCAAGAACTTCTCAGGGCTCCTGGAAGACTGTTTTGAGGGAGCCTGCATAAGGCTGGGGCAGAGAGGAAGCTCACAGCAGTGAGTAGCACTGGAAAGCTGAGGAGATTGGGGCAGTCTTGTCCACCCGGATTGTCCCTGGGGAGGCAGCTGGTTGGTTCAGCAAGCCATTATGGACCAGCCAAGCAAAGAACAGACACAGAACAAGAGCCTGAAACCCTTGTTGTACCACATTCTGCTTTCTTCCACTGGCCACTCCCTCTCTTGTCCCCATTCTTTCAAACCATAGACTCTAAGTGAGATAGAATAGCCTCAACAAGACGAGGTTCATCTAAAGCACTGTTTCCCATTCACTGCATGCGGTCTGGAACACTTAGGAGGCAGGGCAAAATCAGGAAACCTAAGTTAGAATAATGGTCATAATAGCTCCTGGTTGAGGGCTTTCTGGATAGTTGGGTTTTTTTTTTTTTTTTAATGTAATTTCATTCCAACTTCCCAGTGAGTCTGTAAGGTAGTATGACTACTCTTTCAACAACAAATCCTAGGAGGCTTAGAGGTATGTGGGGAATTTCCAAGATTGCAGCCTAGTAAAGGAGAGCACTTAGATCTGAGCTCTGATCTACCTGGCTCCAGGCACAGCCTCTTATCACCTCAGTCTCTTCTTGGCTTACCTACGTCCTAGGACAAGTCAGTTGGGTTTTGGCCCCTAGCAAGTGAGATCGGTCTTCTTATACTTTAGTGTTCACATGGCCAACTGAACAGTTTTAACATTGTTTTAAAAAATTAAGCTGTTAGCCCAGAGTAGTGGTGCACACTTTTAATCCCAATAACCAAAAGGCAGAGTCAGGCATATTCTGTGAATTCACCACCTGTCTGGAGTACACAGTAAGTTCTAGGCCAACCAGGGATAGGTAGTGAGACCCCCATCTCATTAAAAAAAAAAAAAAAGTTTAGATACAGTGGGTGTGGCAAGACCTGAGATGCAGCCTAGCAGGCAAGTTTCTGAGGTTGGTGGCCTAGGCTGTACATCTTCAGAAATGGGGGCTCAGGACTAAGTCAGTTCTGGCTAATACACATGAGCAGCAGGCTTATTAACAAGTTCAGATTCACAGGAATGCCACACAAACAGATATGAAGAATGGATCCCCAAGTGCATTCTTCAACAAGAACTGCAAAGGCAATCCTGAACACCAGGCCCGCTATGGAGCACACCTTAACCCAGTAAGCTGAGTGATCGGCAAGGCTCTTTCCTCATTCTGGAAGTCTTTGAAGGTGTACTCGGTGTCAAGAAGCTATGGACACAGCTGCTGTATGACTTTTACTGGCGTTCTTGATGGCTAGTTCTTTATCTCTAAGCCCTTTGGAGTGAAAGTCTCCAAAGTAGACTGGAGAGGCTGAAAGTGTCCTTTAGACGGCTCTTTATGTGATAATTGCTTCAAACATTACCCTGGTTCTCCGTGTCTTGTATAACAATAATTGGCTTCTGTTTCTTAATGAGAGCCAGGCTTCCCTCGGAGCTTCATAAACATGAGGTCAGTGTTACCCTCGTTAAAGCCCAAATGGTGTTCAAGTATAGGTGACAAGCAGAAGCAGGGTACCGCCTTACAACTGAGAGCCTGGTAGCCTGGAAGAGTAAGACTTGCTGTCTGGCAGGGCCACAAGGCAGCACAGATGAGCTGTGATCTGCGGCCAACTAGAGCTGATGGAGAATCTGGTCATTAAAGACCGACTCACCACATTGACGTTGATGATGAGCGCTCTCGACTCAAAAGCTATCCTAGAAATTAGGTTGTCTTCTCTATGTGACCTGAATGAACTCTGAGGGTCCATGGGGTCTGACCAAACTTCTATATACAAACCAACATAGTTCATAGAAAGATTTCTGGTCTGGCATGAAGTCAAGAACTTAAGAGGATAAATTGACATGACATCTCATGTCATGACACTGGTCTTCATCACCCATTCCCCTCTCTGACAGCTGTCAATAGAGTGTGAGTAAATGCTATCATTTGTTGCTTGGCACCATTTCAGACATGATAGGAGATGCACCAGGAGGGTTAGCTTGGGAGGCTATTACAGAATACCCTAGACTAGATATAACCTATGAGGAAAATAAATTTATTTCTCATAGTTCTTGAGGTTGAGAAGTCTGAGAACAAGGTCTCAGATGAGTCAGGTCTGGTGAGGGTCCATTTCCTGGCTCATGGATTGCTGTCTTCATCTCCTCTCTATACAACAGAGTCTATACCTGCACAGAGCAAATGAATAAGGGTCTTTCTCCAGCCTCTTGTATAAGGACACATAAACCCATTCATGAAGAATGCATGTCCCAAAGACATCACCTCTTTTTTTGTTTTGATCTGTTTGTGTGAGACAGAGTTTCTCTGTATAACCCTGGCTGGCCTGGAACTTACTCTGTAGACTAGGCTGGCCTCAAACTCAGAGATCCATCTGCCCCTGCCTCCCAAGTGCTGGGATTAAAAGTGTGCACCACCACTGCACAGCAAGACATTAGCTCCTAATAGCATCCGTTGGTCATCAAGTTTGAGCATATGTACTTTAACAAGCAGACGCAAACAATCAGACCTTAGCAGTTGGTGCAGAACAGATGCAACAGCAACTTGAGCTAGGCCAGGAAAGACAGCTGTATATTTGTAGATAAATAATAATAATAATAATAATAATAATAATAATAATAATAATAATAATAATAATAATAATCATGAAGCATTTTGGAGTTTACAGTATGTTTCATCTAACCTCATGAAAGACCTTCTGTTATTCTTCTTTCAGAGTTAAGAAAACTGCAGCCCAGAGACATTAAATGGCTTCCAGATGATCACAAGAAAGTGACAGAAATGGACAGGAATCCAGTTCTCCTTAACCCCAGCCTCTAGTCTTCTGAGCTCTTTCTATCATCCAGTGCTACAAAGGTGGAAGATTTCATGTATAAAAGAAGGAGCAAAAGTATGCAAATAATCCAGGTGCCAAGCCTCATTTGTTATTTGAGTGGCTGTCCCTCTTTGGAACAGAGAAATTAATTGGATTGTCCATGAATTCAATAATCATGTTAGAGTCTTTTGTAATAATATTATTTCATAATAATTTATTATAGTCTTCTCAGTTGAAGGAAGAGTATGAAAAAGAGATCTCTGGAAGTAAATTCTTGTATTGAAGATAGAATATGGTTGTATGCAGTAAGTATTTGACGCTCAGAGCTATGGGACAGTTGAGTAAGGAGAGATTGATACTGGCTGAGAAAGAAAAGTTGTGATGGTTTTAGTGAGAGAAAAGTGATGGATTGTGTCCCCAAATGGTCAAAGTAGCCTGTTTTATGCCACATAACTTCTTGAAATGTGATTTTGTAATTTCCCTTACTATAAACTGAATTCTTGGTTCCCCCAAATTTCATATGTTGGAGCCCTAAACTCACTGATGTGATTGTATTTGAAGACAGAACATTTAAGAAGGTAATTAAGGCTAAAGGAGGCATAAGTGTGAGGCCTTAACCCAGAAACACTGTGGTTGCATGTGACATGGACCCTCCCCAGGATCATGTGCTTGCAAACTTTTTTGCTTGCATATTTTGTTGCCTGTTGGTAGTACAGGTTTGGGAGGCTATGATGCAACTTCTGGGGAAGGAGGCATGGCTAGTGGAGTTGGGTCACTGAATGTGGACCTGTGTGAGTTAGGACCAGCCACATTCCTAGCTTGAGACCTCTGTGTTCCAGCTTTCTAAGATGTGAGAAGATGCTGACAGGCAGATGTTTCCATTGCTATGAACAAGACAATGCCTCCCTTGTCATGGTGGACCATGAGCCAAAAGAAGCCTTCCTACCTGAACTTGTTACTAAGCTCTCTCTCTGTCTCTCTCTGTCTTTGTCTCTGTCTCTCTCTCTGTCTCTCTCTCTCTCTCTCTCTCTCTCTCTCTGTCTGTCTCTCTCTCTCTCTCTCCCTCCCTCCTTCTTTACTTTCCCACCCACTTTCTGCAGGTAAGGACAGAATGAGGAAGCAGCCATCTCTAAAGTACACAGTCTAGAAAAATTAGCACTGGTAATATTTTGATCTCAGATTTGCAGCTACCACAAATGAATGCCCATTCTTATGCCACTCCATCTACGGCATGAACAGACGGACAGACTTCTCAGCAAGAGGTAGAACCAACTTGTCATCTTTGGATCTCAGATAGCTCATGTCTTGCCTTGAATTGTGGCAACAAAAGTGACAGTGTGCCAAATCCAAGACAAGTCTTTAAGAGAACTTTCAGCTTTGGTTTTCACCGTCTAGAGGGTTGAACTGTAACACAGAGTCTAATTACTACAGTAAAAACCAAGGAAGAGGAGATGCCTTTGAGTATAAAGTGTGACAAGATGGAAGAAGGAACACAAAGACGAAAAACACTGGAGGTGACAGAGTTCCAGTCATCCCGACCAAGGAGCCACATGTATGAGTGAAGCCACCTTCCGCTTGCACCTGCACCAGCATGATCAGACAACACAAAGTGAAAAATACCAACCACCCCAACTGAATTCTGCTGGGGCCCACACAGGACTGCAAACAAGTAGATGATGGCTGCTATTTAAACGACGGAGATTTGGGCTAACTGGTAATACACTGACCTGCACGAATAAGAAAAGGGGCCGTTCAGGACAGAGAAATGGTTTGCACAATGGCACACTGACATAAAAAAGAAGGTAATGCAAGGTAAAATAATTATGATTGATAAGGCTTTAATGAATTTAGCAGGAATAAACGAGAAGGTGATACTGCAAATGGTAGACTGTGGGGTTTTCATTGTACTTATCTATTCTGAGCAATTAGGATGTGTCAATTACTCTGCTAAACCCTTTTCCTGGGTTTTTCAGGTCATCACCTGAACCTATGAATTTTGCAGTTATTTACACATTCTGGGGAAGAGAAAAAAAGGAAAGACAGGCTCAGAAATTGTTACGGTTACTTAGCAATGAGGCTAAGATCTGAATATGGTTGGCATTCCAATTCCAGGGCACTCATCATCTCTGCTGAAGATTGCCTATGCCAAGGACTGGACTGTAGTAACAAGAACGGCGTGATCTCAGGCACACTCTGGAAAGACTAAGCAGCTGTAGACAGATTCTGGAAGCTGCAAGAGTAGGACGGGGGCCTTGGTATGGTCTAGACATTAAGTAACAGGGGCATGAACTCACTGGGGGAAAAACATGAAAGGGAAATGAACAAGAGGGATTTGGAGAAGAAACGACACCCAAGGGCTAGCAGAGTATGGGGTGAGTAAAGGGCCAAAAAGGAGTACGGACTCATCCTTTTCTGTATGGCTTTGGTTGTTCCTGTTAGTGAACTGGTTTGGGGGATGACAATGACTCATCTTGAGGGTCAGCTTAATGAGATTTAGAGTCACCGTGGCAACAGACTTCTAGACATGCCTGTAAAAGATTGTCAGAATAGGTTAGTTGAGGTGCAGAGACTCATCCTAAATGTGGGTGGGACTATTCCAATGGCTTAGGGCGGTCTCCGGCTGAATAAAATAGAGAAAACCACCACAGCACGAACATTCATTGCTCTGTGCTTCCTGAGTGTCGATGCAATGTGATCGGCTGTCTCAGGCTCCTGCTGCCATGACTTTCCTGCCATGATGGGCTGTACCTTTGATCTGTGACCTAAAGTAAACCCTTCCTTTCATTGCTTTCAACAGATGTTTTGTCATAGCAACAAATAATAGATAGATGGATACAGCACGCTTGTTTTTATACTTGTTAGGTGGGGTGTGATGGTGGAAATAGTAAGTGACAATATAAATAAGGTTAGAATAAAGAAATGCAATAAAAGCCGCCACAGTCTACTCTACCTTCTCATTTTTTCCTGATATATATGTATATACATATATGTGTGTGTAAAGACGGACATGGCACAAAAATTTAATAGTGCCAGAAGACCATGAAGAATGACAAAAATCTACTGGGTTTAGCAATGTTCCTGGTAACTTAGGGAAGAGAAAGATGGAGCGAGCAGCTGGTGGAGAGTGAGGAGAGACCTGTGTTGGCGAGATTTAAGAAACTCACAGTAGACAGGCAACATCCACTGAGCGGTGATGAAAGAAGCGCTAGATTCCTTGAAGTGTTGGGAACCACATGATTCTTCAAACCTGTACATTCCACTGTGCTGCCTGAGGTGGAAGAAGAAAGTAGCACCTAGCCCAGCACTTAGTAAAGCCTGTGTTCCAAAGCTGTCAGGGGGAAAGTAGACAATAAGAAAGAGCAAATCGACTTTCTGGCTTAATCAGTTTCAGAAGTTACAGAAAGAGGAAATTGGATTTACTTGAAAGCCAACTTTAAAGGGAAATAAAAAGACAAATGTCTTTTATAAGCTCAACAGGGACAAAACAGCAGCGCGAGAGCCTCAGAAGGTAATTGTGTAAGTGGACTGTTATAAGCAGTCTCCTTTCTCTGGGTTGGAACAGTCTTACAAAACAGGATTTGCATCTGTAATGTTGTGTAACAAGCAGCTTTGTGGTATAATATCTTTTAAATAGAGGGTAGATAGGAGAGCGGCAACTGTCACTGTTTTAGTATCATAATCCCCCTCAGTCTTCCAGACAGAACAGCATCACCCCGTTGGGAGCTAAGGACAGCTTTTACTCAAATACAAGGTCACTTTATGTGGGGCCACGGGGGGGGGGGCGGGGGCAGTGGAGGTGGGGCAGGGGATTCACATTTATTCCACGGCAGTCAGCACTGGACCCCATCCAAGAGACGGAACGAGACTAAATAGATCATTTGTTTTATTGTGTTCGGGAATTTCTTGCAACTCTCCCAACTGCAGCTTATGGACAGAAAGCCAAACTCAGAGCCCTGGCTAGAGCTGGCTAAATGTCAGGTCAATATATATGTATATATGTATATGTATGTGTGTGTGTGTGTGTGTGTGTGTGTGTGTGTGTGTGTATTAAAGGACTAAACAGCTTGAAGCTATAGCTGCAGATTAAGGCAAAGCACACAATTGAAGGACGAAATGAATTTCTACCATGAATGTGAAGCTGGGAAGAAAATGCCAGGTAGAGTTAAGTGATTTGTATTGCTCAAACAAAGCAGAGACAGAGACGGGGAGGAGTATCGCATGGAAGCATACGCCTTTGAGAAATCTATTTGCAAGGAGGGTGGGATGCTGAGAGGAAAAAGCTGCAGCTTGACGCCTCCCTCCCCCATCCCCAGCAGAGGTAGGCACACAGCTTCTCTGGACCTGTGCACCGATGGGGGATAGCAAAGTGCCTGGTGGTGTGAATGGCATGTAAAGTGTACCCTGGCTTTCTGCCTCTGTCCTGCCTTGTGCGCATGGGGAAGGTAGGCCAACACCAGCCACGCACACTCAGTAGCAAACGTCGTTGGTATTCCTAGCAGATCCCACTGACAGAATGAAGCTTTGTTTGGACTCCTTTCCTCTTGGGGAAGTTCTCAATCCATCCCATCCAATGGCCAAGGAGAGAGAAAGGAGCATTCGTGGCTGGGGTTATTTTAGTGTGTTAGTTAACACTGCATCCTGTCTGACTTCAGAATTGACAAGTGAAGCGCAGTATTGCTCAAAATGTTCCTTTGACACTACTGGGGAGATGTCAGTCATGAAAATGTAAACATAAGAGGTAAATCCTAAAGACTCCTGGATAATATACTTGATAGATGAAGCGTCTAGGCCAGTGGCTCCCAGCCCTTCCTAATGCTACAACCCTTTCATACAATTCCTCATGCTGTGTGACCCTCAACTAACATTATTTTCGTTGCTACTCCATAACTGTAATTTTGCTAGTTATGAATTGGAATATAAATATCTGATAATGCAGGATATCTGATATGGGGCCCTGTGAAAGGGTTGTTTACCCCCAAAGGGGTCACAACCCACAGGTTGAGGACTACCGGTGTAAATCCTATTTCTACTCTAGCTGGGAAAACAAGCGGGTTTCCCCTTCAGAGACGTTAGCTGCATTACAGGACCCTTCAGTGCTTGTGCATTTCTATCAAAACAGTTAACTTTAGGTAATTTTCTTGGAGGAAATTTAGAGCTGCAAATAGTGTTGGAGAGCCGAACCGCTGTGTCCGTGTTAATATCCTGGGAGTGATATTATGAAATCGATTGGCAAAATGTCACCCCTGAGAAAAATGGGGCAGAGGTACAGGGATCTCAACCTTATACCTAAAAGCCGCTCAATTTGCAATATCAAGGTAAAGGTAGTGAGAGAGACATAGATGCTGAGAATCCAGCAAGCTCTGCTTATCCGCCCTCACTTTCTTCACACTGCTAGCTTATCTCTCTAGTACAATGGTTCTTAGCCTGGTTTAGAACTCTTGAGGGATTAAACGACCTTTTCACAGGGGTCACGTAAGACCATTCGAAAGCACTGATAATTCACTTTATAATTCATAACAGTAGCAAAATTACTGCTACGAAGTAGCAAGGAAAACAATGTTAATGTGGGGGGGGGGGTGGGGATCATCACAGCAGGAGAGACTGTAGTAAAGTGTCCCAGGATCAGGGAAGTTGAGAACCACTGTTCTCAAGGTGTCTTAGGTGTCCCCTTCCTATCCACAGCACTGGGGCCCTAATCCAGGGCCTTGTGCTGCCTGTTTGAGACAGCACTCTACATACACGTCAGCCCCCAGGGCCCTCATCTGGAAAGCAGCTCTCTATGGGTGGGGAGGGTGGACTTCTTCTCACTGCCTCCTCTGGGCTTTCTTCTCTCACCTCCCCTACCAGATCCCATCTGAATTCTGCCTATCCACAGCCCACCTTCCGGGCAAACAAGGCTACAATATTACCACATCGGAAAGTCTCCTTGCATCTGTTTATCCTACCTACACATATTTCTGAGCAATTGCTGAGTATGAAACAACGCTCTGGACACAGGGGATGCCCTGAGCCAGGAACCGTGCTAGGCTGGTCTCTCTCTGCTGCTCTCTGGTGACATATTGCGAGGAGGGAGAGAGAAAGGAAAGGAAGAAAAAAAAAAAAAAAAAGCAAGAAACAAATAGGGAATAAAAAAAAAATCAAATCAAATAATGAGGTTTATGAAAAAAACTGATAGGGAAGGAAGTGACTTTAGCGCAATAGTCAAAGAAGGCTTCCCAGAGGAGGTATGATTTGACTTGTG
This sequence comes from Acomys russatus, assembly GCF_903995435.1. Lineage (NCBI taxonomy): Eukaryota > Metazoa > Chordata > Mammalia > Rodentia > Muridae > Acomys > Acomys russatus. The sequence continues at coordinate 22,342,320 of NC_067148.1, forward strand.
GCCTGAAGAATGAGAGGGCAGTCTCTCAGGATTATTTTGGACAGAGGGAACAAGAAAAATAAATGGGATTTGTAAACTGTCATGACTGTAGAGTAACGGGGAGGGGCTGTCTTTTTTCTTTTTTTTTAGGTTGCATTTCCTTATTTGTGGGCCAAACCTTCCATAGCATTTGTCCCTACAAGAGAAACCGTGACACACACACAGACACACACACACACACACAGAGAGAGAGAGAGAGAGAGAGAGAGAGAGAGAGAGAGAGAGAGAGAGAGAGAACAAGAGGCAGAGAGGAGTCTGTCAATGTGGCTGCACGGTGATCTTCTGAGATGTTTTAACAGGAGATGCAGGTTATTTCAGGACCCTAGGGAGAGTTACCACCTTTTTTCTTCACAGTGGCCAAACAAGGGGCCTGCTGGGGAGGCATTGCACCAAAGGCAACAGAAATTATCACGGAAGTCCTTACAAGCCTAACTTGAGCAGAGGAAGACTTCAGAACGCAGAAAGGAAGACCCAGGTGACAGGCCATGGGGCAGAACAGCCATCTGTTGCTGGCCTCGGGTCTGCAGCAGTTTCCTGCTGATAAGGTCTCAAGAGCTGAAGGTATGGGTTCCGAAGTCCTGGGTTCCCAGAGCTCTGAGAGTATCCTGCTATCACAAGCAAGGGGCCAGTTTTCTGGGCGCCCTTGCTGCTTGTCATGTGCCTAGGAGTTCTACAGCGGGCTCATATCCTGAGCAGGGATAAGTTGGCTCTGGGGCATCTGGAAGGCAGATCTGTTCTAGACTTCCAAGTCTTGGCACCGTTATCGCCATCACTTGCAGGACTGCACACTGTCGCCCCCACGACCCCTGTCGGGAGCAGACAAGGTGTCGCGTCCTGAGTCCCAGGGACACTCCCTGGCTTCGTTGTCGCCCACTCCTCTCCACTCCCCACACGCCCATCTGGATAACCCACGTGCAGTTCCTCCTGGGGCTGGCGACGAACCTCGGGCTTAGCCCGTCTGGCCAGCGCTTTCTGGGGACCCCGACCCCCGACCCCCACGCGAGAGGGCAGCATCCGGTCGTGCAGGGGGGCGTCCTGAAGTCCCCTGAGAAGCAGGGGCGTTGCAGCCCGCTGCTACACAAAGGCGGCGGCGGGAAGGCGGGGCGGGGCGGGCCGGGGGCGGGGGAGGCAGGAAGGGGCGGGGGCGGCGGCAGCGGCGGCGATAAAGCCCCCGCGCCACCCGGCCGGCTAGTGCTGTGGTTGCACGGGAGCGCGGGCTGCACGCGTCCCCGCCGCCTGTTCCCCTACCGCCGGGCCGACCTCATTCCCGGCTCCTGCCGCCACCTGGGGATCAAAGCGAGGACCGGTGAGTACCGGTTGCCGGGTCCCCGCCGCTGGGAGGGGAGCCGGGGACTGTCTCCCGGGCTGCGCCGCTCCCGGGCGCCGGGGCGGGAACTTTCTCCGGCCGCCCGGGCCACCGCTGTTACCGCGCCTGGCTCCCAGGTCCTGTCCCTGAGAGCTCGGGCGTCCAGGTGTGCCCGAGGTTAGTGGAACGCTCACCGAGCTCGTAGTGGCTGCGGTGGGACTAGCAAGGCTGCACAGCATGACCCTGACCCTGAGGCGGCTGGGCACGCGTGGGTATCATCCACCCCAGTACTTTGCTTGTTCGCGCCCTGGACTGGGACCAGGAGACCCACTCTCACTCGTTACCTTTGCTTGAGCAGTGTAGAGGTGAGCTGCGATTTGGGGGAGGGCTTCAGTTCACACTGGCCTTTGCAACAGGCTTATCCCTAGTATACAGTAGCAGCCCTTTGCTATTTATTTTCATCATCTATAGACCAGGGAATTGGGAGGCCACTGAGTGACTCCAGGTAAGGTCAAAGTACTCAGAAATCCTGGGCGGAATTAGGTGTTTAATTTGCCCCCAAGATGAGCAGAGAGGGAAAGCTGCTATTACATAAGATAGCACTCCACCTTCAGGTATTAGAGAAGGTGCTGTTGAGGATTTTTAGCGTTTTAATGAACAAAACAGAATCTCCGCATGTCTCTCTTGAGAATCTCCAAACGCAGCTGGATATTGCTTTGACTACTTTGCAGAGAACGTTCTTATATTTAGCATGAACATAAAAAGGTGTGTGACGGTTTGACTTTTTTCTTTCAAGCTAGGAACGCAGTTTACTTCTCTGAACTATTCTAGAACAATTGATCTGATAATTTTGTACTTTGGAGATTTTGTATCAGGATGGGAATACAGATAACTGGAAGAAACGTCAGCGTCACTGATTTGTGTGTCTAAAGCACCCTTAAAAATTGAAGGTGCTTTCATCACTTTCTGTGGCTCTAAAACAGTAATTATACACTGTTGGCAACATTTGAGCGAAAATTCTTAAGAGCTGTGTGACCACCATCCCTGGAGTCTTGGCTGTTTTCCAAAATAGTGTTTGAAAATTTTGCTCAGCGAAGGGTGACTCCTGAAGGTCATGAGAAGATGTCATCTTTTTTTTGTTTTTCTTTAAAATAATCTATACAGAAACACCCCCCCCCCCACACACACACACACACAGTGAACTTGACGTATTAGCACAATTTTGAAGAGGCAAAAATTGCTGAATCTCCAAAGGATGTTAATTTTCAAGCTCCACACGTCGGGTGACTTGACAGTCCTTAGAGATGGCTTAAGATGGGAGCGTCGGAAGTCAGTTGGTGACCTGCCCAGGCTCCTGGCCACCATCCATGTTGTTGCCCTCTTCCAGCCAGTTCTTCTCCCACGTGGTTGGGGACTTTGGCCTTTTTTCCCTCCTGTGGTTATGGTGCCGCAGGCTCTCAATTACATGGCATGGCGGGTCCAGTGGTTTCCACCCACGCCATTTCCTCAGGCCTCTCAACATGTTCAAGACTTGCCCTCACCTGGAGGTATATGTTCAAAGTCCCAGCGTTAGGGGAGGCTGGGGCAGAAGGATTGCTGGGACCCTGATCTACATAGTGAGCTTCAGATCAGCCAGGGCTACACAGAAAGACTGTCTCAGACACACATGTGTGCACGTGTGTGTGTGTGTACACACCCCCACACACTATCCATTTTTTTTAAACCCTAGGTTCCTTCCCCCCATCTCCCCCAGGCTGCAAACTGGCTCTGCAGTAGTGGTCTTCAGCACAAAGGATTTTTCCTGCCGTCTTCCATGCTTCAGGTTCTACAGGTGACCTAATGACCCATGCTCCTGAGAAAATAAGGGCCACCAGACTCCTTCCATGTGCTTCCTCTGGGCCACCCTATAAGCATTTCCATATTTACCCACCCATCTGCTCAGTCTCTCCGGGCCTGTGTGTGCCTTAGATTTCCTTGGGACATTTTTTTCACCTTTGCTAAATACAGCAGGCCCCTATGTTCCTGGAATTAACCATTCATATGGGAGAAAAACCAGACAGAAAAGCATATCTATGGTAAATACTGTGGGGTAGAAAGGCAGAGAAAATAATCAAGTTGAACTGGGAATTTGCAAAAGATGAAGGAGAAGACTCCGTGTGTCAGTGACTAATGTCCCCCAGCTGTCTCGTGGTGAATCGCAAGCCTCCCTCTGCTCGGGAATCTTCTTGCTCTTAGCCTGCCCATTCTCTCACCAGGAACCCTATCCAGTTCAGCAGTAATTCTGCGCTGCTCTAGCCTCCCTTGTTCTGGCATTTTCACCTTAGCCCTGGTGATTACTAGATCACTCCATGGTTCTTAAATTAGTTGCCACTTCCCAGCTCTTCCTTTTTCTCTGCCCCTGCTAGTCTCTCCAGTATAGAAGAGCCTCCAGTTCCCTGCATGAGCTATCTCCTGGGTGCTCAGCTGGCCTCTGCCATCTCCTGGGTGCTCAGATGGCCTCCATGGCATTTGACCCCAGGCACTGTCTTCCTTTCCCTTCTACAGACAGCTTTCTTCTCTTCTGGTTCTCCTTCTGTCATCTCGTCTACTTCCTGGGGTTTCCCAGTACTCTGCCTCTCCCTAATTATATTCCCCGGAGAGTCTTTAACTGAACCATTTTGCCAGTTTCACCTACCACCAGTATGCAGTGAGTCCCAGGTTGCCATCAGAGCTGAGAGCATTCGCCTATATTTCAGCTAGTTACTAGCCTGGAGGTCAGGGACCAGCTTTCTGTGTTTGTTTGGTGCATGCAGGTGTACAGGTATGTGTTTGCATGCATGTGGAGGCCAGAGATCAGCCTCCAGTGCCACTCCCCAGACACTGTCCATCTTGGTTTTGTTGTTTGGGTTCTCACTGGCTTGGACCATAAAATTATTTTCTTTGCTACTTCATAACTGCAATTTTGCTACCACCATCAATCGTAATGAAAATATCTGATATGCAGGATATCTGATATGCGACCCCTGTTTGACCTCCAAGGGGTTGCGACCCACAGGCTGAGAACTGCTCATCTGAGCTCTCTCATCAGCTCCTGAGTTTAGTTTTTATGTTCACCCCACATGTCTCTCTCTCTCTCTCTCATGACTACATAATTTCCCAAGGTATTTAGGTAGGAGCCTCCAGTAACGCCTGATTTCTGCATATCCTGCTTTGCCGAATGGCAGTCTTTTTCTCTGTGCTGTGAGATCCCATGAGCCTCCGATCTATTTGCTTGCTTCTGTTTTGCTTTGTTGGGTAGAAATGACAAAATGGTGGCCAGTGCACCACTTTCAGCTGGCAGACCTAATTGGCGCTTTGATGAAGTGTATAGGACATCAACTAATATGTTGGAGGTTTTGCTCCTCAAAGGCAGAAGACATGGAACTTCCTGTGGCTTGCACTGAATCTGGAACCCTTCAGCAGGTGCTAAGACCCTAGCACCTGTCTGTGGTGGACAGCTGCTTTCTGCTCCCTGTGGGGCTTGAGCCCTGCACTGACTTCAGCTTTGTGGCTTTTAGAGTTAGTAACAGGGCTGGGACAGCTATGGGCAGCCTGGGATTCTGAGGGGCTTACTGCCCTTGTGCTGCCTCCAGCTTTGCATCCTGTCTGTCTTCCATGTTGTAACTGGCTCAGATCTCTGCAGCCTCGCTCCATCTGCCTGCATCCCTCCTGACACGATCCTGTACCTCCCTAGTGATGTGGAGTTGAACGGTACTCTGGAGTGGCAGTGTTGTGGCGGGAGATTCCTTAGGTTGGAAGGTGAGGAGGGCTCAGTGGTCTTTATGCAGGCTTGTCCCTGAGTATCAGAATGCTTTCTCTGGGGCTCGTACAGAATTCTGTCTTACCTTCCCTGTGTCCACACTGTAACCTCCGCTGTTTACACACACACACACACACACACACACACACACACACACACACACATTCCAGGAGGAGATAGGGTCTGGTCACCTCACACCTCGGGCAGTACTGAAGATACTAAATATGAAGGCACAGTCCCAAAGACATGCAGTTCCCAAGATCATGCAGGCCTTACACTGTCCAAGTCAGAGCCTGTGTCTATGGTGCTCAGGAAACTTCCTGTAACATTCTAGGAACTTACTAGGCTAGTAGCCATCTGGTAACCTGACTACATCTGTGCCCTCTTCTACCCTTCCTGTTTCCCTGCCATGTGCTCTTCTTCTAGAACTGTGTTTCTCCCACACTGGGCTCCATGGGGCCCACATACCAGGACACTGCGCTGTGTCTTCCTGTCCTGGCCTTACTATAGCCTTGCCTTCAATTCTCGTCTTCCTTTCTCAGTGTCTGGCTAATTTCATCTTTTTCCAAACCCAAGTCTAGTTATATCCTGTTACAAAAGCCATTCCTACTAACCACAGTTTCCAGCCCTTTGTGAGACGCATGCCCGTGCATGTGTGTGTGCGCGCGCGCATGTAAGTTCTTACACAACTGCTACCTTGTGGTCAGATGCTTTACCTGCCCTCACTTTGGGTTTTTTTTTTTGCCCCAGAAAGGGTGTGCAACCTAATGGAATTTAATAGATGTATAAACTATACTATCATTATTTTGTTTGTTAGACAGAGTTTCTCTGTGTAGCCTTGGCTATCCTGGACTTACTTTGTAGACAATGCTGGCCTTAGACTCACAGAGATCCACCTGCCTCTGCCTCTCCGACTGCTGGGATTATAGGTATGCACCACTGTGCCCAGCTCCATCGTCATTTTTTTAAAAGTCTGTTTCATATGTGGTGGGGAACAGTGGCTGCATTTCAAGCTTAAAGGGCAACTCTTTAAGAGACCTCAACTTCTGGTTATGGTCCTTCTACTTTTAACATATGCTTTCATACTTTTCTGTGCGGATCTCTGTGTGTACATGTGCTTGTGTGTGTGATGACCCGAGGACAACCTCAGATGTTTCTTCAATGGTAGCCACCTTGCTTTTTGAGGGTCTCTTGTTGACCTGAAGCTAATCAATTAGGCAAAGCTGCCTGTCCAGAGGGCCCCTAACAATCCTATTGTCCCACTTCCAGAACTGGGACTACACGTATATACCATCATGCCTGGCATTTTCTAAACATGTACTCTGCGGGCTAGAACTTGGGTCCTTGAACTTGCAGGGCAACATTCCTGTTTTCTCATTTTTAAAAATGTTCTGAGGGACCACTGTGTCGAGGTAGAGCATCAGGGAACACAGTCATTTCAAAAGTGTTGTTTGTCTCTGTCCACTTGGATCATCCTCCTGATCATCCTCAGCCTACTACTGCCTTCCCTGAGGGCCGCTGGCTGGGCTGCATTTTGCCTCTTGTGGCTCGTGTAAGGGGGAGGATGCATCATGGTTTACTTCCGCTACCCACAGTGATGGCGCCGGGTACGTTCTTGGTAACTTTTTATTCTCTTTTCTTTTCTTTCTTTTTTTTTTTTTTTTTTTTTTTTTTTTTTCATCATGGTGCTGTCTCCCTTCAGTCAGATTTGGTGAAAAGGACCCTGGCCTGTGCTGCGGATAGTCTGGCCATGTACAACTCAGTTTCCTTTGGTATACAGTGGCTATCACTGAAATAAATAGCACCCATGGTGTCTTATTAAATGTCTTATAGATTTTTTTTTTAAAAATCTATAGCTTCTTGGCTTTCCTTTCTAATCTAGTGTTCTCATAACTATCACATCTAGGTGACTTTTATTTTCCTTGAGCGCATTATTCTCAAGCTTGCAATACCAATGGATCTGTGTCTATCTCTTTTATAATATTGCGAAGTCATCATTTAGCATCAGAACTTAGAAAGAGCACCCTGAGCCTGGGGTAAGATTTAGTTGATGTTTCTACTAGGAGGCAGTTATGAAATTGTTAAATGAATTAGGAGCCCTAAGCTTGGATCTTCTTTGTGAGCCTGCTCCCCGTGTATAAATGTTCCCAGTTCTGTCTTCCAAACCATCTTTCTTCATGAATGGATTGTGTGCCTGAGGTGGAAATCAATGTTGGTTAAAAAAAAAATACCCTTGGGGACTAAATGGAGTCAGGCACAGCAAACTGCATCTTAAGGTTATTTCTTATCTGTAAGTTCCCGATTTGTCTAAGGATGCTGAAAGCACAGTGCGATTGTATTATTCTTTAGAGAAGATGGTGATCTACTGAACAGGCGGCATCTTTTACCTAGCCCACGCGTCTCTGCTTTGTTTTTACCATGTGATTTCTAGGTCTGGATTTAAGGCCAGGGTGGATAGGTCAGTGGCCCTCCTGAATTCCGTGTTGCCCAGGACTGGCCACCAACCCTGAGCAATCTCCATGTTTGTAATCCTGTGGGTGTATTTTGTCAAACATGTCCTCCATTTCATCTTTGAATCTCTCTCAAGGTTGGGTGAGCACCCTAGGCCACGATCAGATCAGGAACACCCAGACCCCTACTACTGTTTGACCTTAGACTTTTATCTTTGCTTCAGAAGATAATTGGAGAATGGGAGTCCATTGTGTGCCATTCTGTTCTCATCAGCTGATTCTTACAGGGAAGAAAACTCGACAAAATTTTAACATGGGAAAAAGCTGCATGCATTTCTTGTTATGGCTGGAAACCTTGGTAGATGCACTTGGTTTTTATACCTTTGCCTCTATGCTCAACTATAAAACCGAATGAGGATTTTTGGTTACTCAAGGAATTTCTCTTGAGAGCATAACAGAAACAGCATCAGGACCCTGCCACCCTTCATCAACCCTACCCTGTGGAGTGACAACAAATCCTGCCTTCTGAGCCCTAACAGACACCAAACCAGAGACTTAAAAGCAATGTAAGGTGACTACAAAGGCAAGTGGTTATATCTTCCTTCCTGTAGGGATAATGGAGATGTTTGCTGGTAAAATTTGTTTTCAGTGTTATGTTCTGGATATGGATCTACTGGAGAAGTTCTTTTATTGAGGATTTGGTCTCTGGTCAGAGCATACAAACAGCTGTTAACACCTGCATTACCTTTTCTGTATAGTGCAAAATCCTAATCAAAACAACCCCAGCAGAAATGGGTTCCAGAAGAGTCTCGGCCTTTCACTTGCTGACCCTCAGATCTGACTCTTAAATTGGAACCAGAGACTCAGTGCCTCAAGGTTCACCTCTTCCTGCACCTCTTCCTTCTCTCTTCTTTCTTTTCCTCACAGACTATGACTGTGACCAGCTCCAAGTTTATCTCCGCAGAGCCCCATGGTGAAGTCGGAAGGAAGGAACTTTCCTGCCAGTTCTAGTTGCCTTCCCCCACCTCCACCCCTCACCCCCCCCCCCCCATCCCCCATCCCCCACCCCGGGAGATCGCTGGGAGGAAATCTGATTGGCTCAGTTCTGGTCACATGCCTTTCTCTGCACCAGATGGCTGCAGTTATGGGAATGGGCCTCTTATAAGTTGCTGAATCTTGAGTCAGGTGTTCAATGCTTTGTGTAAGGCTGGGCTTAGGTGTGCTAAGGAGGTAGGTTATCTTCAAGTGGCAAAGGCTCCTTGACCATGCTGCCTACCACTAGAGTAGGTACTAATCTCTCTCCCACTCATCCAGTTATAGAAGAAGAGTAGAAAAGCTGATGTGTCCATGGTCATACAGCGTGCCACCATCAAGGACAGAGTGAGCTCTGTAAGTCACTGTGAGCTGATAGGATCATGAAGACTTAGATCACTTCTCAGCTGTGTTATGCCTTCTCCAAAAAGTAAAATAAGAAAAATTTCCCCCCAAATCGCACCTTTCTTTTCAGGCTACTGCCTTTTCCACAGGGCATGACAGCCCACGTGGGTAAGGCAGAAAGAGGCCAACACTTTGATGTCGTTTGAAGTAATATGTTTATGTCGTTTGGCCTCCTAGTTTCTTCCTTGGACATGTGCCCCACCCCCCCCCACCCGCTCTGAGACTGGAGTCTATAATTAGTGTTGACCTTTGGGTGGAGAAGGTAGAATGCATTCACACACAGTCCCAAGGACCAATTTAGCCTGGGCTGGATAAGACTGCACAGAGCCAAAGAACGAGCGTCACATGACTTCTTTAAATTCAACCCTATTTGGGATTTCATTTTATACTTTATTAAAAACTTGTCCCTTCTGCATAGCAGCGATCTGCCTCTCCTCCTCCCCTCCCCGTTTCCTTATCTGACTCCTCTAGATTTGGAGCCTGGTTAGACTTTGGTTTGAATCCAAATCCCATTGGTTACAAGGAAGAGAGCATAGCTAGGATTCTACCTTCCCTAAGTCCCAGCTTTGCCTGTGAGTTGAGCATGAAGATAACCAGCTCTTGAGTGTTGTGAGGGTAGAGTGGAAAGTACGTCTTAGGTGGGTGCTGTATACAGCAGTAGGAATGGACACTTCACAGGCCAAGGGCTGGCCATGGTCATAGTTCTGCGTTGTACTTGCCACAGTGGTACAGCTGAGTATTTGTCTTCCCCAAGAATCCCACTCTATATTTCTCTGGCCAATGCATTGCTCTATGTATTTAATAACCTTTCTCTGTAGTCTTCCATCCTGTGATGTTCAGTGGGCCACACTCCCCATGACCAGCCTCAAGTCAACAGAAGTGTCTTCTTCCATTTCTCTCCACTTTATTGAGGTGTGGGGTCTCTTGCTGCCCCTAACTGTGCCTCATCTAGCTACTCAGCTGGCCCCAGGGATATCCTGTGTGTCCATCCCAAGTAAGTGCCGAGAAGACACGTGGATCACCTCTCCTTTTAAGAAGGGGTCTAGGGACCTGAACTCTAGTCTTCACACGTCTGTGGCAAACCCTTGATCCAGGATTATCTCCCCAGCTCAGATATGACCGTTTTAAGGATGTACCAAGTGAACACATGGTCATTTAATTACGATTGGATTCCCTAAATATCCAAGGGTTCTAAGAATGTTTACCTTTCAGGTATTCCCAGATCAGACATGCATCTTTTGCTGTACTTGATAGAGCTGTCCTAGGGGGTTGCTGACATTTAGCCATTTGACACTTCATAGAACATTATAAGTATGTGCCTGCATCTGAGTTGTTGCCCTGACAATGGCATGGAAGATGCCAAGGAGATTTGGTATGGTGGCTAACTTAATTATAAAAAGAGTTGTGTTTTTTTTTTCCCCCCTAAAGACATGAATTTCCTTTCTGAAATGAATTTACTAAGAGATTCACATCACCTTCTGCCAAATATGTTAGTTTCTCAATATGACATAGTGGTTAAGATAGCAACTTGGAAGACTGGCGAAAGATGCTCAGGTATTCATGTAAACCTACTCTTGTGCAGCACGGTGGTAAATTATGAATATCAAAGTGCTGATTGTACAAATGGGAATTAATTCAACAAAGCTGAAGGGCCGAAAATATACTTGATCCTGCAGGTATGCATCACTTATTTGACTAAATTTTTTTTTGTGCATGGTAAGTACCCGTTTTGCACACGTGGTGGTTCAGTGTTCATCATCCTCCATTCTCGTTCTGGTCGTGAGTGTCTGATCTGCCCTGTGAGAACCCACAAACCTATGATGGCCTTCTGAGTTCCTTTTACTCTGCCCAGCCTAGAAGAGATGGAAAGAGGCTTCAAGGGCAAGAAGGAGGTGAAAAATTATAGATAATTAGTATGTCAAGTGCTGTTAGGCACATTTTATCCTTGACTTTGATGAACCTTAACAACACTTATAGTAAGGTGGGCGTGGGTCATAGTTTATAGTGAGACTCAGATGCACAGAGCAGCATGCTCGCATGCTCATGGATCAAAGGGACCAGAACCATGTGTCTCCTTGGAGGAACCTTTTATTCTGCCTCACTGTTTCCAGTGGTTGAGCAACAGGGCAAGACTGTTCCGATAAGAGGTCAGGACATTGCTGTCAGGGAGTCACTTTTGGGAGTCAGATGAACTTGGGTTTAAATCCCAGCTCCACATGTAATTGCTGTGTAGGTGTAGCCCATGTCAAGTTCGCCTCTCTGTGCTCCATTTGCACAGGTGGAAAGTACATTCCCTCTTTATAGAGAGGAATCATCTCTGTCCCATTTCACACTGAAGGAGCTAGAAAATGCAGGGACTTAAACCATGTCAATGTCAGGGTTGTGACAGAACTCCTTTTTTTTCTCTTTACTGTCACCTGTATGTCAAGTCTGGGTGCAGTTTTACAACAAACTGCCCTGCCTGCTTTTTACCCCTGACTGTACCTTTGCTTGTCGAATGTTCTTATCAATTCCCTAGAAATATATGGTCAATTCTTGTCCCCCCCCCCCGAGTCTGTATTCACAACCATCATCCTGAAGAGGAGTTTGTCTTGAGAGTGGAAGAGATTCTACAGATTGGCTCTTGATGTACATGTCCCTCCTGTTATAACATCCAGAAACTGAGCGGCAGTGCTGTCACTTAAATTCAGCTTAAGAGCTGTGTTTTGATATTATTCTGTAATAGGTACTTGGAGGCACCCGTGTGTATGGGTAGGACAGGCATCAACCTCGGAGGTTCTCATCCACTTATGTTGAGACATGTCTGTGCTCAGGTTAACCTTCAACAGTGGTATATCGCCGTGGTAGGCGGGAAGCAACCATAGAATGCTCTAGAGGGCACTGAAGCAACACTTAAGGGCATGGAGAGATGGCTCAGTCACTAAAGTACGCGCTACAAGAGTGCAAGGGCCTGAGGATGGATCTCCAGTGTCCATGTAAAATCTGCAGTGTGTGTCTATCGGCTCAGAATTGGGGAGGCAGATAGACAGATCCTTGGAGTTGGCTGGCTTCCCTGTTCTAGCTGAAATGGTTAAGGTTCAGGCTCAATAAGAGACTCAGTACTAAAAAATAAGACAGCAAGCAGTAGAGAAGGACTTCTGACATTGTGACATTGGTCTTTGGCCTCTACACATGGACACATGGGCAAGTACAAACTCATGTACACACACACACACATACTCATGTACACTATGCAAAAACACACACGAATATATACAGATGCACACACCCAAAAGACAGTGACTTTCCTATGGAGTGGTTTTGCTTTTCATCATCATGCACTGTAGTCAAGTATTCCCTCAGCAGAGCAGACTTGATCCTGTGGCCTCCATTTTGCCCCTAGTCCTTCACTGGGTCAATCATCAGCTGCCAAAATTAATGACGCTAACGAGGTGTTTGGCAGGCCAGACTGGTTAGTGGTCAGTGTGGACTGAATTGTTGAGAAGGCTACACTGAAGTCTCCTCCTCCCATGTCCCTTAGAAAAGGAGTCTAATGGGGTAGTCTGTGGCCCGGAGAAGCAGAGAAGCCACTGATGTCCCTGTGAGCCATGGGCTGGGGAGGTCTTGCTGCATCCGTCAAGCAGTCTGGAGGGGCTTATGGTCAAGGGTGTTTCTGTAGATGAGGAACCCAGACTCCCCACTGGAAAGTACAGGCAAGTGACAGGATTTCCTTTGTGGCATGAGGACAGTGACAGCCAGTTCTTAGGCAGCTGGCTGGGAGGCCTTATGGTGTCATGAGCAGCCCTTTGTGCAGAGAAGTGACTTAAATGTCTCAAGGATGTCTGTGAGTTAAGTCTATGCATAGGTGAGGGACGAGAACATAGCTAATGAATGTGTGTGTGTGTGTGTGTGTGTGTGTGTGTGTGTGTGTGTGTGTGTGTGTGTGTGTAGATGCCCTGTTTCTTTTACTTGTATGCCTACAAAATTCCACGTGCCATAAACTTTGTAGAGTTGGTTGTTTTTATCTTTTTTAAAATTTTTTTTACATATACTTTTATATTGTTACACATATGTACAATAAACTACCTACAGCGAGAAGAACCATGAAACAATCAGGAATTATATCAATGTTACACTCTTAGTGTTTTGACTATTTGTATTTGGCAGCCTTGAAGAGAACATCTTTCCTATCTTGGTGCGTCAAAAATTCTGACTTAAATCAATATATCATATCTCCTCATTATCAACTTAAAACATCTATCTGGGTCTAAAAACATCTTAACACCCAAACAACTGAACTTAATTGTAAAACTAAACTATCTGGTCTTCAACCGCATCAGAGACTTGAGAAGGGATAAAATTAATTATCTGAGTATACAGGGGGTGCATGTTGGCAGCTTCCCAAATGAGAACATGACTGAGACAGTTTGCTACCTGAGCAGTCTCCCAAAACTCTCTGTAACGTCTGGCCCAATATATCTGACAGACATATTTGTGAGGCAGGAACTACTGAGGACTTGCTTACCCTGTCTGGGCAGGATTTGGCCATCAACTCTGCCTGCATCCAAGCTTGCCCATTTTTAGGCAGAATTCTGTCTGTCATAGAAATGAGGATAAGAGTTGTTTTTTTTATTGATTTGTTCCTGCTAAGAATTGCTTGTTTGGTTCTCTGTGGCTGACTACAAGTAGACAAGTCTTTTACTGAAGAGAAATTGGCTTGCATGTAGAAGATGAGTGTTTTAGTGAACGGCTTTGGAAAATACAACCATTGTTCATAGGAAGCCTGTACTTTCATTCAGTATGCATGGTGACAAGAACACGCACATGTGGAACTGTGTGCACACTCAGAAGGCCTGTCTCCAGGCAAGGTGTACAGGCAGCAGATCATGCCTAACTGGTGCCATCATAGGCCTAACCTGTGCCACCATAGGCCTAACCCGTGCCACCATAGCCTAACCCATGCCAGCATAAACCTAATCTGTGCCACCATAAACCTAATCCATGCCACCATAAGCCTAATCTGTGCCACCATAGGCCTGACCCATGCCAGCATAAACCTAATCTGTGCCACCATAGGCCTAATCCATGCCACCATAAACCTAATCCATGCCACCATAAACCTAATCCATGCCACTATAAACCTAATCCATGCCACCATAAGCCTAATCCATGCTACCATAGGCCTGACCCATGCCACCATAAACCTAATCTGTGCCACCATAGGCCTAATCCATGCCACCATAAACCTAATCCATGCCACCATAAACCTAATCCATGCCACCATAAGCCTAATCCATGCCACCATAGGCCTGACCCATGCCACCATAAACCTAATCCGTGCCACCATAGGCCTAATCCATGCCACCATAAACCTAATCCATGCCACCATAAACCTAATCCATGCCACCATAGGCCTGGCCCATGCCACCATAAACCTAATCCGTGCCACCGTAAGCCATCCAAAGGCATTCAATGGGAACTTCCTCTGTGAAAGAGGCTTGACATTTAAGGACAATGCATGCACATGATGTGAACAGCTTCCCCAAGATTGTCCCACAGAGCAAAGGGGTCCATCTCAGCGTTGTGCTCAGCAGTGAGTTCATTGTTCAGTATTTACAGAGAGAGAGAGAGAGCTGGGTGAAGCTCGGGAGCAACTGGTGGAGAACAGACGGGAGACACATGAGCATGACACCACCCCCCCCCCCCCCAGTCACCACTTATTGTGATCAATTGTTAAAGGTTTCATGATGAAAGGGGGCTTATTTTTTAAAAAGAGGCAGAGGCATTGATAAAGTCATAGGACAGCAATTGACAAGTCATTGAATGCTGTTAGTTACCGTCGTGTTCATTGCTGTGACAGATACGCCCGAACATGTACCATGATTCAAACATCTACAAAGGTCATTTTCCACATGCCTGAAGCCCAGAGTCAGTATAGCTTTGTGAAGCTCAGATTTCCAGTGCTTCCTGGCTCTGCTTTACTTAACCAGTGCTTGTCAGCTTTGTGCTGGTCAGCTCTGAGATGGTGGCGGTAGACAGATCACGTGCGATGGGCCAGGCCTGGGAACCGCATATACCATCTAAGTATTTAGTCTTAAGGTCACTTGCACCTTCATCATAGGCCAAGAAATGCAGTCCAGCTCTAGGGCTATGATGTTGAGGAAATGGGTTAGCGATATCCTACTTAGAGTTAATATTGCTGTGATAAAACACCATGACCAAAGCAACTTAGGAAGACAGGGTTTATTTCCACATACCCTTCCAGGTCCGTCACTGAGGGAAGTCAGGACAAGAACACAAACAGGACAGGAACCAGGAGGCAGGAGCTGGTGCAGAGGCCATGGAAGGGTGCTGCTTACTGGCTTACTCCTCATGGCTTGCTCAGCCTGCTTTCTTATAGAACCTAGGACCACCAGCTGGCCCCGCCGACAAGGGCTGCGCCCTCCCCCAACAATCACTAATTAAGAAAACGGTCTACAGGCTTGCCTACAGGTCAGTCTTATGGAGGCATTTTCTCAATTGCATTCTCCTCCTCTCTGATGACTCTAGCCTGTGTCAAGCTGAAGCCCTGCCTGCACTTGATAAGGAGATGCAGGGTCTGGGAACATTGTTGGGAACTACAGAAATGGTAGCAGGTGTCAGGTGTTGAGGAGAGGCCAAAATGAATTGTTTCGTGGAAGATGAGGGTAGGGGGCATCAAGTGCTGTTTCTATCTCACAATACATGTGAGTTCATGTCTTAGTCATAAAGTTTGTTTAGTCTGGTTGAGCCAAACTTGTAAGGGCTGGAAGGGTCTTCTCGTTAGGAAAAGCTGGAACTGAATTAGGTTTCTGAGAAATTCATGGTACTCCTCCGCACTTTGTAGTTAGAAGCCCATTAATGGAATATACATCTTCTGGAAGGAAGACCCCTTTTTTGAACAGTGTGGGAAAGGGTGTTCAGCGTCTGGGATATCCAGGAGCGAAATCACAGGCAAAGCTCAGGAGTGGCATATTCACCGCCCATGCACTCTGTTTTCATCTGGGACATGGAAAGGACCAGAGGGTTTAGGTGAGTAGAGGCAGGTGAGCCTCTCTGGAAGACTCGCTGGCAATGCCAGCCTTAATGGAGACACACCCTACATGTTCCCTTACATCTGTCTCTCTGGCTGTGTGACATGGTCAGGATATGTATCATCTGCATGTCTCATGTGTAATGTGACATGTCAACAAGGCTGTGTATCCCATGGGGACTTTGTAAGTCTCCAGTAAAACAGCCCACTCTCTGCACTGTTAAGGAATATGTTTTTGGTTTTTGGTTTTTGGTTTGTTTTGTTTTTAATAACAAGCAGCTATGACAAGAAGCTCATCTAGTCTGCCCACCCTACCCATTCCCTGGTGCACTGTCTATTCCAGAAGTTAGTAAAGGGAGAAAGTGAACTTTGAAGGTTTTTTGTTTTTGTTTTTGTTTTTGTTTTTGGGTTCCCCCCCCCCCCAGAAATCCTTGTTCTTCTGCTAAAGGTTGGATGTGTGAGAGAAGTGGCCAATTCTATGAGGAAAAGCTCTCAGATTTCCATCATTTCTTTAAGGTTCAGGGTGGAGGAAGAGGGTTAGTACTCACTACAGAAGAGGGAAACTGAGTCACAGAAGGTATTTGGTCTATGAATGCAGGCAAAGAATGAGTCAGCTGCTCTGTTCCCACACTTGTGTTGACTGAACTTGGACTTCTTGTAGGATAGTTAAGTGTCCTTCTTGGGCCCTCCCTCCTAGATGCTTTCAGAAGGTGTCAGCATCTACTGTAGCAAGGGAAGTCGAGGCAAGCCAAGGGAAGAAAGTGAGTCTGAGACCGTGCTTCCTGTCACTTCCGGTGGTTTCTAAGCTTTGAAGGACTATTTTGGTTTCATGGTGGGAATGACTTGTAAATATAGTTATCTCTTTATATCTGTGTATTCTATCCAGATTTGTTTTCCTTTTATACGAAAGTATTTATTATACAGTGAATGCTGTCTTAGTTACTTTTCTATCACTTTGATAAAACACAGAGACCGAGGCAACGCATAGAAGACAACATTTACTTTGGAGCTTCCGGTCTCAGAGGGTTGGGAGTCTATGATGGGCGTGGACAAAGGCATGTCAGTGGGAAGAGCTGAGAGCTTACCTCTTATAAGTAGAAGGCAGAGAGGGAAAGCCTAGGAATGATACAAACCACAAGTCTTTTAAAACGTCAAGGCCTGCTCCCAGTAAAACACCTCCTCCAACAAGGCCACACCTCCTAACTCTTCCCGAACAGTTCCACCAGCTGGGGACCAAGCATTCAAATATATGAGCCTGCGGGGCCTATTCTAATTCAAACAACCACAAACACGCACACACACACACACACACACACACACACAACACACACAACACACACACATCACATACACAGACACACACATACACACACCACACACACACACACACCACACACACACCACACACACACCACACACACATCACAGACACACACATACACACACCACACACACACACCACACACACAACACACACACACACAACACCGCCCATGCTTCTTATTCTTCCTTTTCTTACCTCTATTACAATTTATTTGTTTGCTCATTCTTTGTAATGAAAGTCTTGGAAGTAAGCGACAAAGACCTTCCTTTACCCTTCTGTAGTACCAGGTGCCTTTCACATATGGGTTGAGCTCTCTACCTCAGGCCCACGGAAACCACTCCCCTTTGCTCACCTCCTTTCTTTATTTAGAAGTATTTACAGATCCTTGACTTTGGACACATATATATTTACTTATGTATTTAATTTATTTTGGAAGATGGCTCATATAATTTGCTCCAATCTATTTATATGTTGGCAATACTTTCTTCCCAACCATTTTGCTGACTGAAACTCACCAGAATGTTCTACTCGGGAAGTTTGACTATACCAAACCTGAGTGAGTGGACAGGAGACTTGGTTGTAAGAACTACCCTGGGAAGGAAAAAAAAAAAAAAAAAAAGGAGACTCTAAATATCACAGGGTCACATCATTTGGTGCCATAGCAGTCACAATAACAAGTGGGAAACACTGCCTCCGTGCTTCCTGGTGGGATCCATTTTTTAAGTGTGATGTCATCTATGAATTTAGAGAACAGTTTCTTTAATATCTGAATTTTAGGTTCTGTATCTGTTCAGGAACATGGCTGTCTTAGGAGTCTAATTTCCCTACATGGATCTTTTCTTTCCCTTCTCTCTTCAGCTTCTGAGTGGAAGGCTCATCTTTTGCTTGTGTTCCTTGAGTCTGCCCTGGGGGAAAGATAATAAATACTGTCTGGTGCCAGGGGGTAGGAAAAAGTATGTCGCAAATGATCCAATGGTGCTACATTTTCCTTGCATGTCAGAAAAAGTGGCTGCTTAGATGACATTTCCTACTGGGGTCCACGGCGTGAACTATGGAATAAAAGCTCTGAGTTTGCCAGGACACTCAGTGTTATATAGAGTTAGAGGGACTAACAGCCACCAGTTCCACAGACAGATGATCAATCAACAGGGCCTTTAGCTGAATAGCATACCCCACGGGGTGATGATCCCGAGGCATAGGCAGGAGGATGTCATACATTTAAGGTTAGCTTGGCCTATTACTGAGCCGCAGACAGACCAGGGCTGCATGTCAAGACCTATCTAAAAATTTCAAAGGCAAACCAACAACAGCAACAGCTAATCTTCAGGAGAAGCTACTTGTTATAAGAGGAGTGATTGGTAAATTTGTGCAAGTTACGGGGTGTGGTGGCTGGGGCATGCCTTTAGTCTCAGCATTTGGGAGGCAGAGGCAGGTAGATCTGTAAGACACCTGGACTGTCACAGCAAATTCCAGGACAGCCAAGGCTACATTAAAAAAATTTTTTTTAAAACGGTTGTTCAAGTTTATAGCCCAATTCCTAGAACTAAAAACCCAAGGAAGTTCCGTGTAGACTGTTTGCAAGTCAATAGGCACAGGTAGTTAGCTAATTTACCAAAAGTAACACATGACTATATCCCTCCATTTTCTTTCTTTCTTTCTTTCTTTCTTTCTTTCTTTCTTTTGGTTTTTGGAGACAGGGTTTCTCAGTGTAGCCTTGGCTGTCGTGGACTCACTTTGTAGAGCAGGCTGGCCTCAAAATCACAGCGATCCGCCTGCCACCACGCCCCGCCTATCCCGCCCACTTTTTATGCACAACTGTAGATAATGTAAGAGCCTCGTCCCTGGGGACAGGTTATTGGAAGGTTCTAGGTTGTGAGTTCTTGCATCCTAATTTCATTTCTTGTTTTACAGAGGGTTCAAAGTGTGACTGGGACTTTCATGCCCTCAGGAGGTGTACACACTTAACGTCTCTTGTGTTTCCCAACGTTAAAGCCTAGTGGTTTTTGTTTTAAGCTGGTAATTATTAGTTTCAGTTGCTACCACTCCTGGTCCCTCATGTCTGTTATGAGGAGCAGTGGCTTCCCCTCCTGCGCTTATGGTCACTTCTTTACTGCCTGATGGGACACTAATGATCAAACAGTGTGACCATTTATAAAGGGAAGTGGCTGCCTCCCTTGTTGGCCTGCAGCTCTTTTTACTTCAGGCCACTTTCTGTCTCGTTCCTTTTCCCTTTAAGGGCGTCTGTCATTCATCCTTCTGAAGGTTCTTGGTGTGGGACCTCAGTAACTGCTTTGTTAACTTGGTGGAGTGCACAGGCTACTTCAAAACCCACAAAGCTTCCAGAAATGGAAGGCGATCACACGTGTTCTTACACCCTTCTCCCAAGCAGCACAGTTTAAGTCCCCAGCCTCTAGCTTCCTCCCTGTGCGTGCTGCACAGAGATCACCTTGATCTCGAATGCCCCGGGCCTTTTGTTATCTTGAATCATATATCCCTGGGCACTCTTTAAGAACTCAGTTTTGCCACCTTGGTGAGGGAGGATGCTCTTAGATCTGGTGCCTTCCTCCTGTCAGGCCATTTTCAGCTTCCTTCTCTGAGTCGCACAGGTTCGAACCAGTCAGATCTATGATGTGTTTGTATTCACAAGAAAAAGCCTCTTTCAAGCCATTGTTTTTAAAAGTCACTTGGAGCCTTAAAAACCTCCAATCATTAATTCATAGTCCTAAAATTTAGGAGTGTGGCTGGGACTGCGGGCAAGCTAGATTGAATTAAATATGTAGAGCACTTTAAGACAGCATTTGATTGTACATTTAAAATAGGGAATGCAAATTGAAATTCCTCCTGGGTGCTTTAAATCATGCATTATATTTTCAATTAGCTGCAGAAAAAAAAATTCCTTCAGTATGGCTCTATTTTTACAGCTGGGAATTGCTCAGAGCACAATTGACTATTTTGTATATGTGAGATTTATTTAAATGACTCATGGGGCATTTGCAATTTAACCAATAATTGAAAACATTGTTGCAGGGTGGCAGGTAAAACCAGGAAGTCATTTTGCATTCCAGAAGAGGTGGCTGTGAGCTCAATAGTGCCTTAGTTAGAGTAGGCTGCATGGGAGCTGTGTCAGCAGAGACTTGGCCCCTCACGTTTCGTACCTAGGTTTTGCCCCTCCTGTAGACAGGAGAATGATTCGCTGTGATGTGGTACTTTTAACAAGAACTCCTAACTCTAAGGTGTTATTTCTTCCCCCTCCCCCTCCCCCCTTTTAATGTGCCAAATACAAATTAAAAGTCAGACAGGATATAAAGAACCACAGCTCATTCTCTGAGTCCTGTCCCACACCTTCCTATTGTTTTTATCACCTCACATCAGGGACCACCCAGAAGACTGATGCGGAAAGCATGTTGAGGCTGTGGGGATGGACTAGCCCACCCTTCCATGGTTGTTCATACACGTGGCCCGGGGGGTTATAACAAATGCTCCTACTGAAATAAATAATGGTACGAATGGTTGTTCAGCCACATTGTACCAAAACCCTTCATTATTCTGATTCAAACAGTGCCTATGTTAATTGGGAATTTTTTTGTGCCCAGGATAGAAATGGTATGCATTTAGTTATAACCTTTATAATAGTGCTTGCACCAGGGCCAGTCTTCCCTCCCTCCTCCAGGGATGTCCCTCAATGTCTCTAGGCATGTAGTTATCACAACTGGATGTGGCTGCAACATGCATCTCTCAAGTAAAGCCTAGAGTGCTGCTAACAGTGTATAATCCACAGCTCCTTACAACCGAGAATCATCCAGCCCAGTATGTGAAGAGCGCCAAGCACTTTTCAAATATGTTAGGCTGGCTGAAATGCTCCATGGGGCCACTGAATTAAATTGCTCTTTAGAGGCCTGGCTGCTTCTTTAATGCCTTGTTTGTATATTGAACACCTGGGTATCCATGTGCCATCCTGAACGGTAGGTACAGTGATGGACAGGCCAGGTAAAGGAACCAAGAGCAAACAAGAAATAAAATGCGCATTTGGGAAGAACTTTAGCATGGATACCTGATGCTGAAAGAGACTGGCAGGTTCAGTATATCTGGAGAAAGAAAGCCTGATCCTAGTCAGATAGTCACTTACAGGCTGCAGGGCAGGCCCGTGGTTGCTAGCAAAACTATTGGAAAGCCATTGGAGATTTTGATGCAGATCTGTGCAAAAGGTCATGGGTCTGCTTTCCTTCTCAGTGGCCCAACAGCAGCGTGGGTGGTGACTTGGGTACAGGAAGTCAGTGCTGTCTTCCAGAGAATTTGGTGGCTCAGACTGGGGACAAGGAGATGGCGAGACTATTTGAGATGTATTACAGAGAAAGAATGGATTTGTTGACGGTTCTAGTGGGCTAAGGGAAACAGATAGTACCTAGACTTTTGGCTTGGATTCTTGGATGGGAAGTAGATGGTGAGTGGCGCCTCTTATGAAGATCTGACAAATAGCAAGTTTAGTGGTTAGGACTAGCCCCTCCCCCTTCCTGGAATTTCCGTGAAAATTGCTAAAGGAGTGCTATATGCAGGAACAGTGTTTTGGGGTCTGCTTACAAACACTTAAGCCTTTTCTCCCAGATTGCCTGTCCTTCTGGGGTCACCCAAAGAGGCTTTTTAGTGTGGCTCCACATTATTTGTAAGTGGTCTCTTTGGGTAGTTGTCAAGCGTTTCCTGTTTCGTGTTATTCCACCCATCTAAACAAACAAAACAGTTCTGAGAGTCATCTTAAAATCCAGACGGCTGCCTTTAAATCTCGTGACCACCGGGACGGGGTTTGTCTGGTCACGTAGCACACTAAAACCTTCAAAAATTGCTTGAGTCTAAACGCACACTATTTCAGTTTCCGGCTGGTAGGAGAACACTTCGTATTCATGTGCTCGGCAGCCTTGGAAAAAAGCACAAGGAAATTTGCCAGAGCCTGACGCCCATTTCCCAAGCTGACCATGGACTCTGCAGTCCTTTTTAACCCTGCCTTGGGGGCTGTTGTAGATGGAGCAGCACAGCATTGCCACCCCAGGGAGGACAAAGGCCCTCGTGTTATCTTCCTAGAGATCTGTGCCCAGATTCAAAGGTCTTATAATATCATACGTTAGATGTTGAATTCCTCTTGCATCAAAAAAGTACAGGACATGTATCGGCAATGAAAAGAAAGACCACGGTAATAAGCAGGGAAACTGTCTCCTGTTTTCAGGAATCAGGGTTTGAGACTGTTGCGGTTGAGGTTAAGGTTCAGGTGGTCTGTAGTGGAGGGCCCTCAGAGCGTGAGGTCATCATCTCTGTCTATGGTGGCAAACAGTAGCGATGGCAGAAGCCAGCTTTGATTATAGGCCTTAAGAACTGGCCTAAGCTGGAGAGGTGGGTCAGTGGTTAAGTGTGTAGGTTGTTCTAACAGAGGAGCTGGTCTCAATACCCAGCATTGACACAATGGCTCACAGCCACCTGTAACTCCAGCTCCAGAGGATCCAATGAAATATAAGCATGCAGGCAAATCATCCATACATATAAAATGAAAGTAAATCTTAATTCAGTTTTTTTTTTTTTTAATGAGCTGGCCTATGAACCCAAGGTACACTGTGTTTCTTAATTACTACGATCCCTCATAAATTTTTCCCAGGCCTATACAAAAACAATATTTTGTATAACACTGGTGCAGCAGTGCTACCAGCAAACTGACATTAGTAAGTGCAATCTGGCCACCTCATTCATAAACCAGTTTTCCTAGTTTTTTAAATATTCTTTCTACGGGTGTGTGTGTGTGTGTGTGTGTGTGTGTGTGTGTGTGTGTGTGTACCTATGAGCCCCAGGAATCTGAATCTTTGCTTCTGTCACACTGCACGGTTACTTCCTACGCTGTCATACATGGATGCTGGGGGTCAAACTCAGGTCTTCATGTTTGAGCAGCAAGTGCTTTCACCAACGAGCTATTTCCCTAGCATCTTTACAGGATTTTTTTTTTTTTTTTTTTGAAGAACAAAAGTTTTTAATTGTTTAATTTTTCAGTTTATCCATTTTACCTTTTATTGACAATGGGTACTCTTAGTGTGAAATCTGAGAGAGACTGGGATTCCGGGTCCTCCTTTTTACAGTGTGCCGTGATGAAGGGCTATGAAAGGGCGGTAAAGGAAGGTGGACCCAAGGACGAGAGGCGCTTTCTGCTACTCCCCAGTTTGCTCTCCAGTGTGTGCTGCCCGTGAGATGCCTGTCCAGCGGGATTTCCGCCCCAGGGTCACCTGTGCGGTGCAAAGACTGAGAGGTGATGATGGTATGAAAAGAGAAGAAACAAACTTCCTAAACCATCAAAACCATCGTAATGGATGACTTCCTGGCCCCTTCCCTGCCCTCCTGGCCCCGCCCCCTCCCTCGTGGCTCCTCCCCCTCATTAGTTATGCCCAGCTCATTCTCCAGCCTCCACTGGGAAGGGCGGGGCTTTCTTCAGAAGGCTACAGGTCCCTCTCTCTGGGTGGGTGTGCCTGGGCGGTACAGCCTACTTGCATCGCATCTGTACCACAAAAATAAGTAAAAATGAATCCAGGTATTGCCTCAGTAACATGATGGTTTGTTTGGTTAGAGTCTGTCTCTTCACTAAAAGGCAATGCCAACCTCAGGTCTATTGACAGTTTGGACGATACAGTTCCTGATTGTCGGGGACAGGGGGCTTTTCGTGGAAACCAGTGTCCCTGCCTTTTCCTGAGGATGCTAGGGCACTTCCCTCCCTACCCTTACACGTTTCAAAAAAAAAAATTTTTTTTTTAAATCAATAATGTCCAAGGGTCCAGACCACCTGAGTTGGGAACCTTGAGAGGAGATGCTAATTGCCCTCATTTGACCAGCAATTTGGTATCCATGTGGAAGCAGCAACTGTACCCCATTAGTGCTGTTATCACATGCTAATAAAGGAGGCTCACCCCACGGCCTGATTCTCTTCTGGCAGCCCACCACTGAGCGCCCCCCCCCCACACACACACACTACCTTAGCATTTGTAGAATAGAGGAGTGCGTGGCTGTGCTTAATATCCAGAAATTCTGACTTTTGAGGAGCCAAGAGGCCTTAGCTGTGGAATTGAGCCCCTGCAGTCTGAATTCCTCTCTGTAGGGTTGAATGTGGGTTTTCTTGCCCACCACCCCCACCGACTGAAACAGGAGCACAAGGGCCATCGGGTTCCTGTCTGATTAAAGCCCACATCCTCTGTTAGTGCTGTCAAAGCTGTGCCTCATGGCTCAGGAAAAAAACAAAAAACAAAAAAACTATGTCTATGCATTGCTGGGTTCAGCTGTCACCTACCCACTCACAGGTCTCCTCCTTCTGCCAAAGAAGACATCCCTCCCCGCGGTGGACCCCTAATACCTCACTTTTTAGAGTAATTTGGTTCGAGGTCATCTTGAGACCTAATTCAGAACTTAATTGTCAAGCAGTCTGTCTTTCCTAGCTAGCTAGACAGGCCCCCTCAGATGAAGGAGGGAGTAAAGTGGGGAGTTGGGGGAGGGGGCGGGGCCAGAGCTGCTCAGCTCAGCAGCTGTTTGGGTAGAAATGGTTCAGAAAGCCCAGAGGTTAAGTACCAAGATGTGAGACTTAACACAAGGATCCTTCTCTCTGCTCTTCACAGTTCCGATTCCTGAACTTGAGTGATAGAGTAGCTCTGGGTTAGCAATGTCAGGCAGCCATGGGGAGAGAGAGCTGACAGTCAGTGGGCAGGAGGGCGGACCAAGGGCAGAAGACGTGATGCCCCTTGGCTTCCCGCGGCTTCTCTTCAGAGAGTTAGGGAAACTGCTAGTGGGTGACTCAGCCTGGCACCACCACCTCCTGGTGCTTCTTGTAGACTCGGGAGCTCATTAGAATGCTTGTATCCCTGCTCCCAGCCTCAGAGGTCTTCCACCGGGCCTAGGCAAACTGGAGCTGACACATTGGATGAGGTGAGCTCCTAGGCTGAAGCTATAATTGCCAGTCATTAAGCCTTCCCTTCTAGGATGCACGGAAGTGATTGGCTAGATTCTTTCCTCTTCCATACAGGCCAGTTTCTGGTTAAAAATTCCAGAGGGAGTCCAAATATAACTTGGTGTCAGTGCTGCCACGGCTTTGGCTATGACCTGCGCGAAGTGGGGATGCGTGTTCTGTGCGTCACAGCATAGGTTCTCTTGAAGTCCTGAGGCTTGAGGTATGGGAGCTGGCCAATACCCTAATATGCCGTACCCCTCCCTGGTCTCCACCCACTAGATGGCATGGCATCAATTGTGACAACAAAATGTCTCCCCAAATATCCCCTGGGGGCAGAGTCCCTCCTCCCCTCCATGGAAGCCACCACCCTAGAGCAACAAACATTCTGTTCAGTTTGGAGCTCTTGAAAGTTGTGGTTGCTTGTTTGCTCCAAGTGTTTGGTGAGGTAAGCCCAGGTGGAGGAACGCAGTGTTTCTTCTTCGCTTTTTCCTCCATTGGCCTTTAAACTCCACCGAAGGGAGCAGTGTTGCCATATTAGCCAAAGAACACAGGCTCTCAACCTCAGGTCTCTCTACCATGCATGTTATTCAGGTTTTTTGTTTTTGTTTTTGTTTTTTTCTGATCCCCGGCTTCTCCCATTTGTAACACAGGACAACAAATTCCTACTTCTTACGTGAAGGATTAAGTTGCATTTTCAAAATAAAGTACCGTGTCTGGCAATTAGCAGATGTCTTGTACGTTTAATCTGCTGTAATGAAATACCGCTCACTGGTGAGCTTATAAACAACAGAAATTTCTTTTTCACAGTTCTAGAGTCAGGCCAAGTAATATTAAGACACTGGCATATACAGTCCTTGGTAAGGGCTTGCTCTCTGCTTGTAGATGGTACCTTCTACTTGTTTTCTCATGTGTCAAACAGGACTAGCTGTCTCTGAGGTCTCCTTTATGATGGCACTAAGAACATTTGTGAAGCCCCACCCTCAAGATCTAATCATCTCCCAAAGCTATCATCATCATCATCATCATCCTCATCGTCATCACCACCACCGTTGAGACAGAGTCTCACTGTTATATACCGGTAGATGAAGCTGGCCTTGAATTCATTAGCGATATGTCTCTGCCAGGAGTGCTGAGATGGAAGGTATACACTACCATGTCCACCAAAAACCAGATCCTGATGGCATCACATTGCAAGTACTTTGATAAGTGAATTTTGAGGTGACAAAAATATCCAGACTGTAGCAGTCTGCATTGCAGTTAATGACGGCTGTTATTCTCAAGCACTTAAGGGTGTGGTCTATAGATTTTAAGGAAGTTAGGACTGGGGAGAAGAATGTAACTGCTGCTGTCACATAAAAGAGGAATGGAACAGTTAGCTTCTATTGAATTACAATTTGTTTCATAAGTGTGTATTGAGTTCCTTCTGTAATTTAGGCACTGTGTACTAAATACATGGCATAAGATATTAATGAAAAATTATCTCTGCCTCTAAATGTTTGATATGGAGCTAGAGAGACAGATAGATCAAACTGCTCATCAGAGCAGAGCCACTGTTTATTGACAGAAGAACACAAGCAGCCTGTAACGTTCACTTTAGTGGATGAGGAAGGAACTGCCTGGGTTATGTATCCACATTTCTCTTTTCCTGTAGATACCACGTTATTACAGTTTTCATGATCTTCTGACTTACTGTCCCTGTGCTCTGCAGCTTTCTCTGCTCTCTTTCCACCCAGCTTTCACCTTTCAGCTGATGCAGAATCTAAGCTCCTGTCGTGCATGTTTTTTATAAGCCCAAAAAAGATCCTCTTAAAAGATGCTGTTTCTTTTCTGAAACTTTGCAAAATGCTTAACAACATACAGGGTGAAACTGTCCTCAAAAACAGTGGTATAATGCTAATCAGTAATGTCCATTAGTCCTTTTGAATGTGGGTATACTTTTTACGTAGCTGATCATATATATCATAAATAGTTTTTGTTGTCAATTGACGTGTGTCTGTTCCGACATTAGGAAGGCTGAGCCACAGGACTGAATATTTTGATTTTAGCCTGGTCTATATAGCAAAAGTGTCTCGGCCACAAAAATATACAGACCCCAAAATAGCCAGAATCAATTACGGCTGATGTATAACTGCTTAGTTTTCTTCACAGTGAGTGACACTGTTGGGTGGATGTCATTAACTTCACTCAGTGTTAGATGGTATAGGCCACGCTCTCTCAGAAGCAACGAGGTGATTTGGTAAGGAAGCACTCTCAGGCAAACCCAGCAGCGGAGTGAGAGGGGAGGGTATTAGAAAAGGAAGAGGCTAAGCTAAAGATGGTTTCAGGGCCAAGTCCCACCACAGAGCGCATGGGTGTTTTGGAGTCATTTACAGCAAGACCGGGAGTCAATGGCTATTAGCCTTCTGGGAAGAAATGGTGTCTGTAAACACTTAAGGACCACTAAGAAAAGTGGGCTTTGCTTCCCACTGGCAGTTATCCAAAGGTAGCAGGTGCAAACAGTTAGCAACCGAGCACACAAAAGCTAGAGGGCAAGTATGCTGAGCTGCTAAAAGGCTACCCACAGTGCTGCTTCCATTGGAGATTTAGGTTGCAATTAAAATTGCCAGTGCAGCTACTTATTGCAATGATTTTGCTTCTAGAAATAATCTGTTTTGGACTCAGATCTTCTTTTATTTTCTTACATTTAGTTGATGGAGTTTGCTGTTTAACTGGAATATGCTTTTTTTTTTTTTTAAAGAACACATCGTTATTTCAGAATTTTTTTTTTTTTTTTAATCAGTTTGCTCTTAAAGACCTTGGCTTTCATAGTTTGGCAACATCAACTGAAAGAGCATTGGGTTCTCATCAGTGAATAGAGGACCCATAAACAGGGTCAGTTTCTTTCAAATGACCAATGAAATTATGTTCATAGTCTGTATTTGAGTATAGACTGAATAAACAATATCTCAATAGGAGATAAAAGGGGACAAAAAAAATATTTGTTAGGCTCATCCAGGCACTTACCACCAAGTCTGATGACCTAAGGTCACCCCCAGGACCACATAGCAGAAGGAGAAAACTGGTTCCTGTAAATTGCTCTTATCCCTAGGTGCATGTCTTCCTTGTACAAGTAATTACAGTATAAAGCTTTTTTATTAAACTGTTAGTGAATTCATGATTATTTTGTATCTCCCAAAGTATGACATCTGTTAAACTTTTTGTTTGTTTTGTTTTGTTTTGTTTTCTGAGACAGGGTTTCTTTGTGTAGCCTTGGCTGTCCAGGACTCGCTTTGTAAATCAGGCTGGCCTCGAACTCACAGCAATCTGCCTGCCTCTGCCTCCTCGAGTAGGATTACAGGCATGTGCCACTGTACCTGGCTCTGTTAAACTGTTTTGCGCGTTTGTTTATTTGTTTTTACTTTTTAAAAAAAAATTTTTTTTTTTTTTTAATGAAACAAAGTTGTTTCCCTATTTTCTAAAGACTGTGAGCCACTGGTCTATGGCACCGGAGTCCTCACTTGGTTGCTACATTAGGAAATCACCCGTCTGAAGCATTATAGATTAAATGGCCTAAGTCTGTACACTGAAAGGCATATCTTGCCACTATAAATGTTTCTTTGGGGGGGGTATCCAGCACCTTTGTCACCCCACCGTTATCAACCACTCTATTCTTTTTTATACCACGTACCAACATTTTACATCACCCAACTCTGTTTCTTGTGTGAAACCACCCAAGGAAACTGTAAAGGCGCACACAGAAGTGCTAGGGGAGAGAGCAAGCTTGGTGGTGAGGGTCTCTTGCTCTCCATACCCTAGTGAGCCCGTGGAAGAAGTTGGACTTGACCCCTAAGCAAAATGTATCTGAAACCTTGAAGGAAATGGTGCAGGGTGGGGGTGGGGGAATGTTCCCTATTTAGAATTTTTTGGAAATAGACATCAAACAAACAACCACTACCTTCTTCTTTGGCCGCCCTCTCACCCACCCACACATACACAAAGGGAAAAAAAAAATCAGAATGAAAAATGTATGGTGTAAAAGCCATTGGGCTGTCAGAGTACACTTTACCAATAAAACAAATCCTTCTTCATTTTAGTCATGGTTGCTGTGTGTTTCAGTGGTTGAAAATGTCTTTCCTAAGCATTTTTACGTTGGTTCTTGACTCAATTAATTACTGTCATAGACTGAGCATGCATGCATACTTGTTGGATTCAGGTTTAAAAACAAATCCCAAGAATTCAGAGGACTTACTTTCTTCCCGGTAACCTGGAAAAGCCTTTTAAAGGCACTGCAGCTCCAGCTGCTATCTCTGCTTTGATCCTCCCTAAAGCAGCTGACTCACAAGGATGCTGCGTGCTTATCAGAGATGCACATCCCAGTGAGTGTGTTCTCCTTGCTTGCTCTTCTGGTTTAGTCACCTTAAGGAAATGTGGTCTCATTTGGAAAGCAAAGGCAGAGCCTGAGGGACATAATTTCAGGAATGACTTGCAAGCATTTCAAATCTAGTCTTCTTCCTTCTGTGGGACTGCCTTTAAGGCCGGCCTCTTCTTGGCTACTTGTGAAAGAAGAGTTATTGCCGCTTTGCCGAGAGCCTTACGTCTTCATCGACCAACTCCTGAAGGAGGCGCCTACCTAGCATGCCTCTTGTGCAATGCTCTGGAGAGTCGGGAACATTCTCCGCTGACAAAAATATTGGTGGGAAATATTTGGTCTGACACCTGAGCACCACAGACCCGTGTAAGAGTTTTAGTTATTCCTCTGAGAAACTAAAACATCTCCTTTGAGAACTCCTCAGTGAAAGCTGTTGGGAGAGGTGATCCTTCCCGTACAGTGTGATTTGCAGGTGTGTTCTTGCCAACCATGTGTCCCCTGTAGACATCCTGATTGGAAGAACAAGATCCTAGAAACAGGACACGACCTTCCTTGTAGTACCGTCAGTTGCTTGTTCCAGGTGCCTGGCATTATTGGGACCCTACTTTTTATGACAGGCACAGTTCAGGAGCCTCATTGATTTTACCCATCCATGGTATACTTTGATCAGTCTCACCAATACTTAATGCCAGCTGACTCCCCATCTTGGCTTCATCCAGGGAGCCTCCTGTGGCTTTCTTGGCCCCGGGAGGCAAGCCAATTTATATGCAAGCAGTCTGCCTTTCAGGATTTGGATGTGCCCCAAACATAAATAAATGGCCTCTTCGTTGTCTCTGTCTCCCAGTATGGCTGCAGTTTACTTGGGATTTATGAGACAGGGGTATTCAGATACGATCTTTAAATACTGTTTTACTCTAAAAGGAGCTAGAGACGTGACTGGCTGCAATTGGAACAGGAAATGTACTGATGAACTTAGGGAACATCTTGTCAAACCAGAAGACAAGGAAGCTGAGGACACCTCATGATCAAGTTGAATGTTTCAAGAATCAACATGAAGTGACTGATTCTGAGACGCAGCAAGATTAATATTTACAGTGGCTCAAGCCCCTAGACGATGTTGACAACATGAATTTGTAATGACAGAAAGACAAAACAGAGCACTCTGGTGAACTCAGAACTCTGTAACAAAGTCATTTTGAATTGAGAACTGTTCTGCACATTTAACACACACACACACACACACACACACACACACACACACACACAGAGAAGCTCAGGGTAGTCAGCTATGGAGGCTTTCTTTTTATCTATATCCCTACTAATGAATGAAGGAAATAGTTATAATAGCACCTACCATGTTGGACCTCCTAATAAGAAAGGTACTTACAGCCAGGCACACTGGCACACACCTGTAATCCCAGCACTCAGGGAGGCAGAGGCAGGTGGGTCACCAGCCTGGTCTACAAAACGAGTAATTTTTCTCTTCTTTAGGCAATACTGTCTCTGTTGCCAGCCCCTCTGTTCTGACCCTGCCAACTTTACCTAAGACAGAGGAATGCAGTTACCTAATACCAGTGGGTATCAGGGCCAAAGTTAAAAGTAAAGCGATTTAAGATTTTGTTGTTGTTGCTGTTGTTAAAAAAAAAAAAAAAAAAAAAAAAAAAAAAAAAAAAAAAAAAACAAGAGGGTTTTCAACTTGTAATGGCTGGAGCTTATGGCTATCTTGAATTAAATAAAATTATGCATATAACAGAATACAATCAGGACAGTGGATAATCAGGACACTGGATAATTAACATATTGAGGAGTTACTGACTTTTATTAGGTGACGGTATTGTGGATTTATAGCCTACCTAGTTATGTATTAGAATGATCCTGAGTGCTATTGTACGGTGTCTATAGTTTGCTTCAGAATAATATTTGACTTGGAAGTGATAAGTCATGAATTGTTGAGCATTATCATTACTAAATGTTGAATACTATGGACCTACATTTTTCTATATATTTTTTTGTATATTTGAGATCTTCCATGATACAATGTGTATACATGTGTATATGTCTTTGTGTACACAGACACACATGTAGTTTGTTATTGCTAGCTCTTCCAACATACTTTAGTGAGTGGTGGAGGGTAGACTAATGTCCTTTCTTTAGAGACTCTTGGGTCCCCACAGCAGATATACACCTGCAAAGTCTCAGAGCCTGTAGACTTCTATCGTGTTCTTTTCACACCAGACATGAGCAGAGCATGTGGATATGGTATTTATCATCTGCTTGTGCTGTAGATAAGGTATATTTTATATAAAAAATTGTTTAAGTAGAAAACAAATGCAGCCATTGGCAGGGCTATCTCATTATCTGTTATTTGGTAGATCAGCAATGGGTCCTTCTAGGAGTCTGTTTGCAAGTCCTTATGCAGCCCAGGCTAACGATGGCCCCTCAGCTCCTCAGGCAGGATGCAGAGAGAGCTGCAGAAATCAAGGCACATGACCAGCCCCCCAGAGGGCTAGTACTGAAGCAGGGCCTGTGTGTGGGGAGACTGAGGCCCCAGCAGCACCAGCGCTTCTCTTTTTTCACATTTCCTGTAAGTCACTCTAAATCCAGACTTGTCTGTGCTGTCTCCTGAATTTCAGTTTCCTAAAGTGGTTCGGAACACTACACTCCGAACCAAACCCTGAGCAGTGGGATTAGGCCCTCGCTTCGGCTGCTGATTTAGTGTGTATCTGTGGTGAGGCTCTAAATAGACCCTGTGGGCTCCAGGACTCTAAAGGCCTCTGGTTCTATTTTCTGTGAGCTTCCTGTCTAGCGGGAAGAGGGTGAGATGATTTGAAAACCAGCCAAACAAGAGGGGGCAGCAGAGAGGGATGGGGTAGTTAGAGAGGGGAGTGAATAAGCCATCAAAGGCATCTGGAAAGGTTTAAAGCAACTGGGGAAGCCCTGGTGGTCACTAAGTGAGTGGCAGAAAAGCAAAGGGATGGTCAGGGCCATCAACAGAAAACAGCCCCCAAAAGAGGAGAATTGGGAAACTTTGTAGGCTGATGATCTCCGTAGCCCACCAATGGAGTTTTGCTTTGTTTTTTAAGGGCAAAAGAGTGTCATGAACAATCAGGTGGAAATAGGTAGCAAGCAGCGGAAAGCCTGACAGTGAAATTAGCAGAAATTGCACCTTCACCCATGTAGAAGTGACAGTTGAAGCCACTGGGTCTGTGGCATGTGTTTCTGTCACGTCTTCCATCAGCAGGTGACACATTTTCAAGTATGCATTTTGAATCTGGCATTTGCAAAACTTAACAGCCCATTATTTACCACGCTAAACCATGCTCAGCGCTCAGAGCAGTGCCCAATTACTTCAGGAACATTCCCCTTGCCGGAAAGTGAAAAGGCTTGGAGTAGGAGAAATCCAACATTCGGAAGGCTGTGCCCGTGGCGGTAGCTTTATTGGTAGGCTTATGATCTCCCGCAATGATGGCCTAAAGCACATGAATTGCTTTTTGTTGTTGTAAAAACGTTATTCAAGAAATTGAAACAGTCGAATGGATTTATGAACCTGTATATCTACGCCCCTAATACATTTAGGCCAAACACTTATTCTTTCTCGCATACCAAAGTTTGAAAACTGATTTCTTTTAAAAATGAAAATAAACAGTAAGTTGCTATCATCTTCCTATTGCAAGATTCTGCTTGCTCTAGACACAAAATGCTTTAAAACCAGCTGCACTTATTTTATGTAAAATAGCATCTATTGGGGTATGGCTATATTTCATTATTAGAATTCACACAAGCCTGGTGTGATTCGTGGGTCCACAGCAATTCTCCAGGCTCACAAGCCTATTCTTAGGCATGTGTACATGCCAGGTGAGTTTTATTTGAGAGCATTTGCCCAAGCAGACATTAGGCCCAAAACATCCATCAAAAAGAGCCCTGATTCCAAGTTCCACACAGCCTGGAGACTGCCACTGTGCTCTTATGGAGCCGAACGTGGACATCTCTCAAAAAGTTCCCCAGGCAAAGAAACCAAGAAAAACACTCCCATTATAATGAAACTTCTTTTAGGAAAAAAAAAATCATAACAATAAAATTCTGATAACTAAAGAAACTTTGTTTAGTAGACCATCCAAGATATTAGGACTATTAAGATTTTTACTTTCATTTGTCCTCTACACCCCTCTCTGTCTCTCTGTCTGTCTCTCTGTGTCTCTCTCTT